>NC_028358.1:11866266-11932914 GCF_000741045.1 Vigna radiata var. radiata
CTACTACATCCAAACTCTACAAGTTGCTTTTTAAATAAATCTAATGTTCTCTTTAAATAATACTTCTTGCAGCATCATCAAAACAATTCTTCAAGTTTTACCAATGCTCCTTATTGGTAACACATGAATTTTATCCGACCTAAAAAGAGGAAGCAGCCGCCAAAAATGAAGGATCCAAGGAGTTTGACTCTTCCATGTGTTATTAATAATGTGGATATAGGAAGAGCTATGATAGATTCTGGATCTAGTATTAATATGATGCCTTTGAGTTATCTGAAGAAAATTGGAGGGCTAGTATTAAAACCATCTAATCTTTCTTTAAGAGTAGCGGATGATTATGCTAAAAAGCCAATTGGTATGGTGGAAGATGTGATTGTTCGTATTGAGCAGCTGGAGTTCTTGGTTGATTTTATAGTCATGGATCTAGAGAATGATGAAAGGATTCCATTGATTCTGGGAAGTCCTTTCATGAAAACTTTTAAAATGGTTATTAGTATCCATGACGGGAGGATCATGCTAAGGAAGAGAACAACATGGTTAATGTATAATGGCTCTAAAGAGAACAACATGAGAATAAGGAAGAGAGCCAGATATAGAAAGTTGAGAAGAAATGTTGTAGCTGAAGAAAGTGAAGGTACTGATACTGACAGTTGTAATATTTTGCAGATACCTATAGATGAAGACATTGATACAGGACGAATAATCCATCTTGAGGAGGAACTATTTCGACCTGGTATAAAGGTGAAGTGCAAGAAGAAGGAGTGGGTAGTGAAAGAGCTTAAAGAGAAAGGAGTGGTGGAGATTGAAGCACCATATTCCAAACGTACCAAGAAAGTGGATAGAAGGAAGTTGATAAGTTGGTGCACCAAAGACACCAACTTAAATGAGAAGACATGATTTGCTAGGGACATCCCAATTTTTGTAAAACATTAGTTCATTTTATTTTATTTTGGACATGTAATTTTTGGATTTTTAAACAATTTTTGGGTAGCATCTACTGAGGGATGCTAATTACTTATGTATCTACTGAGGGATACAGGTAAATACACCTACTGAAAGGTGTTGGGAGGCACTTACTGATGAGTGCTAGAAGGTTTGGGTCAGGCTCGTGACGTTAAACAAGCGCTACCTGGGAGGCAACCTAGTTGATTATTCTCTTGCTTTTAACTTTGTTCTAGTGCATTATAGGTTTGAATGTTGCATATGAGAGGGGAAGGGCATACAATTAAAAATTGAAAGTTGAAATCAAGTGCTACAGGTCTGAACACCTGAAGGTAAGCAAACAAGAGAGAAATTTTTTTTAACGTTCACCGTTGAGCGGTCCATTTGGACGCTGAGCGGTGGCGGCGCAGACCCTAACACGGGCTTTTTAAAAACTCATCGTTTGAGGGTTCTTTGCACTTCAAAAACTTATCTTCTGAGGTCGCCCAAGCGGTCTCTACAGACCCCAACACCTAGGTTTTACTTTCAAGTGCTTTCCAAAGGATTTTCTCCACTTTTCCCATCACCCACTCACAAAAATCTCATCTTTCAACCATTCCATGGTCAAAAGTTTGGGGTTTTTGGTTAGAGCTTTGCATTGGGAAGCATTCATCATCAATTAAAAAGAGTTTGCAAGCATCTAGAGGATCTCCACTCAAGTAAGTTATGTAATTTCATTTTTAGGGTTTCTAAAATTGAAATTTGATGAAGAGCATGTGTAGGAACATGAGAAATTAGGACTTTTGATTTCTATGCATGATTTGATGAAATAGAAACTTTTTGCATCGATTAAATTGCATAAATCTGGTATGGAATTGTGAAATCTATGATTGAGTGGAGATTAGATCATTTAGGAAAGGGTTTTTGAAAAACCCTCGACGCTGCCGCTGAGCGGTCACTTGGACGCTGAGCGGTGGGCGTCAGGTTTTGCTTGATTGTTTTATTTCTCTGATGTAGGGATGTTGAGGGGCCCTGTTCTTACCTCAACGTTGGACAATGCTTGATTAGGAGTATGATTGATGATTTACTAACCTCTAATGGTGAATTTCTGTGGTTTTATGAACTTTATTTGATGTAGGGATGTCATCATCTTCAAGGAGGGTGAAGACCGTTGGGAACAAGAGGAAAGAGTCGGAGAGGCCGAGAAGATTCTATTCTCCTAGTTCCTTTATAGGAAACATGAGGAACATTATGTAACTGTGCAAGAAAGGAGACTGTTGATGGAAAGGAAGGCTATTTTTATTCTAGACTTGGCTCCTGAGTTTGGGTTGGAGATTGAGAGAAGAAACTGGGAGAAGCTAGCTACATATCCTGCGTCAGCTAGCATTGAACTTGTGAAGGAGTTCTACATAAATGCCTTACCCAAAGGAGGAGTGTTGATGGGGAGATATACTAGCTATGTTAGGGGGAAAATTATCCAATATGACTCCGATACTATCAACAGCTTCTTTGGCACTGAGTGGCCAGGTGAGAAGTGCCAACATGCGTTGAACCTAGGGGAGTGCAGAAAGTATGAGGATATTGACAGGGTTATGTGTGTCCCTGGAGGACACTTTCAGAGAAACCCAAACGGAGTGCCCATCACCATAAAGACGACAGATCTGACACCCCTGGCGAAGTATTGGATGACATTTACTCATGCCAATGTTCAGCCATGCTCCCATGTTTCTGATATCACCATGCACAAGATTAAGTTCATCTATTGTATGCTGAAGCTGATGGACGTGAATGTTGGTGAGGTCATCGCCAACGAGATTTAGAGTTGTGTTACTACTGTGAGTAGCAGGACACCCTTCGGACATCCGTCCTTGATTACTTATTTGTGCCAGCAGGCTGGGGTGGATACTTCTGTTCCACCATTCGAGAGGCATAGGAAGGCCATAGATGCCTCTTATTATCGACAGTTCTGTGGAGACGAGGCAGCTGGAGTAGTGCCAAAGAGACGTCCTAGGAGAGGAGCGGCTCAGCAGGAGGATGCACCTGCACAACATGCAGAGTTGTTCCAGATGAGGGACATGTATATGTCCATGCTGGAGGCCAGACTGGAGTCTATCCGTAGGGGGCAGATAGCTATTGCCGAGATGATAGTGGGCTTGTATGATACACCACCAGTGCACAGGTGGACTATGGATGAGTTCCATAGCATTATGGCTTGGCCTTAGGAGCAGGCACAAGGGAGTGGAGCTAGAGCAGCTGAAGCTCTAGACATGGACGAGGATGATGAGGAGGATGACTTTGAGGATGCTGAAGATGGAGAGCAGGAGGACTTAGATGATGACATGAGTTGAGAGGGCATTTACTGATGGATGCTAATGCTTAGAACAAGGGTTTTATCTTTCTCTTTTGTACTTTGAATTTTTAGAATAGGTTGAATTTTGTCGAGTAGTGTAGGTGTTTGTGCTTGGCTTGAACACCTTTTTTGATTATGGTTTGACTTGATTGATATTGCATGACGAGTTTACTTGATGATGATTGGATGTGGATGATGATTTATTTTGTGCTACATGCTGATATATAGGTGAATTGTTCACTAGCTGTGTGAACAGATGTGTGATGACTTATGATTGTGGTTATGATGCTAAGCAGGGTGTATGAATGATGTTTGAGAAAAGCATAACTATGTGAGGTATTGAGTTTCAGAGTGTTTATTGATATATTTGTTATTCATATGGAAGCATGAATGATATTGCCTAAATCTTTGTGATTGATTGAATTACATGTTTATGCCATATGATCAAGGCCATTTTTGGAAGCCCTATGTAGACAAATTTTCGCCCAAAGTAAAAGAGAACCATGTGTTATACCCTTTTTGAATCTTAGCCTTAAACAGGATGAAAACCCTTGTTTTTAAAATATTTACCTTGAGTTGGGTTGAGAATAATTGTATGGTATTGATAAGGTTCAAGTTTGGGGTTGTTGGGGAAATTGAAAGGCAAAAAAAAGACATTGAGCTCAAGTGTTGAATGAAATAAAAGCATGAGAAAAGAAAAAAGAAGAAAAGAAAAAGCATGAAAGATGAGCTCAATGTAAAAATAAAGGAAAAAGGAAAGAAGTTGGGGGTGAGTGAGATTGACTAAAAGAGAGTTTGTGCTTGAACTTTGAATGTTAAAACAACTCTCTTAACTCAAGGATTTGTGATCTAGAAAAACCAATTTTTCTTGTTAGCCCAGCCTCATTATAAGTCTGGAAAAAGTCCTTGTGATGACATTTGTATGTGAGAATGTTGATTTTATTAGATGAAGGGCAATTTTGTTTCATGTGACATGTGAATAGCAGATAGATGGAGTGACCTCTTAAACACTTGAGTGATTGAGTGAAACACTTGCTTGGAGAGGATTGATAAATTCTATGATTACATCTTGCTTAGTTGACTGATCATTCATAAGTAAAGCATCTGTTGGAAAATATGTGATTATGTGAACTGAATTGAATTGAAGCATGTATGCATCTTGATAAGATTCCACTGAAAATCTGAATTAAGTAAGTACTTGTTGTGAGAAAAATGAATTTTGGGATTGTTGAACTATTTTGATGAAAAAGTGGAAAGTCAAGTTTTGTCTTATTTGCTTGAGGACAAGCAAAGTTCTAAGTTTGGGGTTGTGATAACGGTCTAAAAACTGTTATTTTTACACTTAAAATTGATATTAAAACACACCCTTTATGGCTTAGAATGAGCTTAGAATCAAGTAAAACACTTAGTCAAAAGTTGTTTTTAGAGATATTATGCTTGTTTTTGCATTGTTTTGTAGGATTTGATGAGATATGAGGATGGAAGTGAAGAAGGGAGGACTTAGACTCAAGAAAAGAGGTAAAAAGGAAGAAAAGAAGACTCAAGTTCACCGCTCAACACTATTTCCAGTGCGGAGCGCCAGTTTTGAGGGTGAAGCCACTGTCTCTCGCTTGAGCGGCACCGCTGAGCGTCCTGCGACTTGGAGGGAAACCGCTGAGTGGTCTGCGATTATGAGGCAAAACACTGAGCGGCCAAATTGAGCACTGAGCGCCTAAATGATGGGCCTGGGCCAAAATTCTATTACTTTTACGCGTTATAAATAGCCCCAGTGCGACCTTTAGAGTAATCTTTTGGCAAGCAGAGATGTCCAGAGCACTTCTACACTCCTTGGAGGCGGTTTCTTGGATGCTTAGGCTCCAATTTATCAAATATAGGTTTACTCTTTCATCTTTTTCATTAATTCCATCTAGTTTCACCTTGTCTATGGTGAACTAAACCCTTTGGTATTGGGAACGATGTAATCCTTTTGAAACACTCTTATATTGAAATTCTTATTTTATTCATATGCTTATATTATCAATTGTTGGGTTTCTTATCTATGATTAATGCTCTTATCGTTTAAATCATTCGGTAAGAAGATATTTGCCTTTGTCGATATGGAGACGTACGAGAAAGTCATGAACTGATAGGAATTCCCTTGATTAAGCAATACTGCGTAGAGATAGGGGTAGGACGATCAATTGTTTTTTCTTCTGTAATTTATTGCATTGCTAATTACTTAGGGAGACTAGAGATGGTAAACTAGTAATTAGTGGTAGGCTCTTTTCGCCAAGAGATTGGGTTTAGAGTAGGCTAAGAAAGTTTGCATGGCAATTGATAATAAAGCGAATTTAATAAGAAAAGTAGATATAAGAGGGTGGATAGGGATGAAATTGTAAACCCCAACAACTCCATTCATTCATATATTTTCTTTGCCAATTGATTCACTTGCATCTGCATGTTTATTTTCGTTTTGCATACAACTACAAAATTAGTTCTTTTTCAAGTCTTATGAAATCAATTTACATGAAAGATAAGGCCTAAGAGTCCTTTGGGAGAACGATACTCGGTCTTACCGATTATATTACTTGATAACGATTTGGTACACTTGCGAGGGGCTTAACACCCTCATCCCTGAGCAATATTACTCTTGGGAGTAATTCAACAAGAACCTGAATTGTAAGAAACCTCCCGGCACTCATGCAATTCATAAATCATGCTAATGAATGAGTTAAACATAGCAAGCATTAAAACAAATGAATTACTCTAACAATTAATGGAAAAGCATATGGAATTAAGAATCAATTCAAATACATGAGAGTTTAAGGTTACATCATCCCCTAACAACAAATAAAAATTAGTTCCCCATAGACATGAGGGAACTCTATGAACAATGGAAGAGAATGAGAATGAGAAAGCCTAAGAATTGAGAAATAGTGTATTGCTATGCTGCTCTCTGCCAGGGATACATAACCTAGAGCCCCAAGGTCATTTAAATAGTGTCAAAAATGAGCAAAAACAGGGCCCGGTCCAATAGAGTCGAAACAGAGCTGAAACAAGGCCTGATCCTCGAAAAGTCGACGCTCAAGCGCTTCACTTAAGGCGCCCGGGCGGTGAGAACATCTCATATAAGGCTCGGGCTTCGAGTTGGACGCTCAAGCTTTGAGACCCCGCTGCCTAGGCAGCCAAGGAGGGCGCCCGGGCAGTGGACGTCGATTTTCCTCGCTCAAGCTTCCATTTAGGGCGCCCGGGCTTCGTGCTGTTCCTCCTTCTGGTGCTTTTTTAGGCCTTTTTGAGCTCCATCTTCTTGGCTCTTCATCTCTACTTCCAGTATTACTTCAATCTCTGTCAAAACAAGGGGAATTAGTCATAAAATCATTGAAATCAACCTCAACTCTCTTATTCACACAATTCAATGAAAAAGCATGAGTTCAAGCAAGTTTCTAAGTGAAAAAGGGTGTTTTTGATATCAAAATCACATCACAAATAACAGTGTTTTAAACCGTTATCAGTGGTCAGTCAGATACTTGTCAAAATAAATAACAATAGAAAATATTAATTATAGACTTATGTAATATTAATAAAAAACTTATACACAAATTTCAAATTCATACATAAAGATATGGATTGATGATATGTATATTCCCTCATTATGATCTAACCAAATTGCATGCACATCATTAACTAGAGGGTGGTCATCCAAATTTGTCCTTGTTTTAAATGAATGGTTGTTAACAATATGAATATTAATCATCTTGAGATTGTTGATAAGGGGAGCACTGGTTTAGTTAAACCTTACAATCTCATAACTTCTGGTTTTCGATGATTACAACACATTATTAATAACATGTGTTGTTATGTGTTTATATATGCTACATTTTAATTATTTTCATGTTTATGATTACTTGAGAACATGTTTGTGTTGATTCTGTCAAAGTATGCAAATTCACTATGTTCTACATGAGATATTATCTGTGATTGCATAACATATGATTTAGAAAAGAAAAACCACATCCACTTTTGTTGAACTTATATTGTGTGGCAAAACAACAGTTTTAAGTCAACTTCATTATGAAGCAAGTCGATTAAAACTCGTGACTTTGCACAAACTTTTTCAAAGTTTGCTGTGAATATTGTTAGAAAGAAATTTTTTCAAAACTGTATTAAAGTGTTACAAATTCGACTGTATGCGCAAGCTACTCGACTTAGTTAGTTATGTTTTGAAATTTTGTTAATGCTTGTGTTATCTAACGACTATATTTTATATCTTTGACCAAGCATTAATTGTTAGTCAATTTTATTAAATGCGTAATCAATTAAGTTGGTATGATTGCTACTAATTGCTATATCTGTCTGTGTATAATCGACTCTATTAGTAGCATAGTCGACTTAGCAGCATTAGTTTTGTGAAAAACTATATATAGACGCAAATTTGATTTCTACATAGACTTTTGTGATTTTAATGAGTTAATTGATTCTTTTCAGATTTGCAGAACGTGCTAAAGATCTAAGAACTCATCAAGAAGACCGAGGTGTTCATACTTTGGTGGTTGCTTGACGAGCAAGAATTTGTGCTCAAAGACAGATTGATCATCTTGCACATTGAGGTGTTTGAAATGTGATCGACTTCTTCTCTGAATCTTGTGAAGATTGTGGCTGCCCTATTGTGACTACAGGAAGAGAACGTGAGACGTCCTGAACTTTGAGGATTGTTCAAAGTAGTGAGGACTGCAAGAGAGGGGACATCTTGCTGTTGTCTTTGTTTTGTATATGCCTATATTTTGGTTAGAGGGTTAGAGAGGTGTTTTATATTTTGACGTGGAGGTCGCTATAGAAACCTTGTTGTAAAAACCCTGATCAATATAGTGCATTTGCTTCCGGGTACAGGAAGGACACTAGATGTAGGCAGTTTGGCCGAACAAGTATAAAAACCTGCATTTAAATTCTCTATCCCTACAGTTTTATTTTCAAAGTCGACTTTACTTTTCACGTAGTCAACTATTTTCGCTGCAATGGAAATATCTTTTTCCTTGCGATTCAAGAAACTTTTGAAAGTTCATTCTTTTACGGAAAAGATTTTAAAAAGACTCTGATTTTTGTGTTTCACAAATTCACCCCCCTCTTGGTGTTGAAACTAAGCCATTCTATTTTCAACAAACTAGATTGTCTTCATTAACTGCAATTTGTTTTATGCCTTGAAGAGCGACATACCAATGATCAGACGCATGATCTTTGACATAAAAACCTGAGATGCTTGATGTGCCATGATAAACGGTTTGTCTCGATAACCCACCTTTCAAAAATCAACTAGTGTCATACCCGATTCATCTATTTTCGCACCACTCTTATTGTCAAATCACTTACATTTGAACAATGGAACAAAAAACTTGGTGTAATAACCTCCCATATCTATTCTATTATACCATAATATCTCATTGATGCAAGTATAGGATTTTGATCTTTTGATGTGGAAAATTGGAGCGACTCAACTTCTATATTGACTCTACTATTTTGTATTATGCTTTTATCATCCAAAGTCTTCATATAGAATGTGCAATTATTGATTTCATAACCTGTACAAGATACGACATCAAACTTTAAATCATTTGCAAGCCACAACTAAGTCTGAGAAGAATGTAGCTCTTTGTCAATTTTAGATTTGAACCAAGACATAAATGTTCTGTTATGCTCCATCAACTGCCATTTCTCTTATTGTCTTAGACTTTTATTGTTCACAATGGCTTTGTGTGCTTGTAAAAAAGGGATCACCTTATCTGTGTTGTACAATATATAAAGATGTGCTTGCAACAATTCTTCACGATCTTTCGTCACCACATTCACACATCGGATGCTTTTACTTGTAGAACATTTATTCAACCATGATGTGCGAGGAACTCCTATTGGATATGTTGATGTCATATAATCTAAAAAAATCTCGATACTTTCTTCAGTAATATACCCTTCAATCATTGAACCTTCGTGATGATATGGATTTTTAACGTATCCTTTCAAAATCTTCATATAACGCTTAATAGGATACATCCATCTTTAGTATGCTGGTCTGCACAACTTGATTTCTCTAACCAAATGAACAAGTAAATGTACCATGATGTCACAAAAAGATGGAGGGAAAAACATCTATAGTTGACAAAAGATGATAACAATCTCGCGTTGAAGTTCATTTAACTTTATAGGATCTATGAATTTACTACAAATTGAGGAGAAAAATGAACACAACCTGTTTATGGTCTGTCTAACATTTTTGGATAAAATTCCACAAATAGCCACCGGTAACAATTGTTGCATTATGACATCGCAATCGTGAGACTTCATGCTGTTGGGCACAAATCGGCAAGTGTACCGAGTCGCACAAGTAATATAAAATGGTAAGACCAAATATCGTATCCCAGAGAACTCTCGGCACTGAACAATTGTGTGAGAACATGATTAATTAAGACTTAAAATAAAAAGAGATCATGGATTTGTATTGCAAAGAAAATAAAATAAAGCAAAGTAAAATTGATCAGTGGCAAAAGAGCACAAAGATAAATGGAGGTTGATTTATATGAGATGGATATGTTGTTGGGGTTAGACTTCACCAAGTTCCCTCTCATGTATATAAGAATTCTTCTTTATTCATTAATGCTAATGTCCCTCACTAAAACACTTAAACCCGATGTCTCGGTAAATAAGCATGTCCCTAATTACCAGTTCATACAATTCCTAACATTCCTGGTAAAAAAGATGTGAAGATCAGGAGGTTAAGACGACTAAGACCTATACCCTTATGTCTGAGCAATATAACCCATAGGAGTAATTTAATAAGGACCTGAATTGAAAGGAACCTGTCGGCACTCTTGCAACTCACAGATAATGCTATTGTATAAGCAAGAATAAGAACAGATAAATTACTCTAACAAATAATGAAATAAAGCATATAGAATTAAGAATCAATTCAAATACATGAGAGTTTACAATGTTACATCATTCCCCAACAACAAATAGAAATTAGTTCCCCATAGACATGGGGGAACTCTATGAATAATGGAAGAAAAGAATGGAAGACTAAGAATTGGCTAGGAGTGTATTGCTATGCTCTCTTCCGCCAGGGATGCAAAACCTAAAGCCCCAGGGTCCTTTAAATAGTGCCAGACGCGTCCCAACCTGCGGCCCGGTCCGAAAGAATCAAATCAGAGCAGAATCAGGGCCCGATCCACGTGAAATCATGCTCAAGCGTCGTAGGTAGCTCGCCCAAGCGTGAATTGAGGGTCATGTGAGGCTTGGACGCCAGTTTTGGACGCCTAGGCTTCGGGCGTCCGTCGCCCGGGCGACCAACGTCGTTTTCAGCTTCGCTGTTTCGCGTTCCTGTCACCTGGGCTTCGCTTGGGCTTCGGGTTTTCTCCCTTCTTGGTGCCTTTTTGACCCCTTTTGAGCTCTATCTTCATGGTCTTTTACTTCTTCTTCCAGTATTGCTTCAATCTCTGTTAAAACGAGGGGAATGTGATAGAAATTTGTTAAAATCACCCTCAACTCTCTTACTCACACAATTTACTGAAAACCAATGAGTCCAAGCAAGTTTCTAAGTGAAAAAGGGTGCTTTTAGTATCAAAATAACATGGCAAATAATGGTGTTTCAACCCATTATCACATGCCAACAAACTTTAAGTCCTGCATCGACACTAAACTCTTCATATTTGAAGAGTATCCTTATGGTACCCTTATACTCTTTAAACAAAGGAAAAAACTTATCTTCTTTTGTATGGACATTGTGTAACATGCAGGGGAAAATAAGTACGTTTACCAATCTCCTGTTACCAATAAGGAGTATTGGTAAACCTTGAAGACAATTGTTTTAATGATGCTGTAAGAAGCTTTAATTGAAGAATATATTATAATTATTTAAAAGCAATTTGTAGAAATTAAATGTAGTACGAAAGTGTTATAAACTTTGTAAAACTTGCATTTTTAATTGCAATAATCGATTATGAAGAAGCAATGATCGATTATCCCAAGTCATTCAGGAATAATCGATTACCACCTCATATAATCGATTATCACATTTTGAAAAACCTGTAACGGACTTGAATAATCGATTATCACTTACAATAATCGATTATTCGTGGCAGTTGGGACTTGACCTTTGACATTCAGAGCAGATGGTTATATATAGGGATTCTGTAAATTTCTGAGCAAACGGTTTTTGAAAAGAAGCTTAGCAGAATACTGTTTGTCAGAGGAAGTTCTCAGAAGCTAGAGTTCAAAGTTCCCTTGCTTGGTCTCGTGAACAGGAGAGGTTCGTCTTTCATGTGTCGATAGTCGGAGCAAGCTCTCTTCGAATTAGCAAGGTGCTCTGCCTGGTCTCGTGAATAGCAGAAGCTCGCGTATCGTTTGTCGATTGTCAGAGCGGTCTCTTCGAGTTGGCAGAGTGTTCTTCTTCCGGTTCGTTCGTCGAAGGAAGGTTTATTTATCTGTTTTATTCACTATTTGTTGTAATCCGTGAAACATCTTTTTAGTGGAACTGTTAATCATTTTTTATAGTGATTAACGACTGGACGTAGATTCTGTTGAATCGAACTAGTATAAAAATTACTCGTGTGATTTTCTATTCCCTAAACTCTTTATCTTTTACGCATATCAATTGTTCGATAAATTTTCTGAAAGAAAATTTATTTTCTAAAAAGGACCAATTTATTTTAAAAAGGTGACCGAACACGCTTTCTGCTACTCTTAGATTTATTCCGCTGCGTTACACTCTATTTGATACCGACCAACATCTTCCTTGGTACCAACTCTTCTCGGATATTCATGTCAACCAAANCCAAACGAGCATTCACTCCATCTTTTGTCTTTCCCTGAATGTTGAGTAGTGTACCAATCAAGTTATCACACACATTCTTCTCTACATACATCACATTTACGCAATGTCTAACATCGAACTTTTACCAATATGGAAGATCAAAGAATATTGATTTCTTCTTCCAAGGGGTGGTTGTTGGGTCACCGGCAAGTGTACCGGATTGTACAAGTAGTATAAAATGGTGAAACCAAGTATCGTGTCCCAAGAGACTTACGACACTAAACAGTTGCGCTTTTGCTTAACCAATTAAGATTGAAAACAAATTGTTGGTGTTTGAATGCAATGGCAGAAAAATTAAATATGAATGCAGTTTTGATCAATTGAGGATAAGCACAAAAGTGAATGGATGATGTTTGTAATATGAGATGAATATGTTGTTGGGGTTAGATTTCACCATGTTTACTCTCATGTATATAAGAATTCTTCTTCTTCATTAATGTCAATGTCAATGTCTAAATTTACTTAAAACTCGATCCCTTATGGAAGAAAGCCTGTCCTTAATTACTAGTTCATACGATTCCTAACATTCCTAGTAATTAATTCTGAAGATCAGGAGCTTAAGATGACCAAGACTCATACCCACATCCCTGAGAAATACTGCTTTTGGAGTAATTCAACAAGAACCTGAATTGTAAGGAACCTCCTGACACTCATGCAATTCATACATCATGCTATGAATGAGTTAAACAAAGCAAGCATTGATACAAAGAATTACCCTAACAATTAATGAAAGAAGCATATATTATTAAGAATCAATTCAAATACATAAGAGTTCACAAGGTTACATCATCCCCCAACAAAACAAATAGAATTACAATGGAATGAGAGGAGATAGAAAAACCCTAGTACGAGAAGGGGAGAGTTGTCACCATCCCCAAATCTACCCTCTAAGGGGCGAGACACGTGTTTATGTGCTTATGCCATCAAGAGATACCAACCCTAGGACATCCAAGTCTTTAAATAGGATAGAAAAATAACAGAAAACAGGTCCAAGCCCAAAATAGATCAGAAAAATAACAGAAAAGGGTCCAAGCCCATAACGTTGGCGCTCAGCACCCCACTTAGGGCGCCCAGGCATTGAACGGCGAAGAAACTAGCGTTCAACGCTTCTGGAAGGGTGCCCAGGCATGAAACGACACTAAAATCTGCACTCCGGTTGACTTTTCTACATTCTGGTTGACTTTTCTGCCCTCTAGTTGACTTTTCTGCATTCCAACTATTTGGTACTTTAATTCTTCTTCCAAATCATTCCAATAGCCTACAAAATCAAGGTAGTTTAGTGATAAAATCATGAAGTATAACCACAACTCTCTTATTCACAAAACTAAAGCAAAAACATGAGTTAAAACAAGTTTCTATGTCAAAAAGGGTGCATTTAATATCAAAACTATATCACAAATAACGGTATTTTCAACCGTTATCACAACCCCAAACTTAGAACTTTGCTTGTCTTTAAGCAAAGCAAAATGTAACTCAACTTTTCACAACAATTACTACAATGGTTCAAAAGTTTTCAAAAGTTTTTCTTCTAGGACAAGTAATCACTTTTATCAGCTCATCATAAAGATGTCATTCGAAATGTACTGATGCCTCAATTCATTCAAATTCACAGTGATGCTCATGTACTTCAACATATGTTATCCTTATGAATGATCAATCAACCAAGCAGAGATGTAATCATCAATCCAAAGAACCACTACTCACTAGGGAAAGTGTTTCTCTCAAGCACTCAAAAGTGTATCACTGAAACTCAAAGGTGTATAATGAGGTTTTTCTTTCACTCTGCTATCACAATGTCACACAAATTAACTTTGCCTTTCATTTAACCACAATCAAACAGACTCACAAGCAAGTTTTCATCACAAGGTCTTTTCATGGCTTGTAACGTGGCTGGGCTAAGAAGGAAATTAGTTTTTCTGGTAAGCAAAATCCTTGAGTTAAGAGAGACATCTATGATTTCATTATTCCAACACAACTTCTCTTTTCAAAATTATCTTCACTTATTCCCAGCTTTCCCTTATAGTGAACTTTTCTTTTCTTTTCATTTTTCTTTTCTTTTGCTTTTGCTTTTCATTTGCTCACTGCTTGTCTCAATGCTCTTTCTTTCTTTTTCAAATTCCCAACAACCCCAAACTCGAACCTTTATCAATACCTCACAAATGTTCTCAACTTAACTCAAGGTAAAGATTTTCAAAAAGGGTTTTTAGAACATGCATCAAGCTCAAGGTTCAAAGGTTAGAACAAGCTGCTCTCTTTTCATTGGGCTAAAAT
The DNA here is from genome assembly GCF_000741045.1 of Vigna radiata var. radiata. Lineage (NCBI taxonomy): Eukaryota > Viridiplantae > Streptophyta > Magnoliopsida > Fabales > Fabaceae > Vigna > Vigna radiata. Next base: position 11,880,645 of record NC_028358.1, read on the forward strand.
CATGTGTAGGCTGAAAAGAAGGGATAACAACAGATGTCCTTGATCATATGAAACTTGCAATCAAGTAGTTTAATCATAGAAAACATGGGCAAAATCATTCATGCTTTCAAAGTAATAGCAATTATTCACAAAAACTCTGAAGCCCAAATCTCACACAGGTTAATTTCAAGTTCCAGAATTCAGATAAACATCCTACTCAGTATCTCAATCAAAATTTACCTCATGCATCTGTTTCATACAAATTGTCAGCTACCACCTGTATATAATCACATCATGCATCACCTCAATATCAATCAATATAATAAAGCGTCACAAAGAAATACTTATCACAAAACAAAACAATAAAAACAGAAGCAAAATATAGTTCAACAATGAAAACAATAAAGCAAAGAAAAATCCTTCTCTAGTGATTACATAGCATCCATCAGTAGATGTTATCCTCTGAATCTTCCAGCATCCATCAATAGATGCGAATCTTTCTCATCAACATCCATCAATGGATGTTAATCTTTCTCATCTTCATCAACATCCTTCAGTACATGTTGTCAGTAGATGCTAATATTTCTTATCTTCATCAGTAACACCCATCAATAGATGCTAATATTTCTTATCTTCATTGGTATCCCTCAGTATACACCAATCTTTCTCATCTTCATTGGAATCCATCAGTAAATGCCTAATCACCTAACATCCATCAGTAGATGTTGTAGAAGCATCCATCAGTAAATACTATCATCACTGCCATCAGAAGCAACATTTAACCTAAAAAAAAAACCTCACACACAAAGAAAAAAAAATCAAATCAAAACCACACAATTAAATCAACTAAAAAGAAAAGTTCAGAGAAATACGTGATCCTTGATTCTCCATCAAGAGTGGATATAGGTGCAAGACTAGTCCTTGTCAGGTTCACTTCCCAAAAATCCAAAATTATCCTTAAAATTTTACAAACAATTCTCCAAACAAATTTTCAAAAGAACTACGTAACCCTGATTTCTCATTTTGAATGAGAATTCGTAGGACCAAGGTCGATCCTTGTCGAGCTCAAAACACTAAAAAATATATTTTGCTTCTTTAGATTGTTGTTTTTGGGGATAGTTAAAAATTTTGTAAACCACATCATTTTTGCGCATCTAATTAAGGGTACTGCCTTCGAGAAGGCGCGATAGGTTGCTAATACCTTCCCTACGCGTAATCGACTCCCGAACCTAGAATACGATTTTTGCAGACCAAGTCTTTCTTTATGGTTTTTCCGTAGTTTTCCAGAATAAACTATGGTGGTGACTCCAATCTTTTTTTCAAACCGTCTTTTTTTTGGATCATCGTCCCGTGGTGATTCCAGTTGCGAGAAATACGATATTGGTTAAGTTAAAAACCGACGCAGTAGGGTCTCTACTGCCTCGGTTCTACCAGGAACCGAAGCTTATAGTCCACGAAAAAAAAAATCAAAATTAATTTTAAATGGCATTTTTGAAATTTTCATCAACCATTTTAGCTCGGTTAAGCGCCAAACCGATGTTGAAGCACTTTATTACCTCGGTTCTAAAAGAACCGGTGCCAAAAACCAATAAAAAAATATATTTTAAATATTTTACAAGGTCAGGAAATCTGAACAGTTTTAATGAAGAGGTCTATGCCCTTGATTCTACAAGCAACTGAGGTCATATACCCTCTCAGAAAACCCTGTCAGTTAAAACGTCAGAGTGCAGAGCAGGAATGTTAGTGGAGCAGACGACTTTTGGCCTTGGTTCTGAGGACAACCGAGGCCAAAACTCTGCACACTTATTTTTGTCAGGTGAAAAGAGTTTTTTGGCAGGTTTCGCAGACTTTTTGGCCTCGATTATTAGGGAAATCGAGGTCATATTCCCCTATGGCCTCGGTTGAAAAAGAATCGAGGCATATACATTAATGAGAATTTCAAAAATGCCACCTCACCAAGTTATGCTTCGATTTCTTGTCAACCGAAGCATAATAGGCACTAGAATCCTATATTTTTACTAGTGACCTTATCATCTCATCCACCTAACTCAATAATATTCATTCATTAATCATAAATTGGTAATAATCCATTTCCATCACGCAAACATGTCAATACCTAAAATTTATAATAAATATATAATACATATACCTATTGAAAAGATAAATATCATGCTCTTCTTATAATCTTAACTTACCCATAACGAGTACAACCTCAACATAATTTTACCAATCGAAGGTTATCGATCAACAATCTAAATTGTTATGACATTACATAAAAGTTTGTTCCTAGTACATGTCCCACATTAAAAATCTGAATGGGTAATTTAAATCATAATATATCTAGAATCTATGGTAAAATTTTCAATATGATCTAACAGTTAATAAAGAAAAAATATGAAATTTTGCATCGGTGATCCAATATAAAATCCCCATAATCCTCATAAAGAAAAAATATGAAATTATTTTATTTTGATATCCTCATAATTTCTATAAATATCTAATAAAAAATATGAACGATCAAGGTAAATCAATATGTCTTAGGAACTACATATCCAAATTTCAGGTTAATCTAATGGTTAACTAGATAGAGATTGAGATTTTACCTAGACAACTCGAGGACAATATTCAAGTGGTTTTCAACTCTATCTAAAATGTGAAATTAATTCCTCTAAGTACAGACATCGTATTACAAGTCCGTGATGACCAAAACTTTGTGACTATCAGTCGAAACTGAGACTCTAGTAGTGGTAATGGTAGACAACAAACAATTTTTTCTCAAAAGAATTGGTTCTAGATACCATGTTTAATATGATGAAAACTATGTATGTGATTAATCTACCTTCTGTTAAATATACACATAAGGTCCTCTACTTATAATAAAAGAAATATAGACTAACCCAAAAATACAAATAAGAAATAATAACAAACTAACTAAAGATAAAAGATAAATATAATATATCTAACAAGAAACACAATATAGAACTATGACCTCAACCACTTGTGAAATTATTTGGCTTAAGCAATTGCTTAGATATTTACAATTTGGAGATGTCACTCAAATAACACTTACATGTGATAGTCAGCTTGCTCTTCATATCAGTTCTAATGTTGTCTTTCACAAGAGGACCAAACACATTGAAATTGACTGTCATATCATTCGAGAGAAGATTGTATCTAAAGACATCAAGAGTTCATAAACTCAAATGATAAGTTAGCATACATTTTCAATAACTCTTTACGGAGATCGAGAATTGATTATATTCATAATAAACTTGGTACATACAATTTATATGTACTAGCTTGAGGAAATGTATTAGATATATTGTATTTTATGTTAATTAGGGAAACATTTCCTATGTTAATTATGTTAATTTTATATATTCATTTGTATTTGGATTTAACCTACATTCTTTTTATTATAAATACATTATTCTATGTGTATTTTCTACACAAAGGAGATTAACCTATATTTAGTTTTTCACTATATTCAACTTAGACAAATTAATGAAAATGTGAGCCATTGTGTATTATTCTTTTTTTTTACTTTTTTTTAAAGGTAACTCTTCCGTGTCTTTAAGCAATTAATGAAATTTCCTATAATGGATATGCATTTTACTCATGAATTACTGAGAGGTGCATAATGAATTACTCAAGAGGAGTTTTAGTTGTTCAAAGGATTAGGTATATTTGCTAGCTCTCTATTTCATACGGGAATAGAAAGATATGGTTCAAAAAAGAAAATGTAGTATCTTCCATTCGAAGGTATCAAAATGGGGCATGATGGTAATTTCTGAGGAATATCTTTGGTATTATCAATGGTTACCTATTTTCCAAATGGTGTTTCTAGTGTTTACACCGTTTGCCAGCAAGCAACCAAGATAAATCAAATAAGGGGCTTTTCTTTTAAAAGAAACTTTAATGTATAAAATATGAAATATAAAAATATCACATTGATTTCTAAATGAATAAACATGATTTTATCATTAAAAATTATAAATGACTTTGAATTAAATATTCATAGAAATATTATTTTTTTGGTTAAAGAAGTAATAGTTGAAAAGTTAATCGTTTTCTTGATTAATTAGGATTATTCAATCTTATATTATAAACATATTTTTTTTACAATATATTGTATAAATATAAATTCTTTCTCTCATTTTATATATTTTTAAAAATAAATCTAATTAAATCTATGATATTTTTTTTTTACTATTATAGCTTATTGTATAGATAAAATAAAATGTGTTTTATTGTTATTGTAGTTATAATCTATTTTAATTAAGTTGTATATTTTTCCAAGTAAAAAGTAAAATTTAGATTTAGTCACAACACACGAAAAGCATATTGGAGGTGATCCTTTGTGGTTGTGACAACATATTAGTTGAGCTGGCTGACAGTCACTAGTGCACGAAAGGAAACGATCGCAGTTGTTTTTTAATATACGTCGCAGTTTATGAACCGCAACATATACGGATGTGGTAAAAAGTCTGAGACTTTAGGCCGCGGTTCCAACCGTAGTAAAATGTTGGGAATATGACTGCAGCTCGTGTTACAACCGTGGCCAATACCCCCGTTTTTTAAAAACAAAAAATTCGTTTAACAATAGGCCGCGGTTCGAACCGCGGTAAAAAGCCTAGAATAGACCGCGGTAGACCGCGGTTCGTGCGACAACCGCGACCAATACCCATTTTTTTTTAAAAAAAAAAATTCCTTCAACTTTCTATTGCGGTTGTGGTCATAACTGTGGCCTATTCTCATGGATTTATTTTTTAATAGCAGGTCTGTTTTTGTCATATCCTCTATCACAAAAACAGACCTGCATATCAAACAATCACATAATGTACACAGATTCAACAGATCCAACACAATAATCAATGTTTACATCACATAATGTATAAATTCTAATAACTATAAACCAACATGTTCAAATTTATTTTAAATCTAATAACTATGAACTATTATATAATCTAACTAAATATTTTGCAGCAACTTTCCTCATGAATGAAAGTGGCTTCTCAGGAATTGTTGTAGTAGTCTTGAATATCTGCACAAGACAATTGATATTAATTAGTGTATATGAATTCCTAATGTTGGAGAAAACCAAAATTTGTTAAATTTAAATATTACCGTTTCCTAGCCTCTTGTGATATGGGAACGAATAATGTGGGTCATCCAATACATTACATAGTATCCGCACTCATATGACCCCTTTTGTCTGTTACATTACAATATATCATCACAATTGTAAATAGTTAGTGAAAATCATTAAAATAAAACAACTATAAGAAAGTATGGTTTTAGCATCTATCAAACCTTGAGAGAAATCCATGCAAGCTTTCTACTGTTAGCAATTGATCTCCCAACCATCATCATACTTGCTGGAATAGAACTATATATATATATAAAAAAAAAAGGTTTTAGCATTCATTTATATAACAAAGAAAGTCCAAACAATGAGGTTCTTACCAATCAACTGCTTATCTGAGATGTATGGGAGGAGACTTGTGCAATGAGCAAAACCACAAAGCATAGCTCTCTTGTATAGAAATAACAAGAAGCTACCAATGACGCCTGAAATTCATAATAACTTAATTATTATATATTAAAATCACATATGGAACTTTATTATGTTAACAAAGTTCACTTACCCAGATATATAAGGCAAAAAATATATTTTCTTGCCGCTTGCAAATCTTCTTGTGAGATGTGTGTTGATCTCATCAAAATCATTTGTTTCATGAATGAATTGGGGATCAATGAACCCATAATCATCATTGTACCCCAAGTTGTTACTGATCCCAAACATATACCTGAAAATAAAAATTAACTTTGATATAAGTATACTTGATATATAAATCAATTTTATATAAATAATTGCTCATAGATTTACATCATCCATAGCTGAACTAATGTAATATTCAACTCTTTTGTTCCCGCCGCAAGCTCTCTGACATATTGGCTATGTAGGTATATTGGGATCTCAGAGGCTCTCCCAAATACATTAGAATCATATTCAACCTCCAAAGGCTTATCTGCAATGGTGTCAGCAAGTAGCTACAATGAACCAAGAGGATCGTCCTTAGATAGAGGAATCTTCTCCTGTGCGTGCGTCTATTGTTACATGGAAAAATAAGATAAGTTTTGACATCAATAACATGTAAACTTTAAAACTAAGAAGTGTAAAGTAGAATTCCATACCGGGGGGTCAAAAACTGAGCCAACCAATTGTTTAGGCCAAGCGATAAGAGACTGATATGCATGTGCCACAGTGAAAATCTCATTTGTTGGTAGAGGAACTGAGGCATTTGGTATGATAATGTCGTCTATTGAGACCTTCACCTCATCCTCTGATAGCTCCATACCATGAACAATAGTCGCTGCCTTAAACATTGTTCCACGAGCTAACAACACCGTCTCGGTACCATCTAAAATGTATAGCATACATGGACTAACATCATCCATGTCATCCCCTGGGACGGCTGGTACTGAACAACTTCCTTTCCCGCTTCTCCCTGTCAGAGTAAATGTTAGATTATACAAAAGATAGAAATAATTGCACATAAATGTTTATTAATTTTACCTGTGGGAGGCACAACATGTTCCTGTTCCTGTACAGAAGATGGCATCGGACGCATGCCATAGCTCTCAAACTGCTGCTGGAACATGACGCATACCTCATTATACAATTCATCCCTGAGCTCTGTCCTAAGCTCCTCCCTAAGGTCCACTCAAAGCTTTTTTGTGATCTCTTGTGTTAGCCTTTGTTCTTGTGCTTCACTGTATTCATATGAAGTTTGACGAGAAGAGCTCCCAAAATAATCTCGAATGCCTACTCTAGTTCCAACAGCAGGTACACGTCCAGGGTGCTCAAGTTGTCCAATTGCAGCGGTAAGAATATCCTGGCGACCCTCTCGAGTGAATTGACCTTGGGAGCTCTGCTCAACCAAGGAGTCCTGTAACATTACAAAACACCATTATTCTTTAAAAAGTTCAATGTAGTATGTATAATGAAATTATTATTATTTTAGGAACAATGATAACTTACAATTCTTTCAGATATTTCCTGTGCAGTGTCAGAAGAGTAGGTGCCTGATTGTTTTATACGAGCCAACTTCCATTTCTTCATGCCGAGAAGGTGGAGAAGGAGGCTGGGGGCTACCACCCTCAGATGGTGGTCTAGCTTCTGCCTTTTGCTTGAAGATGTTATCCTTAAGCTTCCTATACCCACCACGAGATAAAAGGTGGGGGTTTTACTTTGAGCACTTGTTTCTTGTGCTTTGCTTCGTTTTGCCTGTCACATATGTTTAATTAATTAGTTCATATCATATATAATTGTTAATGAGGTATTGAATAATATCAACTATACTAACCTGTCATTCCTCTGTTGTCTGACTCTGTACAAAGAGCCGCCAAGTCTCCTCATCAATGGCCTTATATGTATTACATGGAGACTTATTTTTTTTTGCTTCATAAATATATCTCAAGGTCAACTTACTTTTAAAATTTCGGAAGTTTTCAGCAACAGTTGATAAACACTTATTTCTAAGTATTGCGACATTTGGAATGTCAAATGTCAGCTGAAATAAACATAATAAAGTTGTATCAGTACAAAATTATCAATATAAACAAACTGTAATCCAGATGATATTAACTAACTTACCAATATATAGTTCCATATAATGTTCCGATCAACCTCGGACACATGGTCAAAAGATGGAGTAAGAATACTAATCCTGTCACATGCCACTACTCCAAGGTATGATCGGAAGTCATCTGCATTGGGGCCAGTTGCCACACCCGTGATCACGTTAACGTTCATTGGTGTTCTTTCACCATTATTTTTTCTGATCAAAAGTTGTTTCATCCTGGTGGGTCCTCTAGTGGATGTGGAAGGGGGAGCCTCATCCCCTGAAGAATGTGGATGGTCAACCATATATCTGTCAAAATAAATAACAACATGTAATATTAATAAAAGACTTATGTAATATCATATAATTTAACAAAACATGTAATAGTAATCATAGGAAATATTAATAAAAAAATTATGTAATATTAATAAAAAACTTATACAGAAATTTGAAATTCATACATAAAGATATGGATTCATCATATGTATATTTCCTCATTATGATCTGACCGAATTGCATGTACATCGTCGACTAGAGGTTGGTCATCCAAATTTGTCGTAGTTTGAAATGAATGGTTGTCAGCAATATGAATATTAATCAGATTGTCTTCGTTAACTTCAATTTGTTTTTTGCCTTGAAAAGCGACATACCAATGGTCAGACACAGGATCTTTAACATAAAAAACCTGAGATGCTTGATGTACCATGATAAACGGTTCGTCTTGATAACCCACCTTTCGAAAATCAACTAGTGTCATACCCGATTTATCTATTTTCACACCACTCTTATTGTCAAACCACTTGCATTTGAACAATGGAACACAAAACTTGGTGTAATCAACCTCCCATATCTCTTCTATTATACCATAATATCTCATTGATCCAAGTACAGGAGATTGATCTTTTGATTTGGAAAATTGAAGCTACTCAGCTTCTAAACTGACTCCACTATTTTGTACTGTGCTTTTATCATCCAAAGTCTTCGTATAGAATGTGCAATTATTGACTTCATAACCTGTACAACATACAACATCAAACTTTAAACCATTTGAAAGCCACAAAAAAGTTTGAGAATAATGTGGCTCTTTGTCAATTTTAGATTTGAACCAAGACGTATATGTTTTGTTATGCTCCATCAACTGCTATTTCTCTGATTGTCTTGGATTTTTATTCTTAACAATGGCTTTGTGTGCTTCCAAAAAAGGGATCACCTCATCTGTTTTGTTCAATATATAAAGATGCGCTTGCAACAATTCTTCGCGATCTTTTGTCACCACATTCACACATCGGATGCTTTTAATTGTAGAATATTTATTCAACCATGATGTGCGAGGAACTCCTATTGGATTTGTTGATGTTATGTAATCTGAACAAAACTCGATAGTTTCTTCAGCAATATAACTTTCAATCATTGAACTTTCGGGACAATATGGATTTTTAACGTACCTTTTCAAAAATCTTCATATAACGCTCAATAGGATACATCCATCTTAAGTATACTGGTCTGCACAACTTGATTTCTCTAACCAAATGAACAAGTAAATGTTCGATGATGTCAAAAAAAGATGGAGGGAAAAACATCTCTAGTTGACACAAGATGATAGCAATCTCGCCTTGAAGTTCATCTAACTTTGTAGGATTGACGACTTTACTACACATTGATGAGAAAAACGAACACAACCTGTTTATGGTCTACCTAACATTTTTGGGCAAAATTCTACGAATAGCCACTGGTAAAAATTGTTGCATTAAGACGTGGCAATCGTGAGACTTCATGCCAACAAGCTTTAAGTCCTGCATCGACACTAAACTCTTCATATTTGAAGAGTATCCTTGTGGTACTTTGATACTCTTTAAATAAAGGCAAAAACTTATCTTCTCTTGTCTAGACATTGTATAACATGTAGGGGGCAAATAAGTACGTTTACCAATCTCCCTAGATGCCAACTCTTCTCGAATATTCATGTCGACCAAATCCAAACGAGCATTCACTCCATATTTTTTCTTTCCCTGAATGTTGAGTAGTGTACCAATAAAGCTATCACACACATTCTTCTCTACATGCATCACATCTAGGAAATGTCTAACATCTAACTTTGACCAGTATGGAAGATCAAAGAATATTGATTTCTTCATCCAAGGGGTCGTTACAGATGAATTCTTGGATGTTTTCCCAAATACATGATGTATTTTATTAACTTTTTCAAGAACTTGAAGGCCAGTAAGTGGATTTGGTGCTTCGTCCCTCTCTTGATATCCATTGAATGCTTTTTTTAACCTTCTAAATGGATGATTACATTTTAGAAATCTCCGATGACGCAGATACACCGTCTTTCTTCGATGCAGTGTTTTCTTCACATATAGGACATGCTTTATGACCCTTGGCACTGTATCCTGACAAATTACCATAAGGTTGAAAGTCATTAATGGTACAAAATAACATTGCACGCATCACAAAAGTTTCAGAAGCGAATCCATTAAATATTTCAACCCCATCAACCCACAACAACTTCAAGTTTTCAACTAGTGGGCTTAGATAAACATTTATGTCATTTCCAGGCTGCTTTAGATCAGATATCATCATAGACAACATCATGTACTTCTACTTCATGCACAATGTAGGTAATAAGTTGTAAATTACAATATAACTGGCTAACAACTTTGATTGGTACTTAGATTACCAAATGGGTTCATTCCATCAATGGCTAAACCAAGCCTAAGATTTCTACACTCTTTACCAAATTGAGGGAATTGTTGATCAATATTTTTCCATTGCTTTGAATCAGTTGGATGATGAAGCAGCCCTTCAATTTTTCTCTCATCTGCATGCCATCTAAGGTTTTTAGCATCTTTGGGATTTGCAAACAAACGCTTAAGTCTGGGCACAATTGGAAGGTACCAAACTACTTTCAAAGCAGATCCATTTTTTTCTATCTGAGCATTATCTTCACTATTGTTTTTTTACTTGTATCGTGATAACCCACATTTTGGACACTTTGTAAAAAATTCAAACTCTTTCCTATATAAAATGCACTCATTGGGACAAACACGTATCCTTTTATACTCCATACCCATTGGACAAAGAGTTTTCTTCGCATCATAATTACGAGTAGGTAGTGTATTTCCATCTGGCAGCATTTCATTCAACAACATCAACAATTATGTAAAACTCTTATCAGTTCATTCATTGCTCGCCTTCAAATTCATGAGCCTTAACACTGCTGACAAACGTGTGAACTTAGTTGAACCGACATACAAAGGTGTTTTCGCATCAGTCGACATCGTCTCATACACATGAGCTTTGACAAAAGTTTTTGCGCCAACATCGTAGTTGCCATAATAACTACCGCGGTTCAATATAAAACCAAGGTAATATAGTGGAATAGGCCGCGGTTGCCATATTAACCGCGACCTATTCTGATAAAAAAAAAATCAAAAAGTTATCTGAAATGGCAACTTTGAAATTTTCTGCCAACTTTATGCCACGGTTCCAGGACACCCGCGACCTATTCCCCCCTAAATTTATTTCTGACCTGCTTTTGGGGGGAATGTCAGAATTTTACAGGGAGAATAGGCCACGCTTCTCCAAACAACTGCGGTCTATTCCCTGACACTCAACTTCCCATTTATTGCAGGTGTGCCACGTGGGAGAAGTCAGAGAGGATTTTATGTCGCGGTTCTAAGGAGAACCGCGGTCTATTCCTTAACCTTTATGGTGTTCAGTCTGTAGCAGGGAATGTCAGAATTTTACAGGGAGAATAGGCCGTGGTCCCCAAACAACTGCGGTCTATTCCCTGACGCTCAACTGCCCATTTATTGCAGTGTGCCACGTAGGAGAAGTCAGAGAGGGTTTTATGCCGTGGTTCTGAGGCGAACCGCGGTCTATTGCCTGACCTTTATGGTGTTCAGACTGCAGGAAAATGCCACCACAAATATTATGCTTCTGTTTCTCGTGAACCTATACAAAATGTGCATTGTAAAAACTCTATTTTTCACTATAAGTAAACGTAATGTAGGGTATGGTATTGGTTAGATCCACAAGTTTTCCTATCAATTTTTGGTAAGACGTAGGATCATGAAGAGGATCACCTTATGCATGAAACTTGATAGAAAAATTTAGAGGAGTTCTAACAGGAGAGGAATTTATCATACCAATATCATTTATTAAATCAAAAGTGTATTTTCATGAAAATAGATTGATCCCTTGTTTGTTTCTAGCAACTTCAAATTCAAGAAAGTAAGACTTCCTAAATTCTTAATTGTGAAATTCTTATCAAGTTGTAAAGTGATGTCATCAATGGAGTTTTGATCATTACCGGTTAGGATGATATCATCCACGTAAACAAGAATAGCGGTGATATGAGTTTCAACTATTTTAACAAAAAGAGAATGATCTGCTGATGTTTGACTAAAGCCATGTTTTAAAAGAAAAGTTGAGTTTCGCGTACCATTTTTTGCTTGCCAGCTTTAATCCATATAAGGATTTCCAACCTTTGGATCCCGCAATGGCTAGGATGAATCGAACAATAGAAAGTTTGGCAACTGGTGCGTAGGTATCGTGGAAATCCATGCCTTGTGTCGCTCAGTAAACCCTCTGCTTTATACTATACCTTATACACCCATTTGAAGCCCACCGTATTACAATTGGGTGGAAGTGTTGTAAGAGTCCATGTTTTGTTCTGTTTTAAAGCTGAGAGCTATGCTTCCATGGCTTCTTTCTAGTTTGGGTCTTTGACAGCTTCATTGTAGTTCTTGGGTTCAACACCACTGTCAATATTTGAGACGGAGAAAGAAAATATTTGATAAGATATATAACATTCTTAACAGTGTTATAGTGTTATTCACATGATAATCTTGAAGGTATATAGGTAATTTTGTACTTGTGGTAGATCTTCTTGTGACATTATCATCAGTTTAGCATCACTAGTACAATTATCAGAATCATCAGGAACAACATTATTGGTAAGAGAATTATCACATTTTGTGTCGATGTCATGCATGTGAGGATTTGGTAGGCAAATCTTCCCAGTAGAATCACTGTCTATGGCAACTAGGAAAAACATCTTCATGGACTATAACATTACGGGATACTTTTATATCATGACTTTTCAAATAAAAAAAGCATACCCTTTCGTGTGAGGTTTCAATCCAAGAAATGTCCCAGCATGAGCTCAAGGATCAAACTTTGTTTTCTGATCAAGATTGAGCAAAACATAGGAGGCCAAAACTTTGACAGATTTTAAATCATACTCTTTATTATGCAAGTTTTCATGAGTAGAATTATTAAGAAAAGGTGTGGGAATTTGTTTATCAGTAAAGTAACATTAAAGACCTAATGATATTCAAAAAGTGTTGATCAACTATCCCATTTTGTTCGGGGTCTCTACACATGTTGTTTGGTGTATAATTTCCATGGAATTAAAGAAATTTGGCATGTTAAATTCAAACCCATTTTCACTTCGAATAGTTGTAATTTTAGCTTCAAACTGAGTTTCAAAATTTGAAACAAAATTCATAATATGTTCCCAGTTTCAGATTTGTTAGTCATAAGATAAAGCCATGTAAACCGGCTGCAATCATCAATTATTATTAGAGAGTTCTTATCACCATGCAAAGAAATGTTGGGAGAAGGCCCCCAAATGTCAACATGTACCAGGTCAAAAATTCTATCAACATGTGAATGGTTATTTGGAAAAGATAACTTCTTCTATTTGGCCATATGACAAACATCACAATACATGTCTTTAAGATCTATAAAATCATATCTATTTTCCAGAATTTCTATTCTCCTATCATGGGAATGTGAGTCCCTTGTTAAATAAGTTGCTAGTGTTTGTGTTATTAATATTGTCATCAAAGGTAATAAACATGTTTTTCAGCGAAACTAGACAAATTTGTCAGATATATTACTGAAATAGGTAAATTTTAGGTTAAAGGGAAGTCGTGGGACCCAAACAACTTCTAATGAAGAAGTCATATCCCCCTGGCATGACTTCACAGTGTTCATTTTGACCAATACTAAAGTCGTGCATTCCAAAACGACTTTAGGACATGTTGTAATCGATTACTAACCCATTTTTCATAAACAAAATTAAAAAAATAGAAGTTATATGGAGATTAACGACTTCTCTTATTAAAGTCGAATACCCTAACATTTTTATTTTTTTTTAATTTCTTTATCAATTAAAATGATTTATAATTGATAAATAATATTTTTAAATATATTTAAAATAATATAAATCATATCTAAGTAATATTTAAAAATTATATTTCATTATAATTTATTTTTTTGAATTTTAATTATTATATTATATTTTGTTTTGAATTATAATTAATTAATAATAATTTCTTTTATTATAAAATATTTAAAATAATAAAAATTTTAAAAGTTGAAAACGTTTGGGGTTGTTGACTTCTTTAGTTAAAGTCGTCCACCCCTTCACACTTTTATTTTTTTAGTCATTTATTATTTAAAATGATTTATAAGTTTTAAATAATATATTTAAATGCTTATAAAATATTTTAAAATTATATATAATAAATAATAAAAGTTTTTTAATATTATAAAATAAATAAATTTTATGGTTTTAATTATTTTTGTAATTAAATTAAATTTTTTATAAAAATATTTCATTTAAATAATTTCTAACCATAATTATTGTGATTACATAAATAAAAATGTATAAACTTATTACATTTCATTATGAAATATATTTTTATTATAATTAATTTAATTAAATTTATTGTATTAAAGAAAAATAAATTTACTTATATTTCAATATAATAAATTTAATTATAATAAATTTTTACTTAAATTTAGTTTAAGTAAATTAAATTTATTATAAGTAAATTTATTATAATGAAATAAAATAAATTTATACATTTTTATTTATGAGAAGTTTATGCTTTGTCTGTCCAAAAGGATCTCGCTAAAGCTACCCAAAGTAACTACAATATAATAAACTAATTATAAAAATTTATTAATTATAAAAAACATTAAATTATTAATTATAATAAATTTTTTTATAATAAATATTTGTTTAAGTAAATTTATTATATTAAAAAAATAAATTTATAATGAAATATAATTACATAATTACAATAATTATAATTATAAATTATTTAATTAAAATAGTTTTATAAAAAAATTAATTTAATTACAAAATAATTAAAACCATAAATTTTATTTATGTCATAATATTAAAAAACTTTAAGTATTGATTATATATAATTTAAAATATTTCATATACATTTAAATACATTATTTAAATATTATAAATCATTTTAAATAATAAAAAAATTAAAAAATAAAGTGTGTAGGGTGCACGGCTTCAACACAAGATGTTGTCAACCCCTAAGATTTTAATTATTTTGTTTTTTTATTAATTTAAATAGTTTATATTTAATATTTTTATTAATTCAATAGTTTATAATGAAAAAAAGTGTTATTAATTAATTATAATTTGCAAAAAAATATTCTATAATAATAAAAACTAAAAAAAATAAATTATAATGAAATATAATTTTTTTCCAATTTTTAATTACATAATTATAATAATTATAGTTATAAATTATTTAATTAAAATTATTTTATAAAAAATTTAATTTAATTAAAAAATAATTAAAATATAAATTTTATTTATTTAATAATATTAACAAAATTTAATTATTAATTAAATATAATTTTAATTATTTTAAATGCGTTTAAAAACATTATTTACAAATTATAAATGATTTTAATTAATAAAAAATTAATTAGAAGTTGTACGACTAATCGATTAGAAGCGCCTAATAATCGATTATCATGCCCTAAAGTTGTTTTTTAGGTGCACGACTTCAACACTGGTCAAATGAACAGTGTGAAGTCGTGTAGGGGAGCATGACTTCTTCATTAGAAGTTGTTTGGGCCCCCCACGACTTGCCTATTCTCATAATTAAATTTTTTTTTTGTCTATTCTCGTAATATCTCTCTCATTTTTGCCTACTATGGTACAAAAACCCAATAAACACATACAAGCCTGCTTGATGTGTAGCTGAACCAATAATTTTTTTGAACTTCTGATCCTGAATAAAACATCCCATTTCAAAAATTTCCAGCTAAGGATCTTTAATTAATATGGACACAAAAATAAGATTGTGTTTATAATTAGAAATAAAAAGAATATCTCTTAGCATGACATATTTACATAGTTAAACATGTCCTTTATGAGTGACAATGATAGTTAAACCATTTGGGAGATCAACAGATATATCTTCTATCTTTCTTTAGGTATAAAAGATTGAAACATCCATGCAAACATAATTTGATGCCCCATAATCAAGAATCCAATCTTGATTATGAAAAGAATGAATATTAAGAAGGATATTACTTGTTTGATGGATTTGGTTGACAAGTTGGTGATTTGACCTTTTTGGTTTTAGTAGTGCCATAAAAGCTTGATATTGCTTGTAGGTCAGTCTCACTTCTTCATCATCTCAATCAGTCTTGAATTTAGCATTCTTGTTCTTGCTATTGAATGACTAATATCCTGGTGGAAAGTTGTGCTTCTTGTAGTAGTTATCAATAGTGTGGCCTATTAAAAGGTTTAAAAAATAACTCTGATGTATTATTTCAAAGAGTAGAGTACCATATATATACATACAATTCTTCATGGACTATAATTCTTCATTTATTAAAGGAATGACAGGTGCACAAATCTGCACAAATTATAATAATATCTAAATTATAACTAACACAATATTTGATTGTCAAATATATGTTAATAGAATATTTGACTTATCTTAACACCTCCACTCAAGTTGATGCATGGATATCACACACTCCCAACTTGAATAGAGACTCATAAAACAATATTGAGATTGTTGATAGGGGGAGCACAAGTTTAGTTGAACCATAATCTCCGTGATATGTGTTTTTGGTGATGAAATCACATAGTTAATAAAAACACATGTGTATGTACTATGTTACATGCTTATATGTTTACCTTGTTATATTTGTACAAGCATGTTTGTGAACGTATTGTGTTGATCAATGCATAACATTGTGTTTGATATGTGAGTTTATCTGTGTATGCATAACATAAGGTTTCAGAAATGAAAAACCAAAAGCACTACGTTTGAACTTTAAAGTGTGGCAAAACTACAATTTTAAGTCGATTACATTACTGGTTAAATGGATTAAAACTCGTATATTTGCACAAATATTTTTCAAGTGTGCTATGATGAATTTTGTAAAGGAAAATTTTCAAATATTGTGATCTTTCCTCTTAGGTACTTTGAGATATTTCTTCTACACTCTGTGATCTTTCCTCTCGGTACATTATCAGGTAATTTAAGGGTTCTAACAAGTCTTAAACCATTTACCCAGATTCTCCATACAGATCAAACTCACACCGGACACAATTTCCCCATTTTCAATACCACACTTCCTCACCATTCACTCGGCCACTGAACCAGAATTACGCAGAATCATAATCAACATGAATACAACACTTAACAGTCCACAACAACCATACCGAACACACAATCATGCAGTTTCATACGCATGCAGAATCATCATACAACATTTTCATACATCATAAACCAAGTAATTAAATTAACTAGCTTCCCTTATCTCTTTGACCGAACCGAACACTCAACAACTTCAGAAGCTTGCTCTCACACCAAAAAATCCTAAGAACCGACAATTCACCGATTTGTGGAATATACCAACCCAAAAAACCAGAAATGTAATCAGAAATAGGAAGAGGAAGCCGATGAACATATGCAACCAGAAACATGGCTTGCTTGTGCTAGAAAGTTTCGGAATCCCACAAGAACTCAAGAGATCAAGACTTACCAACTCTAAACAAGACTTTGATCGGTAGAAATTGAAGCTGTTAACACCAGAATGGCTTGGGCACAACCTGATTGTGAATCAGATAAAGTGAGATAAAAGAATTCTAGAGAGAAGGAGGAGAAAAGAAGAGATCAGAAGGTTGGAGATAGATAGTGCATGTAGATAATGGAACGATTTTTTGAAACTTTCATTTATATATCACTCTGAAAACCAAACGGTCCAATCCAGTGTATACACTTGTCTTCTCCAATTTCTTAAATTTTTCAGTCCTTACATTCTCCCCAACAACAAAAATTTTCGTCCTCGAAAATTGGACTTACCAGAGAACATGTGAGGGTACAACTCCCTCATGACTCCTTCCAATTCCCAGGTGGAGTCACCTGTCCCTTTATCCCAGAAAACCTTAACTAGACTGATGGATTTTCCCTTAAGTTGCTTATTTTGGCTCTCTACAATGCTAACCAACTGCATCTTGACCGAACGGTCTTCCCTAACTTTAACGTCTTCTAACTCCAATACATGAGAAGGGTCCGACACATTAGAAGGTTGGCTAGCTGAGGCGGCAAAGCTATCTCATAAGCCATTGGCCCTATATGTCTTAAAATTTGATAAGGACCAATGAACTTAGGAGACAACTTCTTGGAACGAACGACTTTCCCAACATCGGTAGTAGGAGTCACTTTAAGGAAGGCATGCTCTCCAACAACAAACTCTAATGGCTTCCTTCTACGGTCAACATAAGATTTCTGCCTACTATGACTTGTCCTCAACCTTTCTTGAATTAACTTCACTTTCTCAGTCGTTTGCTGAATTAATTTTGGCCCAGTCAACACAGATTCTCCATCCTTAAACCAACAAAGTAGAGTCCTACAACATCTTCCATAAAGTGCTTCATAAGGTGCCATGGCAATACTAGACTGATAGCTATTGTTGTAAGTGAACTCAACCAATTCCAAAACTTCATCCCAGACTCCCAAATGATCCAAAACACACGTCCTTAACAAGTCTTCTAGTGTTTGGGTCGTTCTTTTTGATTGACCGTCCGTCTGAGGATGATAGGCCGAACTCATGCGCAATTGGCTGCCCAACTCACCTTGCAAAGACTGCCAAAATGTTGAAGTAAACCAAGGATCTCTATTTGAAACAATGTTGGACGGTACTCCATGCAACCTCACCACTTCTCTGATGTACAACTGAGCCAGTTTCTTCACTGACATTCTTAGACTAATGGCCATGAAGTGAGCGCTCTTTGTCAACCTATCCACAACAACTTAGATGACATCATGTCCTTTGACCGAACGAGGAAGATGAGTGACGAAGTCCATAGCAAGGCTATCCTATTTCCACTCAGGAATCTCCTGGTCTCTGATGCTCTACCTTCGACTTTTGACATGTCAAGCAAGAACACACGAATCAAGCAACATCAGCTTTCATACCCGACCACCAAAACGATTCCTTGAGGTCCTGATACATTTTAGTCATGCCTGAATGCATGCTAAAACGACTATGATGCCCTTCCTCAAGAATCAATCTCTTAATTTATCCAACATTAGGAACACAAATTCTTCCTCTAAACTACAAAAAACTATTCGGTCGCAAAGTGAAATCCTTCCCTCGTTCACTATCGATCAGTCCTCTGGATTTCTGTAACTCAACATTTGCCGACTGTTTCTCTCGGATTTTGTTCAAAAGTTCACAATCAACCACTAAGCGACTACATATGATACCGTCCGGTTCAAACTCGCCTTGTAGCTTCAAATCTCTAAAGCTTTCAACCAAATCCAGTTCTCGGACCATCATTGCAGACATATGTATGGTTTTTTTGCTTAAAGAGTCAACTACCACGTTAGCCTTTCCAGGATGGTAGAGTAGATCAAATTCATAATCCTTTATGAATTCCATCCATCTTCTATGTCTCATGTTCAACTCCTTCTTAACAAAGAGATACTTCAAACTCTTATGATCACTAAACACCTGAAACCGAGCACCATATAGATAATGCCTCAAAATCTTCAAGGCAAACACCACAGATGACAACTCCAAGTCATGAGTGGGATAATTCCTCTCATTAACCTTCAATTGCCTTGAAGTATAGGCCAAAACCTTTCCTTCCTACATTAATACACAACCTAATCCCTGATAAAAGGCATCAAAGAAAACTTCAAAAGGTTTACCTGTGTTAGGGATTACGAATACAAGAGCACTAGTCAATTTCTTCAACTCTTGAAAACTATCTTCACAATTATCAGTCTAAGCAAAAGGTTGATCCTTCCTAGTTAGCCCAATCAATGGCGTTACAATCTTTGAAAAACCCTCAATGAAGCGTCGATAATAGCCTACCATCCCAACAAAGCTTCTGACTTCCATGATTGAATTGGGCCTCTCCCACTGAAGTATCGCCTGCACCTTTGCAGGGTCCACAAATATGCCACCAGCCGAGACCACATGCCCCAAGAACTACACTTCATCTATCCAGAACTCACACTTGGACAACTTAGCATACAGTTTCTTTTCCCTCAACACGCCGAGCACTTCTCTCAGATGCTCCTTATGCTCCACTCTCGTCTTGGAGTAGATCAGTATATAATCAATGAAGACCACCACAAATTTATCTAGGAATGGTCTGAAGATGAGATTCATATCGTCCATGAATATGGTCGGAGCGTTAGTAACACCGAACGACATCACCACATACTCATGATGACCATATCGAGACCTGAAAGCAGTCTTCTAAACGTCCCTAGCCTTGACCAAAATTTGATGATAGCCTGATCTTAGATGTATCTTTGAAAATACCGCACCCCATGTAGTTGGTCCATCAAGTCATCAATCCTAGGCAAAGGGTACTTGTTCTTGATGGTTAACTTATTCAACTGCCTGTAGTCCACACAAAGCTGAGAACTACCATCCTTCTTCTTTACCAGCAAAACAGGCTTACCCCCACGACAAAAATGCTCGGTCTGATAAACTGCTTAGCGAGCAAGTCCTCAATTTGCTTCTTCAATTCCACCAACTTTGCTGGAGCCATCCTATAAGGAGCTATTGATACTGGTCCAACACTTGGCACCAGATCAATAGAGAACTCAACTTCTCGTTGAGGAGGTAACCTAGGCATTTCCTCAAGAAACACATCCAAAAAGTCTCGTACTACTGTTCGTTTTACACCACTTGCTACCGAACAGTCTACTCCATTAACGATTGAGCGGTCTACGCACCGCTCACTCGGAATAACTTCCAAGTGAGACAACACAAGAAAGCAACATGATCCCTCCAACAAATCTTGCTTCAACTGCCCAGAAGACAAGGACACAACTTCTTCCCTTTCAGGAAACACCAACCTTTTCTCTCCACAATCAATAAGGATGCGACTGGTGGACAACCAATCTATTCCTAGAATCATTTCTAATCCTTGCAAAGGTAAACAGATAAGGTTTACCTTGAACCGACGCCCCTCAACCTCAACCGAACATCTAGCACACATCAAAGATGTTGGAAAACAGGTAGGCTTCGTTTCAACACCAAGAGGTGGGTGAATTGGTGAGGTTTCAAAATCAGAGTCTTTTTAAAATCTTTTTCGCAAAGTATTATCCTTTTCAAAATTTCTTGAATCACAAGGAATGAAAATTTTAGTTGCAGCAGAAAATACTAAGTAGACTACAAAAACAGTAAAGTCGACTGAATGTAAAAGAGTAGGGATAGAAAATTTAAACGCAGTTTTTTTATACTGGTTCGGCCTCAATGCTTACATCCAGTGTCCTTCCACAATCCGGAAGTAAATGCACTATAATGGTAAAGGTTTTTACAACAAGGCTTTTATAGAGACCTCCACGTCAAAATATAAACACATCTCTAACCTTCTAACCAAAATATAGGCAATACAAACAATAAAGATCTGTAGCAAGATATTCCCTCTTCTGCAATCTTCAACCCACTTTGAACAATCCTTAAAGTGTCCAGACTCCACGATCAACCCCCTGTAATCACAACAGGTACAACAACAACAATCTTTACAAAGATGGAGAGAAATCTTGATCAGCAAGCAAGCACCGCAATGTGCAGAGTATGATCAACTAGTGAGCACAACAATCTTTCTCCTTCAAAGAACCTCTTCAAAAATAGATCACCACGGTTTTCTAGATGAGTTCTTGGAGCAAATTGTCACAGATCACGATTTGTAAATCACAAATGAAAGTGTCAGATTAACCAAAGTCGTTGTGATCAACTAAGGCACGTCTATTTATAGTTTTCTATAAATCAGACGCTCCTGTAGTCAACTAAGCTACTAATACAGTCGACTGTCCTCAGATAGATATAACAGTTAAGTCAAACAGTAGCAGTCAACAACTAACAAACTGATTTTGCAATTAATACATTTGACTATCATCAATGCAATAACTAACTTTTGAAAATATAGCCATTACTGTTCACAACATAACAGAATTTCAAACAAATCAACTAACTAAGTCAGACCCACTGCACATGTAGTCGACTTAGGCATGTCACCACAGTTTGAAAAACTTTTCAATGCAACATCACTCACAACACTGCTTTTGAAAGTCTGTGCATGGTCACGAGTCTTAATTGACTTACTTCATAATGAAGTCGACTTAAAACTTCTAGTCATGCCACACAATATAAATTCATAAAAGTGCATGTGGTTTTCTTCATCAAAAACATATGTAATGCAGCCATAAATGATGTAACAAATATAAGCTCAGATAATGTGCATTAACATATCAAAATCAAACAAAACATGTTCAATAAGATATCAATCAATAGGCAACAAAACATGTAACACATAATTGTTAAGCCCCTGGCAAGTGTACTAGATCGTATCAAGTAATAATAAACAGTAAGTCCAGATCGTTTTCCAAGCGACTCTTAGGCCTTATCTTTCATGTAAATTGATTGCATAAGACTTGAAAGAAGAATAATTTTGTATTGTTAATGCAAAACTAAATCTAAACATGCAAATGCGAATTGAATCAATTGGCAAATAAAAGATATGAATAAATGGAGTTGTTGGGGTTTACAATTTCATCCTTATCCACCCTCTTATATCTATTATTCTTATTTAATTTGCTTTATTATCAATGTCATGCAACTTTCTAAATTACTCAAAAGCCGATTCCTCGGCGAAAAGAGCCTTGTATCAATTACTAGTTTACCATTCCTAGTCTCCTTAGTGATTACCAACGCATTAAGTACAAAAGCTTAAAGAAATTGACCGTCCTACTCCTATTCCTAGGTAGTATTTTATAACCAAGAGAATTCTTATCAGTTCTAGATTTCCCCGTACGTTCCCGTATCGACAAAATCAAATATCATGACATCAAATGAGTTAAACGATGTAAGCATTAACATTAGAAAAGAAAACCCAAACAATTGATAATAAAAGCATGTGAATATAATAAGAAATTTGATACAAGAGAGTTTCAAGAGGACTACATTGTTCCCTAACAATAAAGGGTTTAGTTCACCATAGACATGGTGAAACTAGACATAATTAATGGAAAAGATGAAAGAATAAACCCTAGAATTGATAAATTGGAGCCTTAGCATCCAAGAAACCGCCTCCAAGGAGTGTAGAAGGTGCTCTGAAGTCTTCCTTTGCAAAAAGATTACCCTAATGGTCGCAGTGGGTCTATTTATAGTGTAGAAAAGTAACCGAATTTAGGCGCTCAGCGCTCATTTGACCGCTCAGCGGTAACCCCCATAATCGCGAGACGCTCAGCGGCGGAACCTGGCGCTCCACGCTGGGTTTCAGAATCGCAGGACGCTAAGCGTCACCACTCAGGCGTGAAACAGTGGCTTCCTCTTCGAAGCTAGCGCTCAACGTTGGAATTGGCACTTAGCGGTGGACCTTACTCTTCTTTTGTTTCTATTCTCATCCTTTCTTGAGTCTAAGTCCTCCCTTTTTCACTTCCATCCTTCAATTCTCATCAAATCCTGCCAAAACAATGTAAAAACAAGCATAATATCTCTAAAACCACTTTTGACTCTCTTGAACCCAAACTAAAGTGTTTTGCATTATTCTAAGCTCATTCTAAGTTATAAAGGGTGTGTTTTGATATCAAATTTAAGTATAAAAATAATGGTTTTTAGACCGTTATCAATAACAAAACATGTGTTATTAATAGTGTGTTGTCATCATCAAAAACCAGAGTGAAGAAAGCACTGTAAGATTAAGGTTAGCTAAACCAGTGCTTCCCTTATCAACAATCTCAACAAAAGATGTCATAACCGGACCAGCTACTGGGGTGGACACCATCAGATAATATTGTAACTCTCTCACAATCAACCCCAACCTCTCTACACATGCCTCGAAAATAAAAGAATGTCTTGCCCCTGAATCAAACAATATTACACATTCTCTATCATACAGCAAACAATGACTTATGATAAGGTTACCTGAATTGGCCGCTTCCTTCCTTGACATAGAATATACCCTTCCTGAAGCTTGAGGTCTGGCACCTCCTCTCAACTAAAACCTCCCAACTGAACAGTTATGAACCACTACTCTTCTACCCACTTGACAATCCCTCTCAAAATGACCTTCCCTTCCACACCGATTGTACCTCCTGTATTATCTTAATTGAGGACAAACCGAATTTACATGAGGCCCTCCACAGTTATAGCGACTCACAGGTCCGAACTATCCTGAGTGACCACTGGAACCGGATAACTGTGAAGAAGAACCCTTGGACCCAGAAGAAGAAGAAGGCCAAGAAAAGGAGCCCTCTTAGGACTAGAACTGCCTCTAGATGCACTCGGTCCTCCAACTCTTAGTTGTTGCCTCTTCTCAACCTCCATCTTAGTCTTCTCTAGAACTCTAGCCCTCTCTACCAAAGCCGGAAACTCATGAATACACAAACCCGTGACCAACTTCTTGATGTCACCTCTCAACCCATTCTCAAACTTCCTACACTGTCATTCTTCATTAATTGCCAGAGTGTGAAATCTCAAGAGATGCTTGAACCAATCGGCATACTCAAACAGAGACATGTTCCCTTGAACAAGCTCCAGAAACTCCACCTCCTTTGCAAACTGAACATTGTTGGGAAAATACCCAGTATAGAACTTCTGCTTGAATACTTCCCAAGAGATGGGAGTACCGCTACCCTCCAATAGCATCTGCATACTACTCCACCAATCACTGGCTTCCCTAGTTCGCAAGTACTCGGAAAAAGCCAATTTGTTCTCGTCCATACACCTCTTTGCATTAAAAATCCTTTCCATGTCCTTGAACTAATGGTCGACCTCATCTGGACTACACTTCCCACTGAATTTAGCCGGATGATGCTGTAGAAAACTCTTTAAGCTCCACTCTTGCTAGTGAGTAGTAGAAGAAGTAGACAACCCAATTGTAGTCCTTCCACTCGCCGTCAGATCTACATACTTTCCTCTAGGATATCTCAACTGATATTCGTGCAGTCTCCAATTGTTGAAGAGCTGCTTAGTTCTGCTGGACTAATGCAGCGTTCTATTATTGTATTGTCGTGATTACTGACTCCATCATTCTCATGAGGTCAGGTGCATCCATATTTGCAGGTGGAGAAGGAGGAGGCCTAGGTGCCGTCTTTTGATATACATAGAAAAAGAACCATCAGTCTAACTCAAGGAGACAAGGACACTATCTAAACCGAACACTGAGTACATAGCACAAGCATAGTATACTCATAACCTATAGGTTTCTAAGGAAAGAACTGCTCTGATACCATTAATGTAACATCCCAAAATATAGTATAAACAACACAGTAGAACGGGTAAACATGGCAATAGAGGCCGAACAGTCATTAACTAGTAAGGCTCAATAGAGGCCGAACGTAGTAAGACCGAACATCAGTACAAACCGAGTACTAGTGTGGACCGAGAACTACTAAGAGACCTACCACACCCTTAAGACTAAACGGTCATTGAGAACAGTCTAAAAACCGTTATTTTCATGCATAAATTTGATATCGAAACACACCCTTTTGGCTTAGAATGAGCTTAGAATCAAGTAAAACTCTTAAGTTGTGTCACATGAGAGTCAAAAGTTATTTTTAGAGATATTATGCTTGTTTTGCATTGTTTTGAAGGGTTTTGAGATGAATTGAAGATGGAAGTAAAGCAAGGTGGGCTTAGACATGTGAACGATGAAGAAAAAGGATGAAAATAAAGGTTGCGGTGCAGAAAAGTCAACCAGCCAACCAGAAAAGTCAACCAGTCAACCAGAAACGTCAACCAGTTGACTAGAAAAGTTGACCAGAGCGTCCGAGCGGCACCTGAGCGTACTCCTAATCACTTCATTAATGTCAATACCACTTTCTAATTTACCCTAAACCCGATGTCTCGGTGAAGAGAGCGTACTCCTAATCACTAGTTTACAATGTCTTGTCTCCCTAGCAATTGATCATGCATTACATTCGCATAAAAGCTTAAAGGCAATCGTTCCTCCTATCCCTATGTCTAGGTAATAGTGCTTCCAAGAGAATTCCCCCATGTCTAGATTTCCCCATATGTGTCCATATCGACAAAATCAAAGATCATGCTATTGAATGAGTTAAACAAAGCATGCATAGAGTAAAGAGGAAAAACTATAACAATTAATGAAGTAAATCATATAGATTAAGAATCAATTCAATACATGAGAGTTTCAAAGGATTACATCGTTTCCCCAACCATAATGGAGGTTTAGTTCACCATGGACATGGCGAAACTAGATGAAAACAATGAAAGGAATGAAAGATAAAACCCTAGAATTTGTAGATTGGAGCTTCCGCATCCAAAATCCGCCTCCGAGGGGTGAAAAGTGTGTTTTTGCGTCTTCTTCTGCCAAAAGACACCCTCTCTGGGTCGTGCAAATCAATATATAGTTCATAAAAATTAGCAGAAACTGGCCTAGGCCCACGAGACTGGCGCTCAGCGCTGGATTACCGCTCAACGGTAGGCGCGGTACTAGAAAATGTCGCTCAACATTGACGCCTAGGCGTCTGGCAGAGAACTCACTTTAGAGGCTGGCGCTCAGCGGTAAAAGTGCCGCTCAGCAGTGGCTGCGACACTTGGTTTTTTCCCTCAATGTTGGCACTTAAGCGTTGTCTAGAGAACTCCACCACGAGGCTGGCGCTCAACGGTGGAATTGCGCTCAGTGCCACCTACGATTCTCCTTTTAAGCAGTTTTTCTTCTTCTCTTGAGTCCCACTCCTTACTACTTCAGATTTTTTCATCCAATTCATGTTAATTCCTGCCAAAACAAGGAAAACCAAGCCTAATACCAATAATACTACCTCCAACTCTCTTATTCTCTAACTTAAGCAAAAAGCATGATTTCAAGCTATTTTCTAAGTCATAAAGGGTGTGTTTAGTGTCAAATTTAAGTATAAACATAACGGTATTTCAATCGTTATCAACAGTGAACGCTAAACTTTCTACATAATTCTGCAAAACTTCTAAAGAATTATGAACACTTTTCAGTTTTGTTAAGATTGTTGATAAGGGAAGCATTGGTTTAGCTAACCTTAATCTCACAATACCTTATTCACTCTGTTTTTGATGATGACAAAACATTATTAATAACACATGTCTTGTTATGTTTTACATGTTTTGTTGCTTATTGATTGATATCTTGTTGAACATGTTGTGTTGATCTTAATATATGAATGCATATTCATTGTTCTGACATATGTTACATCTGTTGTGATTCCATTGCATATGTTTTGGAAAAGGAAAACCACATGCACTCTGATGAACTTACATTGTGTGGCAAATCTGCAAGTCCTAAGACTGAAGAGTTTGCACAGATTAAGACTGAAGACTTTGCACAGATTTTAAAATACAGTGATATGTTAGATTTTGCATTGAAAAGAATTTCAATATGTGAAGATGTGTCAAATTTGACTATGTGCGTTTTGCATTCGACTTTGTTAGTTGTTTTATTTAAGATTTTGTTATGCTTGTAAACAGTAACGACTATATTTTTAAAAGTTAGTTAAACATTGAATGAATGTCAACTGTATTAAATGTGGAATTAATTTGTTTGACTTGACAGTTACTAGTTTAACTTAAGTGTTATTACTATCATATGACAGTCGACTCTATTAGTAGCTTAGTCGACTACAGCGTCTGTTATATAGAAATTTATAAATAGATGAGACCTGAAGTATTCAGAGAACTTTTGGAAAACCTGACATTTTCATATTCTGTTTCAGATTGTTTCTCTATGATTTAGTGCTCCAAGAATTCATCAAGAAGACCATGGAGATCATTCTTTGAAGTGGTTTTGAAGGAGAATTTTGTTGTGCTTACTGGTTGATCAAACTCTGCACATTGCGGTGCTTGCTTGCTGATCAAGAATTCTCTCAATCTTTGTAAAGATTGTGGCTGTTGTACCTGTTGTTATTACAAGGGGTAGATGTTGGAAAACAGGTAGGCTTCTTTTTACATCAAGAGGGGGGGAGAGGTGAATTGATGGGTTTTCAAAATCAGATTCTTTTCATAATCTTTTATACAAAGTAGAAAACTTTACAAAACTTACTTGAATTGCAAGTAATGAAAATTTTGTGCAGCGGAAAATCGTAGTTGACTACGCAGATAATACAGTCGACTAAATATAAAAGAGAAGGGATAGAGAAATCAAATACTGGTTTTTATACTGGTTCGGCCTCACTGCCTACATCCAGTGTCCTTCCAATACCAGGAAGCAAATGCACTATAATGGTCAAGGTTTTTACAACAAGGCTTTTATAGAAGACCTCCACGTCAAAAATATAAAACACCTCTCTAAACCTATAACCAAAATATAGGCAAACCACACAACAAGACTTGTAGCAAGATGTCCCCTCTCCTGCAATCTGCCAACCACTTTGAGCAATCCTCAAAGTGAACCAGACTCCACGAGTAACACAAGCTTAACAATTCACAGCTTTCATCCTTTAAAACATGTGTAATGCATCCAGATATGATGTAACATGTACAAGCTCAATAACTATGCAATCACATCGCAGTATAACACATAAACATTTTCAACAATATATCAAATAGTAAGCATTATAACATGTAACACAACAACAACATATGTGTGTTATTTAAGATGTGTTGTCATCATAAAATACTAGAGTGATATAGATATTGTGTTGTCAACAATCTCAAAAGTATACTTGTGGAGTTTGGTACACTTTGAGGATTGTTAAAAGTGGGTTGCAGATTGCATGAGAGGGGATATCTTGCTACAGATCTTGCTGTTTGTATTGCCTATATTTTGGTTAGAGGGTTAGAGAGGTGTTTTATATATTTGACGTGGAGGTCTCTATAAAAGCCTTGATGTAAAAACCTTGACCATTATAGTGCATTTGCTTCCTGGGATTGAAAGGACACTGGATGTAGGCATAGAGGCTGAACCAGTATAAAAACCTTCGTTTGAATTCTCTATCCCTTCTCTTTTTCATTCAGTCTACTTCGATTTTCTGCTACACTTAAATTTTCAATACTTGCGATTCAAGAAATTGTGTAAAGGTTTCTACTTTGTGAAAAAGATTTTAAAAAGACTCTGATTTTGAAACCTCACCAATTCACCCCCCCCCCATCTTGGTGTTGAAACGAAGGCTACCTGTTTTCCAATAGGTTTTACCAAAACTAAACATTTTGCCCAACTTCTAATCCTCCAAACTTAAATCTTATGAACTTATACACTTAACTAAGAGCTTTTAACCCTTCCTAAAATCTTTGAGAGAGTTTCATCTCATATTTGAGGGTCAATTCTATAGAATCACGAACTCAATAACCAAAAAACATATTTCCTACTTTCGGTACATTTTTGGGTGACTTAAGGGTTCTAACAAGTCTTTAACCATTTACCCAGATTCTCCATACAGACCAAACTCACGCTGGACATAATTTCCCCATTTTCACTACCACACTTCCTCATCATTCACTTGGCCATTGAATCGGAATTATGCAGAACCACAATCAACATGAATACAACACTTAACAGTTTGCAAAAACCACACCGAACACACAATCATTCAGTTTCATACACATGCGGAATCATCATACAGCATTTTCATACATCATAAACCAATTAATTAAATTAACTAGCTTGCCTTACCTCTTTAACCTACAATTCACCGATTTTTGGGAATACCAACCTAAAATACCAAAAATGTGATAAGAAATAGGAAGAGGAAGCTGATGAGCACATGAAACCAGAAACATGGCTTGCATGTGCCAAAAGTTTCGGAATCCCACAAGAACTCAAGAGATCAAGACTTTCCAACTCTAAACAAGACTTTGATCGGTAGAAATGGAGGATCTTGACACTAGGATGGCTTGGGCATGACTCAAATGAAGTGAGATAGAAGAATTCTAGAGAGAAGGAGGAGAAAAGAAGATATCATAAGGTTGGAGATATATAGTGCATGCAGAGAATGGAACGAATTTTTGAAACTTTCATTTATATATCACTCTGAAAATCGAACGGTTCAATCTTGTGCATACACTTGTGTTCTCCAATTTCTTAAATTTTTCGGTCCTTAAAGACTGGAATAAATATTTATCCTTGACGGACGTCAAGGATACCCATCCTCGCTTAGCAAAAGGGCAGACTTTGAAATAATGAACAAAAACGCGGACTGAAGGAGTTATCCCTAGGGCAGAGCACATGGCTAGGAACGCCTGTACTGAGCCCCAATCGTTCGAAGAACGAGTGACTGAAACGCTGTGAAAGGCACCCGAAATGACAGTTGATTGAACAAATAGGTATACACGAAAAGGAATTCGTCCACACTGGACTCTTTTCCCTAGAAAACCCGTTCGTTGCCCCGCTAACACTCAACCGTATTAATCGGGTGTCCTCCTCATCTGTGACAATGAACGATCGGTCGACCCGCCATTTCAATCTCGCTTTAGTGACGTACTTTGACACGTAGAGGACGACGTCATGAGAAGCCCACTGATACCCCCGAACAGTCGGCAAACCGTCCGTCGGTATCTCTTCATCGTCGTCAATGTCGACGCCTCCCCTTAGCAAGCCGAGGGTCGCCCATTGATAACCCTCTCTCTGCTATATACAGGAAACTGAGACTCTGAACCCCTTTTTTCACTATGTACAGGAGATTGAGACCTCTGCTCGTAAACTCTGATGACGAATCAACATGCATAGTAGCCATTATTAGTTACCTTGAAAAAAGAATGAAGCTCTTGACCGGATGGTTTAGAAATCAGGATCAAGAAGGTGAAAATGACAGCATCCCCGCCTCCTATTTATAGAAAAAATTTTGAAAACCGTTGGCTAATCACAGCCATTCAAGATTACCACGTCCAACGGCTCTGATTTGACGACACTTCCACTACCCGAGAAGGAAGCCACGCCAGCTTACGACACGTGTTTTCCCACCAAATGACACTCCAAAAAGAGTCGACCGCCCCTTAATGAACCCCTCGTGTAACAGAACATCCCCATTAAAACTCAACACCGACTACGTCGCCTAAGGCTTGGGGGGCCTATGTACCGTATGGTCCGGATGGCGATACAATTACCCCATAACAAACCAACCAGACGGTCCTAAGATTGGGTTGTGATTAAGATTTCACTAATCTCAAACTCATGCCAAAAACTATAAATACATGCCAAATGTAAGAGGTAGGTTTTCGCATTTACTGCACATTTATTACTATCATACTAAGCAACCATTACTGACTTTAGCATTACAGAACCTTTAGCAGGTACACCTCCGGACGGTGAAGTAAAGACAGAAGGTTTGAGTTAGAGACCGGACAACTTCCTAAGAGAAATTGTGTAGGTGTTTAAAATGACTCGACGTCATACCCAAATCACTTAACAACCAATTTTTTTTTCATTTGAAATGTTAATCGGATTATGCACTCTAAACCATTCTTTTACTCTCTTTTTTCCAGGAAGTAAATAATGACATGACTATAATTTGATTATATTTACATCCTCCACAAACTTTCTTTCGAAAAAAAAAAAAAGTTTATCTAAATTGGAGTTTGTTCCTTTTGTTTTGTCCACCATGATGTGCACGTATCTGACTATAATCTTGCTATATTTACATCTCGAGAAACTTTCCTTTCAAAAAAAAAAAAAGTATTATCTAAAATGGAGTTTGTTCCTTGTGTTTTTTCCGCCGTGATGTGCACGAATCTGACTATTATTTTGTTATATTTACACCCTCCAGAAACCTCCCTTTCTGAAAAATATTCCGCTCTTCTTTTTACCACATAATTAAATAAATTCATTTTCTTTATTTTTGTTTTCATTCATCCGGTCAAACAAATAAATAAATATATATATATATATATATATATATATATATATATATAATTGCTACACAAATAGATTAAATTCATATTTACATAATAAAAACAAATATTAAAAAAAAAAAGATATCGGTCTTTTTTAAGTGCGTGAATAAGCTATTTCTAAGTGTAAAAAAATAGTAACAAAATATATGGATAATAAATATTGTGGAAAAAGTAATTGGCTATCTTTAACTTTATTTTTATATTTTTTTAGTTCCCTTACATTAAATATATAGTATTTTTAACCTATTTTTGTAAAGCATGACAAAAAAAGCGATATTGGGATGCATACGTGGCAGCAGGGTATTGGGCTGAACTTTCTTAGTAAAATAAAACTCAAAATTTCTAAGTTTCTCACATTGCCTGAAGTACCACTGTCTCCTTCAACGTTTTCTTTCTTCTTTCCTCTACCTTCTCTTCACTCTATTCCAAAATCTAACCAGTAGTTTGTTGATTTGAAGCTACCAAGGCGATTAATTTCTCTGTCTTTCAACTGGTGAGTTAAACTCTCTTTTCGTTCAACTTTAGGGCTAGGATCATGCAACAAATTCAGGTTGGAAGTGCATTCTCTATCCCTGTCTTTTATATTCAGTCGACTGTATTATCTGCATAGTCAACTACGATTTTTCGCTGCACACAATTTTCATTACTTGCGATTCAAGAAAGACTTGTAAAGTTTTCAACTTTGTGTTAAAGATTTCAAAAAGACTTTGATTTTGAAAACTCACGAATTCACCCCCCATCTTGGTGTAAAACGAAGCTTACCTGTTTTCCAAAAATTGGCACCAGAGCTGGTTTTCATAAAATATTTGAAAATCTAGTCGACTCTGTTTTTCATTGATTCGACTATAAACCTAGGGATGGCTTCCTGTTTTCAAAATTTTGGTGAAGGTGCTTCAACAAACAGACCAGCTCTATTTGTTAGGGAAAATTACCCATTTTGGAAAATTCGTTTGCAAATCTTTCTTGAATCAGTTGACAAGGGTATTTGAGATGCTACATTGAATGGACCTTATGTGCTTACTAAAACTGTTTATCAAGAAACTATTATTAAATCTTTTACTGAATGGACTGCAAATGAAAATAGAAAAGCTCAATATGATATTAAGGCTCGAAATATTATTGCCTATGCACTAACAGTTGATGAATTTTTCAAGATATCTCAATGCAAAACTGCAAAGGAAATGTGGGATGTCTTTGAGGTAACTCATAAAGGCACGGATGAAGTAAAGAGAGCAACAAAGAACTCCCTGATACAAGAGTATGAACTGTTTAGAATGAAGGCTGGAGAAACCATTTATGATGTACAGAAAAGATTCACTAACATTGTAAATCATCTCATGGCTCTCGGGAAAGCATTTGATAAAGAAGAAATCAACATCAAGATTCTGAAAAGTCTGAACAAAAATTGGCAACCAAAAGTCACGACAATCTCTAAATCCAAAGATCTTACAACGATGAATATGGCTTCCTTGTTTGGCAAGCTACGTGAACATGAATTGGAACTTGGTAGATTCAAGGATGAAGAGGAGATTAAAGAAAAGAAGTCCATTGCTCTAAAGGCTACAAGCAAGAACAACACGAAAACAGACATGGACGAGAAAGAATTGATGACCTTGATGGTAAGGAAGTTTAGTCGACTTATACAAAATGATAGTGAACTGACTAACCATGCAGGTCAAGGCAAAACGAAAAGCTTCAGAACAGATGTTGTCCAATGTTACGAATGTGGAAAGGAAGGACATATCAAGCCTGAATGTCATGAATTAAAGCCTAAGCAGAAAGGCAAGAAAAGATTCCCTTAAGTCAGAAGCATGAAAAGAAAAGGAGCATACATTGCTTGGGAGAATACAGATTCTGAAAGCTCAAGTGATGAGGATGTTGATCAAGAGGAGGAATCTAACATGTGCTATATGACTGGAGTAACATGGGACGATTACGATAGTGATGCAAACATCTCAAATGAACCAGTGGAAATGAAGTATGATCTGTTGCGAGATGCTTTTGAAGAACTACATGCTGAAGCAATGCAACTACAGTATAAGGTTAATCGACTAAACTCTGAAAGGAGAGATTATGAAAATTGGATTAGCAACCTTGTTGCTGAAAATGAAAAATTAGAGAAAGAATTGAATGATGCTTTGTTATCTGCTAAGGAAATTAAAATTGAAACTATCACAATAGAAAAACCTAGTGAAAATTGTCCTATTCATATTGAAAAGATGGATTACTTGACTAGCACTCTAGCTAAGCTTACTCAAGGTAGAGACAATTTGAATGTTGTTTTAAAATCCTCTGGCAGAGCTATATACAAGTAAGGAATAGGATACAAAGCTCAATCTAACAGAACCAATACGAAGAGATTTATTGATTTAAGTAAACCTGCTAAAAATGCATGTTTCTATTGTAATTGTGTTGGTCACAATGTTAGAAATTGTTATTACAGAAATGTTGTTGTTCCTAAAGGATTATATGTATGGAGACCAAAGTCAAATGGGGACCAGCAACCAAAACTTGAATTGTTTTGCAAGATATATAGCAGGTGCAGTATGAACTCAAGGATGAAACACTTTGAAAAAGTCAAAATCTTGAGTATCTATAACTAGTAAAATTTTATCAATTTGCTGCATTATGCTTAAATTGATTGGTTATTGTTGTTTGATTGGATGAATGTATTCTCTGATTGTTTGATTGATTGAATGAGTCTGAAACTCTGTTTTCACGATGATTAGTCGACTACAATTTTAGTTCATTCGACTATGCTCTTTGTATGTGGTAAACTCTATTTTGGAAATTCTTATGACATAGAGTAGTCTCTGTTTTAAAAAAAATATCTATGTACGGTGTATCCTATCAAATTTGGTTTCTTATGGAATATCCTTTTCGCGCCCTTTTTATATGGGTCTTCTGAAGTCAAACATAAAATTCTTAAATTAGTGTCTTGTTAAATCTTCAAGAAACCCTATCGGAGTTAGAAAGACTTAACAAGTAACCCATTACTTCATGGCTTCATCAAGTCGGTCCGCTTATAGGAAGAAGGGCAAGGAGAGTATTTCAATCAGAGGTTCTGATCCTATGGGTTGGATCAATGACGAAGAAAGTCGAAGAAAGTTTCTCAATGCAACTCCAAAAATCGTTGTTGACCCTATGAATGTCAACCTGTCTATGTTCAAAAATGAAGGATTCACATTCCCATATTGGTTGGAGAGACAAGGACTTTCCATTTTCGTCGAGATGAAGGGCTACTGGTATCTAGACCTTGTCAAGGTCTTTTATCATAACATGAAGGTAGAAGACGATGTTATATACTCAAAGGTGAAAGGTACTAATATCTACATTGATGACTTTAACTGGAATATTATTACAAACTTACCATCAGATGGTGCATTATCTCATCTTCCAACTGCTGAAGTCAATGCCTTATTGAGCAAGAAACAAGTTTACAAGGATTGGCTTAGGTTTCTGGGAATGTATGATACTGAAAAAATATTTGCACATGAGGGACTGCAAAAAGAGGAAAAGGTTATGGCTCATTTGCTAGCAAAAATGATTCTACCAGGAAGAGTTTTGAAGGACCGAATGACTTCAGAAGACATCTATCTACTTCATGTTGTGAGAAACAACACCCCTGTAAATTGGTTAAGTGTGATAAAAGATCACATGAAGAACTCTGCCTTGAAGAGATCACTGTATCTACCATATGCAAGTTTGATAAATAAGATTCTTGTTCTTCAAGGAGTAGAGATAAGGAATGAACAAAAAAGGTTTTCAGGGTCTTCAAATACCTTTAGCAAAGATTCCTTAATGTCACTAGGATTAGTGAAGACCATAAATGGATGGAATTTCATGGGAGAAAACCTTGTTGATCACTGCTCAAAATACTGTGTTACTGAAAAATTGAATGAATCAAATTTCTTTCCTGAAACAAAGTTTGAGAAATATGTTGCCCAACAAATAAGAATTCTGCATGAAAAGTTTGACAATCATGGAAAAGATCGTAAGGATGCTTCAGGGATTTACGGAGAAAATGTGGTCAAGGAAGAATCATCAGGATCATCCTAACTCAGACTAGGGCATATTGGAATTCTATGTGTCTTTTGTTCCCTGTTTTGTTTAAAGTCATAGATTACTCTTTATTTTTTTTTTTGGTTTCTTTTGAGTATGGCTTAGAATTCCATTTGCTTTTTGTTCCTTGTTCTGTGTCTATCAAAATGTAATATCATTTTAACAAGGAAATGAAATATGGTTTGAATCAATTTCAGCTGCTTAATCTGTTTGATGCAATTTTGTTGTGCTGAATGGTTATTGATTGGACTATGAAATGTGTGAAGTCGATTTTGCTTGATCTGTTACATATCTTTACATATTGACTTCCTTTCGATTACATTTCTTGCATAACTAAAATGCTTGATCTGCAGAAGATCTTTGAAAGGTTTTGCAGGACAAACATTGCCTTGGAAACTACAAGTGGAAGTCAACATCATTGGCAAGCAATGTATTCAACTCGGAAATTAATTCAATCCACTACATCATAACAGGGTTATAAATTCCAATTCTGGAATTTGGTTATCTTTCGTTGATTGATTACTTTATCTTGATTATTTGCAAATTATCTCTAATCTAATCTGATTATGCATATCTTGATTGAGATAGTATTGAGATTGTTGAAGTTTGTATCATTGCATGACTGAATTGTTTGATATCTTATCTTGATTGGGAGAGCATCATTGCATTTCATATATTTGCACATTTTTTTACTGATGCATCTTTGTTTGGAATATCAGCATATAATATCTAGAGCATTCCTTTTTTGTTAATGCACAAAGGGGGAGAGAATTTATGAAAGCTTTATGAAAGGGGGAGAATGTTTTTCTATCTCATATCTGCTTGATATTCTTGCTGATTGGTTATGCTACATGCAGAGTATTTGAACTTTGTTATATCATTTGTTACTTTGTTTTGTATTAGGTTCTACAAACATGGCTGGTTATTAATCATGGTTGTGCATAATCAAAAAAGGGGGAGATTGTTGAGATTGTTGACAACACAATATCTATATCACTCTGGTTTTTTATGATGACAACACATTGCTTAATAACACACTTATGTTGTTGTTGTGTTACATGTTCTTATGCTGACTGTTTGATATATCTGTTGAACATGTTTATGTGTTGTATTTCTATGTGAATGCATACATATTAAGCTTGTACTTGTTACATCATTTCTGAAAGCATTGCACATGTTTTAATGCATAAAAACCACAAGCACTTTTATGAACTTATAACTGTGTGACAAAGCTGCAGTAAAGTCAACTCCATCATTAATTGATTCGACTATACTAAAATCTTTGTACAGATTTTGAGAATCAGTGCTTTGTGAGATTTTGAGAAGAAAAGAATTTCAAAATGTTCTTACATGTCGAAGTCGACTGTGTGCGCCACATAGTCCATTGTGTTAATTGTTTTAGTTGAAATTTTGTTATGCTCTTGTACAGTAACGACTATGTTTTGAAAAGTTAGTTGAGTTTTGAGTAGTAGGTCAACTGTATTAAATGAGTTTTTAATTTGTTTGACTGAATGCTACCAGGTTGACTGAAATGTTATAACTGTCATAACATAGTCGACTGTATTAGTAGCTTATTCGACTTAGAGAATGTCTGTTAAACAGAAATCTATAAATTGACAGAACACGAAGTTGTTCAAAGACTTTTGATGATCTAACATTTTCATATTCTATTTCAGATTGATATCTCTGGTTTGTATAGCTCCAAGAATTCTCCAAGAAGACGGTGATGATCTCTCTTGAAAGAGATTCACAGG
The DNA here is from genome assembly GCF_000741045.1 of Vigna radiata var. radiata. Lineage (NCBI taxonomy): Eukaryota > Viridiplantae > Streptophyta > Magnoliopsida > Fabales > Fabaceae > Vigna > Vigna radiata. The sequence goes on from NC_028358.1 coordinate 11,918,206, forward strand.
GAGACTGATTGCACACACATTGCTTGATCACATTCTGCACATTGAAGGTGTTTCTGGTTTGATCAAGATTCTGTTTAGTATCTATGGTGTTGCTGTATTGGACCTGTTGTGACTACAGGGGATAGACTCGTGGAGTCTGGTGCACTTTGAGGATTTTTCAAAGTGGTGTTTGGCAAATTACAGGAGAGGGGACATCTTGTTGCAAGTCTTGCTGTGTTTTCTGCCTATATTTTGGTTAGAGGGTTAGAGAGGAGATTTATATTTCTATCGTGGAGGTCTTCAATAAATTCCTTGTTGTAAAAACCGCAACCATTATATTGCATTTGCTTCCTGGGTTTGAAGGACACTGGATGTAGGCATTGTTGTTCGAACCAGTATAAAAACCATTGTTTGCATTTCAACTATTTACGCATTGTTGTTCGAACCAGTATATCTCTATCCCTGCACTTTTACTTAAAGTCGGCTTTACTATTTGCACATTCAACTACGTTTTTCCGCTGCACACGAATTTTCATTACTTGCATTTCAAGAAATTTTGTAAAGTTTCATACTTTGATTTAAAGATTGCGAAAAGACTCTGATTTTGATAAACCACCAATTCACCCCCCCTCCCCTCTTGGTGTAAAAAGAGGCCTACCTGTTTTCCAACAGTCTATAGTCTTAGAGTTCAGACATAGATTGGTATGAGGATTTACCTTGCATAGTGTTAGGGAGGGCCAGCTGAACTATGCAAGTGCAAAGACGACCAATAGTTCGACAATTATACAAATTCAGATGAGTCGTGTTGAGTACTTAATGCATGGTTTAAATGGTAGGCTTTGATTGTTCTTTTTATATGTAATTAAACATGAAGATATTGATTGATTGTGCTATATGTATTTTACTTGTTTATCTAGCTTACCCGTGCTTCTATGTTGTGTGCTACTTGTGTATGTTTTTCCTTTGCAATGATCATCCACTTGGATGTAAGCAGATGATGAGAAGGTGCCTCTGGAGCAAGTACTGGAGGATGCTAATGCTGCAGTGTAGTCTTCTTAGGATTTTCCTTTCTTTGAAAACTATGTTTATTTGAAATACTCTAGTATCTTCTTGAAGTTTTCAATTTAGGCCATTCTGGATGACTGTAATCCCATACTTAATCGGCATTTATGCTCTAACTGTTCTGTTTATTTGATTGATGACGTCTATATTATATGATTGTGATTATTATATATTTTAGACGTCATATTTATGGTATCAGAACAACATCTGTCCTTAGAAAATCCTATAGGTTAGGTGTGTGCCTTGCTTATGCATGTGTACTCTTATTTATCTCTAGGTTGATTATTCTTGTAGCTTTGAGTAGGACTGGTGGTCTTTTCTCTTTGTGTGAACAGAAGATGGAACCTAGACCTCCTCTTCCTCCCCCCTCAGCCTGAGCCTTTAGTGTCCACTAGAATGCTCGAGGCTGTGCTCCAAGGAATGCAACAGTACAATGCCGCATTAGTGTAGCAGAACACCATTGCTCTACAGAATCTGGAAGCTGCAAGAGTGGCGGCTGAGAATGCAAGGGTGTCATCTGAAGACATTCAAAGGCACTTCATGGAGATGCTAGCTAGTGGCAGACACACCTCAGACGCTTCTTCCTCCGCTATTCCTGTTCAGGAGTGGAGTTTGGAGAGCTTCCTCCAACACCACTCAGCCAAGTTCATTGGGAAATGCAGCCTAGATGAAACTGATCACTGGTTCTGAGATATGGAAAGAATATATGAAGCTAAGAGGTGTCCTGATGAGAACAAGTTGGCCTACACTCAGTACTTGTTGACAGGAAAGGTTGGCCACTAGTGGAGCAGCCTGAAGATGATTTTGGAGAGGAGCAGGACTCCTATTACCTGGGAATTGTTCAAGACTAAGTTCTACACTGAGTAGTTTCCAGATAGTGTGAGGTATGATAAGGAGATCGAGTTTCTCCAACTGGTTCAAGGAAACATGACTATTTCTTAGTATGCTAACCGGTTTAAACATTTGCTTTGATTCTACATCATGGCCATACATGAGGAATGGCAGTGTAGGAAATTTGAAAATGGTTTGAGAGGAGATATCAAGCTGTTGGTGAAGGGACTGCGTATTCATTTGTTCCCTAGTTTGGTTGAGATGGCCACAGTAATGCAGAAGACAAAGAAGGAAGCTGAAGGACAACAGAGTCAGCCTCCTAGGAGTAGGGGGTCATCTGGGTCTCGTTGTGGACTTAGCTCTAGGAGGGCCCCTTGCACTAGACCATCACTCTCTTCTGGGTCTAAGGGTTCATCCTCCCAACCATCAGTGCAGTCAAGACCGGTCAGGTCATCCAGCGCCGTTAGATGTTTCACATGCGGAGGACCCCATTACAGGAACAACTGCCCTGTTGGAAGTGGTGCAAGGAAGTGCTTCAGGTGTAGAAAATAAGGAGACATTGTTGTTGAGTGTACCTCTGTAGTAGGGTCAGGGTCTCAAGCACAAAGGACTGGTTTGTCTCAGGACCACAAGCAGTTGGTAGAGTCTATGCTTTGACTGGAGCAGAGGCAATTAACTCAGGTAACCTCATCATCAACTGTTGCTTGCTGTTTGGTGCGCCTTGTGTGGTATTATTTGATTCGGGGCAACACACTCCTTCATATCTGAGGCATGTGTTGGAAAGCTGAGATTGTTGGTAAAGGAGTTGGATCTTGATCAGGTGGTGCCTACACCAGCATCAGGGTTAGTAAGGACGTCTTCTATGTATGTTTGTTGTCCGATTGCTGTAAAGGGATGTTGGTTCAAGGTAAACCTCATTTGTTTACCTTTGCAAGGGTTAAAGGTGATCTTAGGTATGGATTGGTTGTTTGCCAATCGCATCCTTATCAACTGTGGTAATAAGGAGTTGATGCTTCCTGATGGAGATGAAGATATGTCTTTGTCAATCGGCGTATTAAGGCAAGACATCATGGAGGGCGATAATTGTTTCTTGGTGTTGTCGCATATTGAAGTGGCTCAAGATTCAGATCATACGGTGCACGAGAGCCGGAGTGTAAACCTCGCAGTTGTGAACGACTTCTTGGATGTCTTTCCAGAAGAAGTCCCAGGTTTACGTCCTCCGCGAGAAGTGAAGTTCTCTATTGATTTGGTCTCAGGAGAAGCACCAATTTCTATAGCTCCTTATAGGATGGCTCCGGCAGAATTGCCGAGTTAAAGAAGCAGATTGAAGAACTGTTAGAGAAACAGTTTATCCGGCCTAGTGCTTCGCCTTGGGGAGCACCAGTGTTGTTAGTAAAGAAGAAAGATGGTGGCTCCAAACTATGTGTTGATTACAGACAACTGAACAAGATAATTATTAAGAACAAGTATCTGTTGTCGAGGATAGATGATTTGATGGATCAGTTGTATGGAGCTACGGTGTTCTCTAAGATTGATTTCAGGTCGGGATATCATCAGATATTGGTAAAGGCAGAAGATGTGCAGAAGACTACATTCAAGTCTAGATATGGCCACTATGAGTATGTAGTTATGCCCTTTGGTGTGACTAATGCTCCAACCATTTTCATGGACTACCTGAACAGGATTTTCAGACCCTTCTTAGACATGTTTGTTGTTGTCTTCATAGATGACATACTTGTCTATTCTAAGACGCAGGAAGACCATGAAGAACACCTTAGGACAGTGCTTGAGGTGCTTAAAGTAATTGTATGCAAAGATGTCCAAATGTGAATTATGGATGGATGAAGTTCACTTTCTGGGGCATGTGATTTCAGCTGAAGGGATTATTGTTGATCCAGTTAAGGTGCAGGACATGCTTCAGTGGGAGAGGCCTAAGACTGTGACTGAAGTGAGAAGCTTTGTAGGTTTTGCGAGCTACTATCGACGATTCATTGAGAATTTCTCTCGGATTATGGTGCCTTTAACACAGTTGACCAGGAAGGATCAACCATTTGCTTGGACAGACCAGTGTGAGACTAGCTTCCAAGAGCTAAAGCAAAAGTTGACCAGTGAACCAGTTTTGGTTATCTCTTACACAGGTAAACCTTTTGAGGTTTTCTGTTATGCTTCCTATCAGGGATTAGGGTGTGTAATAATGCAGGAGAAGAAGGTTGTAGCTTATGCTTCTAGGCAACTCAAAGTCCATGAGAAGAATTACCCCACTCATGATTTGGAGTTGGCAGCTGTGGTTTTTGCTTTAAATATTTGGATGTACTATCTATATTGTGCACAGTTTCAGGTTTACAGTGACCATAAGGAGCTTAACATGAGGCAGAGAAGATGGATGGAGTTTATTAAAGATTTTGATTTTGATCTTCTATACCATCCTAGGAAAGCTAATGTAGTAGCTGATGCGTTGAGTAGGAAGACGGTGCACATATCTTCATTGATGGTTAGAGAGTTAGAGCTGGTTGAGACCTTTAGAGATTTGACACTACAGGTTGAGTTAGAGTCGGATAGTATCATATGCAGCAAATTGGTGGTGTCTAGTAGTTTATTAGAACGTATTAAAGGAGGACAATTATTAGACATCGAGCTTCAGAGGTCAGTAGCTTTGATTGGTACTAAACGAGGAAAGGACTTCAATACAGGGACGAACGGTCTCTTACGGTTTAGAGGTAGGACGTGTGTCCCAAATGATGGAGAGCTAAAAAGATTAATACTTCAGGAAGGACACCAAAGTCATTTTAGCATGCATCTAGGCATGACTAAGATGTACCAAGACCTCAAGAAGTCTTTCTGGTGGTCGGGTATGAAGAAAGATGTAGCCCAGTTTGTTGCTTTTTGCCTAACCTGTTAGAAGGCGAAAGTAGAGGATCAGAGACCTCGAGGTCTATTGCAGCAGTTAGAGATTCCTGAGTGGAAATGGGATAGCATAGCCATGGACTTTGTTACCCATTTACCACTCGCGGTCAGAGGACATGATGCTATTTGGGTGATTGTAGATCGGTTGACCAATAGTGCTCAGTTCTTGGCAATCAACTTGAAAATGTCGATGTCAAAGCTGGCGGAGTTGTACATCAGGGAGATTGTGAGGCTACACGGAGCGCCTTCTAGCATCATATCAGATAGAGACCCGCGTTTCACTTCTAGATTTTGGCAGACCCTTCAGGGTGAGATGGGTAGCAGGTTGCAGAAGAGCTCAGCTTACCATTCCCAACCAGATGGTCAGTCGAAGAGGACGATACAGACACTGGAGGACTTACTTAGGATGTGTGTCTTGAACCACTTAGGAGTCTAGGATGAAGTGTTGCCACTAGTGGAGTTCACCTATAACAATAGCTATCAGGCTAGTATAGGTATGACACCGTTCGAAGCCTTGTATGGAAGACGTTGTAGGACTCCTTTATGTTGGTTTTAGGAAGGAGAAACAGTGTTTACTAGGCCAGAGTTGATTCAACAGACTATTGATAAAGTGAAACTTATCTAGGAGAGAATGATGGCCTCTCAGAGCAGGCAAAAATCTTATGCAGACCAGAGACGCAGGCCGTTAGAGTTTGCAGTTCGAGATCACGTATTCCTCTAAGTGACTCCTACTACTGGTGTAGGAAAAGCCAATCGGGCCAAGAAGCTGTCTCCTAGGTATCTTGGTCCCTATAAGATCCTACGACGTATAGGGCCAGTGACTTATGAGATAGCCATGCCACCCTAGTTAGCAAAGTTGCACCCGGTGTTCCATGTATCTTAGCAGAGGAAATACGTGTCTGATCCTTCTCATGTGCTTGAAGTTGAGGATGTGCAAGTCAGAGAGGATTTGTCAGTTGAAGTGCAGTCAGTCAGGATTGAAGAGAGTCAGAACAAGCATCTTAGAGGAAAAACTATCGGACTAGTCAAGGTGATCCAGGATGGTAGAACAGGCAACTCTACCTGGGAGTTGGAGGACGAAATGAGAGAATCCTATCCTTGCATGTTCACCGGTAAGTGAAATTTTCGAGGACAAAATTTTTTGTTGTTGGGGAGAATGTCAGGACCTAAAAATAAATAAATATATATGTATATTAAAGGAAAAGTAAAGAGGGGTGGAAACAGTATTAAGATAAAAAGGGTGGGGTCTTTAGGAAAAAGAGAGTAGTTTTAACATTTCTGCTAGATATCTCTAAAAAGCATAACTCATCTCATTTTCCGAGAACGCTTCTCTCTCTAGAACTTCAAGCCCTATTTTCCTCTACCTTCTCTCTACCTCTTCTCTTAACTGAACCGTTAGAATTTTGATCCGTAGGCGCCTAAACGATCCTGACACCGAGAGCTTCAATTGGCACCGATCAATTTCAGGATTCCTAGCTGTAAGTTGCTCTTCATTGTTCTTCGCTGTTTTGGAACCCTAGACCATGCAATCTGCTAGTTGCATGTGTCTTTTACTTTTTTTTCTTCCAATCCCTGTCCAATTCTAGCTTTAAGAGTTGTTCTTTATCACCGCATTGCGGATTGTAGGGTGCTGTATAGATTATTCTCGTGTGGGGTACTGTAGCTACAGGTCTTCGAGCTCAGCAAAGAAGTTTCAAGGTAAGGGGAGAAACCTGAGAAGTATTCTGTGAAAATATGATGTTGTATTTATATATTTGAGTGTTTCTTTTTGTTCTTGGAGGTTGTTTGCTGCAAGATAATTGGCATATATTATGATGTTAGGAATATTTGCTTATGATTGGATATATATGCATGTCGCGTAGAACGTTTTATTTTAAATGATTAAGATATAGTGAATTTTTGTCGTTGAAGAATTTCACAGGTTATAGAGTATACTTTAAAGATTTGTGCGTGATATATTTAGTTCGGCAAAAACCTGTTGTTCAATCCACATTAGGTGTAGTGTTTTATGGGATGTTTTCACTTTATAATTGGTTTTTCTAATACAGTAACAAGTTTATGAGGGATATTAATTGTATTAGCGAATGAGTTTTTAAAAATGGGAGTATGGAAATGGGGTCGTGCAGTGAACTTTAGGATTGAAAGATATTAAGTTTAGAATTTTTATGTATATGGGTCTTAAGGAATTATGTATGTATATAAGATTAAAAAGTAAATAAGGTTGTTGTGGTTTTATGAATTAGGAGGGAATGTTAAATGTAAAACAATTATGGGGAAATAAGCACTGATAAAAGAAAATGAATGGAGAAAAGGGTGGATGTTTACAGTTCCTTATGTAGCAGTGTTAGAAGAAGAAGAGTTTAAATAATAGTGGCAGTAGGAAGTTGGGGTTCAAGTGATTAAGAATAATATTTTATGGTGAAACTGAGCAAGGGTTCTATAGTCATACAAAGAAGTTAGTATTTAAGTATAGAAGAAAATGGTTACTGGTTAGGGGAGTTTGTAGTACAAATAAATAATTGAATAACATGGGTAATTTCATGTAAAAAGTAAGATGAAGAAATAGTACGGTGTGTATGACTCCCTCCTATGTCTTGGTTATTTGGTGGTAGGTTGGTAAGAAATGAATAGTGAAAAGAAAAGAACTTGGATCCACGATAGTATAAGAGAAAGAGGAATTAATTGTTTTATAATTTTAGATGTGTGGGGGTCGTGGCAGGAGAATTGTAGGAAGGGGTTTTGGTTTATTTTCTACTTTCATAAAGTAAGATAATATGTGATATTAATTTAATATAGTAATATAAATAAAAGATGCAGAGAGGGTGTGCGGATGATAATAAATTATATTAATATAATATAGTTACGTATAAAATTAGTAGCAGAGATTACATATGATTTTAAATTTTATTAATATAATATGGTTATGTATAATATTAGTAGATACGTGTGATATGTATAAAAGAGAATGTTGATATAGCTGGAATTGTTCATAATCATTTATAATAGGTATAAATCATTTTTTGGTCTCTAAGTTAAGTTCTGATGTTCAGTTTAGTCCCCGCTTTTATAACTGATTTGATACATTTTTCATATCATAGGGACTAAAGGTTGACATTTTTAAAAGCGGGGACTAAACTGAACATCAGAACTTAACTTAGGGACCAAAATAAGATTTAAACCTTTATAATATTATCATATGTATGAATATTTGTGTGTTGGTTTAATATAAATATTATAATAGAATTATGATTTTAATATAACTATTATAATAGGATTAAAGGAAACATGTTTTCAGTGTACATGAATTTAAGCATTGAAAATAAAGTATAAAATATTTTGGTATTGATTAATTTAGATTAAATTTATGGAGTTGTTACTTTTATAACTTATGATGAATGAGTTAATGTATGTTTATGTATGAGACTTGTGTGGTTTGAAAGAACGTTTATTGTGGAATAGAATGATATAATTGAGTATGAACTGGATATCTCAGGGTGAGATGATTGGAAGTGGTTATAGAGATTTGTGTTGTTGTCGTGTATAATTGTATGGAGCTTTGAAATGGTAAGCCTATCCCTACACTCAAAGCATTGTTCATGCTCAAATATAGAAGAAAGGTGTGAGTGGTGAGAGTAGAGGGAGGTCCTTGTCTATAGTCTTAGAGTTTAGACATAAACTGGTATGAGGATTTACCTTGCATAGTGTTGGGGAGGGNCAGCTGAACTATGCAAGTGCAAAGACGACCAATAGTTCGACAATTATACAAATCCAGATGAGTCGTGTTGAGTACTTAATGCATGGTTTGAATGGTAGGCTTTGATTGTTCTTTTTATATGTAATTAAACATGATGATATTGATTGATTGTGCTATATGTATATTGCTTGTTTATCTAGCTCACCCTTGCTTCTATGTTGTGTGCTACTTGTGTATGTTTTTCCTTTGCAATGATCATCCACTTAGATGTGAGCAGATGTTGAGAAGGTGACTCTAGAGCAAGTATTGGAGGATGCTGATGTTGGAGTGTAGTCTTCTTAGGATTTTCCTTTCTTTGAAAACTGTTATTTTGAATACTCTAGTATGCTCTTGAAGTTTTAAATTTAGGCCATTCTGGATGACTGTAATCCCATACTTAATCGCCATTTATGCTCTAACTATTCTCTTTATTTGATTGATGACGCCTAGATTATATGATTGTGATTATTATATTTGGGACGTCACATTTATGGTATCAAAGCAGAATCTGCCCTTAGAAAATCGTACTAAATGTAGAATGAGAGGGATCTAGAGACTGTATAGGTATGAGACTATACAGTTGAAAGATAGCTTGAAGGAATTGATTAGACTACTCATATAAACAAATGCATTTGCTTTTTGGTAGTCTAACCAATAAGAACTTCATGGTTAAGTGTGCTTAGCTTGGAGTAATTCAGGGATAGGTAGTAATTTAGGAATGAGTGACCTTATGGGATGTTTTCTCAAAAAGTGTGCTAGTGAGAACAAAACACATTGAAAAGTCTCGTGTTAATATGTGAGGCAGTCAATATTTCCTGTAAGCGAGAATTAGAAATTACAAAATTTACAACTTATGATGTTTTTTAACTATGAAAACAAAATTAAATAAAAAATAAAAAAATTTAAATTATCTCTCAAGAACATAAAAAATCCAGTCTCATTTCAAACCGTTGCACGCGTTTCTATAAATTAAATATTTTTAGTTTGAAAATTTATATACCTAAATGAAATTATTAAATATTAAAATATTTAGTAATATTTTAAGTAAAGAGTGAACACGATCGATGCATAATTAATCTTTGATTTGAATACGTACGTCTTTCCAAAATGGTTTTCGTGGGGTAGGGGACACATTTTGTCAAGCAATGTTACCATCGCTTGCTTTCTCTAGTCAAGTCGTTGCAATGCTCATATTTCATTATATTATCAGATGACAAATTCCAACATCGTTAAATACTTCCAATAAATCGTAACAAATTATTTCATTTTATTATTAAAGTTGTAAATATCACATTACATTAAATATTTAAAAAAACATCTTTATTATTTATTTTTAAAAGACATCTTATTAAAATTATGAAGATATATAATTACTCTTAATTTGATTATTAATGGGTAAACCGCCCCAATTATTATAAATAGAGCTTCTCTCCATTAGGTTGAAGCCATCACCCCTTCATTTCTCTTGCAATCATGAATACATCTCCCTCTCAAAATGCAATCATTTTTTTATGGTTGCTATGCGGAATCCTGTTCAACACTGCCTTTTGCAGCTTTGATTTTCGTTGCAACCAACAAGACATGAATGCTCTCATAAACTTCAAGCAAGGAGTTACAGATCGCTCAGGTGTCCTTTCCTCATGGACCACTGAAGTAGATTGTTGTGATTGGAAAGGAGTGATGTGTAGCAACATCACAAGTAGAGTCACTGGAATATATCTCCCATGTTCTACAACTCTTCCAAGTTACAGTGACGAAGAAGATAAATCACATTATTGCCTTACAGGTTCCATTCACCTCTCCCTGTTGTTACTGGAGTTGGAATTTTTAGAATACTTGAATTTGGGAAACAATGACTTCTTAGCATTACAATTTGATTATCTGCATAATCATAATTGTCACAATCTATCTATACCTACTTCTTCTCATAGTCAGTGTGTCAACTCTTCAACTCTTCGTCATCTTAATTTAGCAGTTAACCAGAATCTTGTCATCAACAACCTTCAGTGGCTTCCCTACATCTCCTCCTTAGAATATCTCAACCTCAATGCTATTGATCTAAGCAAGGAAACTAATTGGTTTCAATTAGTGACTATGCTTCCATCCCTTTCATTCCTCCGTATGGGTTATTGCCAGCTTAAAGACTTGAGTTCGTCTCTCCAGTATGCTAATTTTACTGCCCTCCAAGTTCTTGATCTTTCTGACAATGAATTCAAGTCAGAGTTGCCGAAGTGGTTATTCAATCTTAATTCCAGTATCTATAGTTTAGACCTTCGCTCAAATGATTTAGTAGGACATCTACCTAAGGCTTTGTTAAATCTTCGAGAACTAGAACACTTGATCTTGCAAGACAATAACTTTGATGGACCCATTCCAGATTGGTTAGGTGATTTCAAACATTTAAAAACTCTTATTCTTGGAATAAACATGTTTTCAGGATCTATTCCCACAAATTTGGGAAATCTATCAACCTTGATTTATTTGTCTGTTATCTCAAATCCATTGACAGGAGTTGTGTCTGAGAGAAATTTAGCCAAATTGTCAAAATTAAAGTTATTGTATATTGAGTCATATTCCACGTTAATCTTTGATTTTGACTCGGATTGGATTCGACCTTTTCAACTTGAGGAATTATCACTTGGGTTTCCAAATTCCAGCCTTCCTGCGTGGTTGTATACACAACGATCTATTGAATGTTTATATATTTGGGATTCATCATTTGAGGCTCCACAAAAATTTTGGAATTTTGTATCAACAATATCTGATATCCGATTCATAGGCAATTTGATACACGGGGACATGTCAAATGTGTTGTTGAACTCTACATTCATTTACCTATCATCGAATGGTTTGAAAGGTGGTTTGCCTCAATTATCACCAAACGTGGTTTTTGCTTCGTTACCAAATAATTTATTATCAGGAGAATTGTCACCCCTCTTATGTGGTCGTAATGTGTCGATCGGGAAAAACAAGTTGTTGTACTTGGACATATCATTCAATAATTTATCTGGAGGGCTTACGAATTGTTGGAAGAATTGGAAACTCTTTGGTTGCTGTTCACTTGGGAAGCAATAATCTATCAGGAAAGATACCTTCATCACTAGGCTTCTTATCTAATCTCACCTCACTCCATTTGCATGAGAATAAACTACATGGTGAGATTCCTCTGTCATTGCATAATTGTCGCTCTCTATTGGTTTTTAATGTTCGCAATAACCAATTATCAGGAAACATACCAGATTGGATATCTCATGGTTTATTGGCTCTCCAATTAAGGTCCAATCATTTTACTGGTAAAATCTCACCGCAAATATGTCAAATGTCTTCCATCATTGTGTTTGATATAGCACAAAACACAATCTCCGGTCATATACCCACTTGTCTTGGTAATATCAAAACCCTACTTTTCAACAATGTTTCACGTAACAAGCTTTCTTTTCAATTTCCTTCATCATCTCCTGATCGTTACTACATCAACGATGACAATCTTGAATTGGTTACTAAAGGTCAAGTATTAGAATATGATAGCAACCTACACTTTATGACCTTAATTGATATGTCAAGTAACAATTTGTCCGGAACAATACCTCCGCAACTGTTTAGTCTCATTGGATTGCATTCCTTGAATTTATCCAACAACAAATTAGCAGGAGAAATACCAAATGAGATAGGAAATATGAAAAACTTGGAGTCCCTCGATTTTTCAACAAACCAACTTGGGGGAGAAATTCCTCAAAGCTTATCCACATTGTCCTTTTTGAGTTACTTGAACCTGTCATTCAATGATTTGACAGGCAAAATACCATCAGGCACACAACTTCAAGGGTTCTCTGCACTTAGTTACATTGGCAATCATGATCTTTGTGGACTCCCACTTACCAAAACGTGCTTTCCGGAACATAAAGACAAAGAGCTTGTGCATGAAGGTAGAAATCAATTTAAATTTTTGACATGGTTTTACATCGGAATGGAATCTGGATTTGTGACAGGCTTTTTGGGAGTTTGTTGTGCTATTTTCTTAAACAAAAAGCTAAGGCATGTGCTTTCAAGTTTCTTTTCAAGTTTCTTTATGACTTGAAGAGATGGACTTTATGTCATGGTGGCGACAAATATTAATCGTTTCAGTTCAGGTCAAATAAGTTACATAACAATACTGGTGAGTTGATCTTTTCTTTTTTCTTTTATACAAATTTTATTTTAATTTATCTTTAAATAGTTTGTTACCATTACTAAAATATACTTTAGTTCTTCATTCATTTTTTAATTATTGATTATTCTTTATATATTTTTAAATTATAATAATATTTATATCTAACTTATTTGAAAACATATATTAGTGAATTGAGTTTAGAATGATAACCATATATTAGTTTTCTCAACTCACATATGTCATAGTGGTATCTTAACTTTTATTTTATTTTTTTTCAAATTCTATTATCTTTTAAGTGGTTAAAGTAAAGTGAGTGAGTAGATCAATTTGCTTTATTTTAGTTCAATCTATTTTTTATTTATCAAAATCGGGTCGATGAAAAACAATTGTAGGAAAAGTGAAAAATATATTAGAATAATGGACAGAAGAAATATGAATTTAAGATGTTTTATGGGTGCATTAAAAATTTTAAGTTGCTAACTTATATGATAACGAAGCCTTTCCTATTAATTTAGTTATTCTTATAAAATTCTTTTATTATTATATCTTAGGTATTTTTCATTCATAAAAAAGGGAAGGAGTCACATGAAGCTTAGGAGAAGAGAACATGGTGATGTAGTCCTTACAAGCAATGTCAGCAGTGATGAGCTTAATATTTAAATTTGGTTATTATTAATAGTTGGTGTATTTTGTTTTCTCTTTTTAAGTTACAGTGTTGCTTTTCAACTTTATCCTTTGTTTATCGTTTGTTCTGGTTATGTTATATAAACGTGTTCATCTTTGTAGCATTTAAGTGAAAGTACATGTATGTTTTATACACCATTCATATTAGCTTTTCTTAATATCAAAGCACTAAATATAGGTGGCAGTTTCAATAATTTTTTTTAAAAGTTAATAATAATATGATCATCATTTACGAAATACATTATTTGATGAAACAATGCGAACCTAGATTTTTGTATTAAAATGAAGTTTTTTCTTTCTTTAAATTAATAGTAACCTAGGTCTCATTCACTAGTGGAAAAACGTTGATTAAGGTTATCCCTTAGACGTCGGTTAGAGGGTACACCGACGTAAATTAATGACCGGTGGCAAGTTCGTAAATAAGTCAGGCCCATGGATGTCAAGAAGTTGGATAGTCGACGTCTATAATATCATAGACGTCGGTGCCACCTCAGCTTGACATATATAGGTCTACCAAGTAGGTGAATAGTCGCCATATAGACGTCGCACCCCTCCCATAGCGACGTCTATAGTCGAATATAGACGTCAGTTACCTCAACACAGACGTCTATAACCTGACAGGTAGGTGGATGTATTAATGATAGCCGTATAGACGTCGGTGCCCCTTCCTAACTGACGTCTATAGTCTTACAATTAGGTGAACTATAATTATATTGCCACCTTATAGACGTCGGTGCCCCATCTAACTAACGTCTATAGGACTGGCAGGTACCTAAAGAGTTCAATCACACTTCGGTGCCTCATCTAACCGACGTCTACAATCGGCGCCAATATTAATTTTTAAATCATAAAGACGTCAAATTAGTGAGGGCACCGACATCTATAACATTGAAGACGTCGATGTCCTTGTAAACCGACGTCTATAAGCACTTATATTGCAAAACGCGAACCCGCGAGCTGTTACACTATTCATCGTCTTCTTCGTGCAGTTGTTCTCCGTTGCGGCAATCATTTCCAGGTTAGATTTCAATGTTTTGGACCGTTTAAATTTAGTTTTATGCCGATTAAATTAGCCTTTGATGAAAAATCTTTCATTAGAACCGATTAAAATTACATTCCGTTGCATTTTGTTGCAGTTTCTGGCGTCTTGTTCGGTTGTGTTTTTGAGCGTTTTTGGACTGCGTTGTGGACTGTTTTTGGGTGTGCGCTCGTTCATTACCTCAATTGTTAATTTAATCTGCTAAAAAGGTTAGCTTCTTTGATGAAAAATAAATTTTTATGGATGTAATTGGATTTTGTGTATGCATGTTATTGGCTTTTGTGTATGCATGTTATTGGCTTTTGTGTATCCATGTTATTGGCTTTT
>NC_028358.1:11933249-11958405 GCF_000741045.1 Vigna radiata var. radiata
AAAGTAAACAAGCAAATGCGATTGATTCAATTGACAAGAAAAAGACTATGGATGAATGGAGTTGTTGGGGTTTACAATTTCATCTTATTCACTCTCTCTTATCTACTCCTCTTATTTGATTCGCTTTGTTATCTAATTGTCATGCAAACTTTCTTAGTCTACCCTTAACCCGATCCCATAGCAAAAAGAGCCTATTACTAATTATTGTCTTGCTATCCCTAGTCTCCCTTAGTAATTAATAATGCATTATAAACAGAAGCAAAAACAATTCACCGTCCTACCCCCTATCCCTAGGTGGTATTGCTTAATCAAGGAATTTCTCACCAGTTCATGATAGTACCGTACGTTCCCGTATCAATAAAGACAAACAACAATTATCGAATGAGTTAAATGATAAAAACATTAAACGCAGATGAGAACCCAACAATTGATAATCAAAGCATACAACAAGCATATAAATAAATAAGAGTTTCAATAAAAGAGAGTTTCAAAAGATTACATTGTTCCCCAACAACAAAAGGATTTAGTTCACCATTGTCATGGTGAAACAAGATGAAAAATAATGGAAGAATCGAAAAACAAACCCTAGATTGGATAAAAAGGAGCCTAAGCATCTAAGAGATCTTCTCCAAGGAGTGAAAACTATGTCTGGCCGCCCCTTTCTGTCAAAAGCATACATCTGAAGTCGCACTAGGGCTATTTATAGCTGAGGAGCGTCACAAAATTCATTCCCAGGCCCAACAGACAACCGCCCGGTGTCACACTTTTGGCGCCCGGCGGTTTCCCCATAATCATGCCACCGCCCAGCGGTGAGTTGTACCGCCCGACAGTTTGCCCCTAATCGCAAAACCGCCCGATTTCACCGCCTAGGAACCAGACAGTGGCTTCTCCTCGCATTTGGCCGCCCAGCGTTGGATTTTGGCGTTGGGCAATTCCTAGACTCTTATTTTCTTCATGTTTCTTCCTTGTCCTAGAGTCTAAGACCTTCATCTTCAACCCCATTCTTCACTTTCATAAAAAACGCTGCAAAACAATGCAAAACAAGCATAATATCTCTAAAAACAGCTTTTGACTCTCAACTGACTCAACTTACGTGTTTTGCTTGATTCTAAGCACATTCTAAGCCTTAAAGGGTGTAATTTGGTCTCAAATGAAGCATGAAAATAACTTTTTTTCAACCGTTATCAGTATGCATGTCTTATTGGCTTTTTAATATATGCATGTCATGAAGTTTATTTGTATTATTATAATTTGATTGTTCGATTGTTAATTACTATCAAATCACTGAGTGGAACTTAGTTCCCGTTTGAAATTTAACACAAACGATTAATCTTTTAATCGTTTGTATTAAATTTTGAAATGTCCGATTGGACAGTTTGGGAAAATTATTTTTCATAAATTTTCTGTAACATGTACATTGGAGTATATGCATAAGAATGATGAAATTTTGGTTTATTATTTTTGTTGTTCTCCGGATGCATATTGAATTGTGGTCATTCTTGTGACTACTGTCATTTCGTGTATTTCGGAGACCAATGTGAAATGCTGCCGAAATTTTATCAAATTTATGATGTAGACTTCTTTGCACATGTCGTAGCAATTTATGAAAAATATTTTTCCTGAATGGGTAGGGCCTAACCTTGTGAGAGTTAAGAATTTTATACTGATGAACTATGTTACGAACATAGTATGGATCGAAGCTGGATGAATGCACGTCGCATCTCTGAAGAATATGAGAAGGGTGTTTCGGTGTTCTTGCAATATGTTAAAGAAAATGCAAAGTCTGTGAACGGGACATATTTTTGTCCTTGTGTTCGTTGTCTTAATCAAATACGACAAGACTTGGGCAATTTGCATGATCATCTATTCATGTTTGGCATAACGAGAACGTATACCATTTGGATTTGGCATGGAGAAGTACTGGACCAACCTATGATGTCACAAGGAACAAATTATGTGGAAGAATGGATCAGTGATCATTTAGAGGACATGATACGTGATGTTGGTGAAGATAACTTTAGAAGAACTAATTTGTACGATTCTCTTATCAATGATTTTGAGCAACCGTTGTACCCAGGCTGCACGAACTTTACACGTTTGTCTGCAACTTTGAAGTTGTTCAGTTTAAAAGCAAGGAACGGATGGAGCGATAAAAGTTTCACGGAGTTGTTGGAGTTGCTGAAGGAGATGCTTCCAGAAAATAATATTCTTCCTATTTGAAATTACGAGGCCAAAAAAGTTTTATGTCTAATGGGTCTTGAATATCAGAAGATACATGCTTGCCCCAATGATTATGTTTTGTACATCAAGGAGTTTGCTTCACTAAAGTATTGCCCAACATGTGGTTTAAGCCATTTTAAAAAGAAATATGACAAAAACACTGAAGAAGGTAATCATGGTGCACCTGGTAAGGTCATGTGGTATTTGCCTATAATACCTAGGTTCAAACGTATGTGTCAACACCCAATTTCGTCCGGGTGACTAAATAATGGGACTTGATTTTTTATTGTTGTCTTATTTCATATTATTTTCTTTCAATTTTTTATTTTATGTTATTTTGTTATTCTTAATTTTATTTTACTATTTTGTTTAGTTTTTTTTTAAAAAAAAAGAAAAATAATTACAAATAAAAAAAGGAAGAAGGAATAAAAAAAACAAAATAAAGAAAAAAGAGAGAAAAAAAAGTGAAAAAGTTTTGGCGTTTTGTGAAAAAAGAAAAAGAGAAAAAACGTGTTAGGAGGAAGAGGTAGTTTTTGGAGGGGACAGCAGAGACTCGATTTTGGATTTAGCAGAAGAAAACAGTTACTGAAAAAAAGGGGTGTAAGCAACACCATCGAGAGAGAACGAATATTCACGGGCAGACTCCTTTTTTTTTTTTCTAGCGATTCCCCAGCTCCTCTAAGTGGTAACTACCTCAACCACATTTTTTGCCTTTCAATTCCAATTCTTCAACCATCGCATACAGTCACACAATCTTTTCCTCTCCATCACTCCCCTCCAACCTTCGGCGGCCAGCACCCTTCCACCACCTTCATCCTCATCAAATCTCCGGCCAACTTCAATTTCTATATTCACTCTCCATTACCCCCAATGCCATCTTCTCCTTTTTCTCTCCATCACTCACCCATGACACACACGACACTACTTTTTTTTTTCCTCACGACTTCTTTTTCCCCTCACCGGTAACAACCAAATAAGGTTTCCTTTTACCTCCAAGATTTCCCTTCACCACTCTACCATGTTTCCCAACCTCATCACCTACACACTCACTCACCATTTTCCTATCCTCCATTTTTCTCATCCAAATCCACCACAAACCCTTATCACAAACACCTCATATGCATATTCTCAAACCAAAACAGAGAAACTCATTCATTACCTCCATCACCATTACGCAAACTCATCTCAACACTCAAAGTAAAAAACAGATATCAAAGGCAAGTTCTAAGTTCACACGAAGGGTGGCAACAATATCAACACAGATATTCTGTTGAATTTCGAGGCAAATTTGAAGCAAGTTGCACAAGAAGACTCATGGCAGCTCTCGGAGACGCAGCAAAGGTAAGCCTAATTGGAGAATGTTGCGGCAAGCCTAGATCAATGGCAAGTGCCGTCGCAGGTCGACGACTTGAAGTGGAATGATCGGACGAAGGTACACCCATGGAGGGAGGAGCTGGCGTGAATGGTCTCGTGGATTTCGTTTGATGCAGCTGCGACGATGACCTTGGCGGCGACGCGATGGTGGAAGAAGGAAGGCTCGAGAGGGAGCGGCAGCCCTGGCTTGGTGGCAATGGCAACCTGCAAGGCGAACGGCCGACGTCGCTCACGAACGAGGAGGTTTTCTCTCGCGCATAGGGAGGAGAGAGAAACCGCTCCGACAACGGTTTTCTCTCGGACGACGGCTTGTGGCGGTCCGCACGGTGGCGGCTGGTTCGGTGACAGGCGTAGGTGTGCGCCTGAGAGGAAGCTGCTGCCTCCTTGGTTTAGCTTCTGCGAATGAGAGACATCTCTCAAGTTTGGATGGAGTTGCAAAAAACCCTAATTGGGTTCTGATGAAAAAACTTTGGACCTAAGCCCAAACGATTCTGGCCGTGCCACCCCCATTTTGGTTCTGCAAGTAAAGAAGGAGCTGGGCCACCACGCAACACTATTCACAGCCCTTTCCATTGGGTTGAAGTCAGTCTGCATTTGGCAAGCAAAAAAAAAAAAGATTTGGGCATTGGGCCCATTTCGGTTCTGCACCTCCAACTTTACTGTTACACCTCTTCCTTTGGGCTGGACCAAGAAATATCGAGTTGCACTCCTGGATTTTATCTCTGCACCCCTATTCTTATTGGGCTGCTCTTGCTTTTATTTTTATGTTTTTGTTTCTTTATTAGTTTTTACTGTACGTAGCCCCTTGTATGATAATCCCACCCCCATTTCTTGTGTTTTATTTTTATTCATTGGGTTTGTTTATTTAAATAAAAAAAATAAACAAAAATCAACAAAGAATTATTTTAAAAGGTTAAAGCACACGTGCGACCATTCTGTCGGCCTTCTGTTGAAAACCTTTTTCTTCTCCTTTCAAAAAATCAATAAAAAAATTATTTCAAAAGGTTTAAGCACACGTGCGACCATTCTGTCAGCCTTGTGTTGAAAACCTTTTTCTTCTTCTTTCCAAAAAAAAAAATTATTTCAAAAGATTTAAGAACACGTACAACCATTCTGTCGGCCTTGTGCTGAAAACCTTTTTCTTCTTCTATCAAAAATTAACATAAATTATTTCAAAAGGTTTAAGCACACGTGCGACCATTCTGTCGGCCTTGTGCTGAAAACCTTTTTCTTCTTCTTTCAAAAATTAACAAAAATTATTTCAAAAGGGTTAAGCACACGTGCGACCATTCTGTCGGCCTTGTGCTGAAAACCTTTTTCTTCTTCCTTCAAAAAATTTATGTCAAAAGGTTTAAGCACACGTGCGATCATTCTGTCGGCCTTGTGCTGAAAACCTTTTCCTTTTTTCTATAAAAACACCAAAAAATATAAAATCTTCAGAAAAAACTAAAAACATCTTCAAACAAACAATCTTTCAACTAGAACTACGTAAACCTGATTTTTCATTTTCAATGAGAAAACGTAGGAGCAAGGTCAATCCATGTCGGGCCCAAAAAACAAAAAAATATATTTTGTTTCTTTATAATGTCTTTTTTGGGGATAGTTAAACATTTTGAAAACCACATCAAAGTCGAATATCTAATTAAAGGTACTGCCTTCGGGCAGGCGTTGTAGGGTGCTAATACCTTCCCTACACGTAACCGACTCCCGAACCCAATCTTTGGTTTTCGTAGACCTAGCTTTATCATTTTATGGTTTTTCTGTAGTTTTCCAGAATAAACTATGGTGGCGACTCCAAAAAACTTTTTCTAAAGCGTTTTCTTTTTTTGGATCGTCGTCCCGTTGCGATTCTGGTTGCGACAGTATGTTCTCTGTTAAGGAGGATGCAAAGAACCTTAAATGGCACGTTTTAGGAAGAAAGTGCGATAATCTTCTTCGACACCCAGCAAACTCACCACAGTGGAAGAAGATCGATGAAACATTTCCAGAATTTGGTGCAGATCAAAGAAACTTAAGACTTGCACTTGCAACTGATGGCATGAATCCGTACGGGAACTTAAGTACCTAACGCAGTTCATGGCCAGTTATGTTGATGATATACAATCTTTATCCTTTGTTGTGCATGAAGAGAAAATATGTCATGTTGTCAATGATGATATCTGGTCCTAAACAACCTGGCAATGACATTGATGTTTACTTGAAACCTTTAATTGATGATTTCAAATTGTTGTGGGAAGAAGGTGTCGAAGTGTTTGATTCAGATGTTGAAGAGAATTTTCGTTTGTGTGCAATGTTGTTTTGCCCTATAAATGATTTCCCAACCTATGGAAACTTGAGCGGTTATAGTGTTAAAGGACATTTTGCATGTCCAATTTGTGAAGAAAACACTAGTTACCTTCAATTGAAGCATGGTCAGAAGACAGTTTATACAAGACATCGGAAATTCCTTCCTCGCAATCACCCTTATCGTAGATTGAAAAAAGCATTCAATGGAAGTGCCAAGGATGAGGTTGTGTGCAGACCCCAGAATGGTGAAGAGGTGTACAACGAAGTCAAAAACATTAACATTGTATTCGGAAAACATCGTAAAAGTACATATGCAAAAAATGTTTGGAAGAAACGATCAATATTTTTTAATCTTCCTTATTGGTCTATACTCGATGTTAGACATTGTATTGATGTGATGCATGTAGAAAAAAATGTTTGTGACAGTGTCATCGGAACTTTATTAAACATGAAAGGGAAGACCAAAGATGGAATAAAAGCAAGACAAGATTTGGCTGACATGGGAATCCGAACAGAGTTACATCCACAGACAATAGGTAGACGCACCTATTTGCCCCCAGCCTGTCATACTCTTTCTAAAAAAGAAAAACAAAGTTTTTGTAAGTCTTTAAGAAGTGTGAAGGTTCCACAAGGTTATTCTTCTAATATTAGTAACCTTGTTTCTATGCAAGAGATAAAGTTAGTTGGTTTAAAGTCTCATGATTGTCATATATTGATGCAACAATTGTTACCAGTTGTTATTCGATGCATATTACCTCCTTCTGTTAGGGGTATTCTGACACGTCTGTGTTTTTTTTTTAATGCCATTTACAAGAAAGTTGTTGACCCTCGATGTTTAGATCAATTGGAAAATGAAGGAATAAGACTACTATGTGAATTGGAGATATATTTTCCACCTTCTTTTTTTTATATCATGGTTCATTTGATTGTTCATCTAGTCCGAGAAATTCGAATATGTGGGCCGNTTTACCTAAGGTGGATGTATCCTGTTGAAAGATACATGAAAATCTTAAAGGGATATGTCAAGAATCAGTATAGACCAGAAGCTTCAATCATAGAGTGATACATTGCAGAAGAAGCCATTGGATTTTGTTCAGCTTACATGCCAAGTTGTGAACCAGTGGGTCTACCGAAGAGCATACATGAAGGAAAATGTGAAGGTAAGGGTTGTGGTGTGAGGATTCAACGTGTGAGTAGAAAAGAAGTTGATCAAGCTCATTTGTACATCTTAAACAACATTGATGATGTTATTCCTTACATTTCTGAACACGATAATGAAATAAAGGCATCACACCCAAGAATGAGTGAAAAATGGCAGCTTAATGAACATGTCAAAACCTTCTTACCATGGTTTAAGAAAAAGATTTCTGCGACTCCAAATGTTTCTGAAACTCTATTGAGGTTATCTCGGGGGCCGAACACAAATGTCATTACATATGGTGGGTACTATATTAACAATATCTCTTTTCAGAAAAAGGAAAAAGATGACAAAAGTAGAGTTCAAAATAATGGGGTTACACTAAAAGCTGAGTCAGTGCACTTCTCTAGTTCTAAAGACAAAAATCCAATCACTGCATCAATTAGTTATTTTGGAGTAATACAAGAAATATGGGAGGTGGATTATGTGAGGTTTAGAGTCCCCGTTTTCAAGTGTAAATGGGTTGATATAAATTCTGGAATCATTACAGATGGCTCTAGTTTCACATTGGTAGATCTTAAAAAGATGAGTTTCACTGATGAACCATTTATTATGGCAAGTCAAGCAAGGCAAATATTCTATGTCAACGATCCAGCGAATGAAAAATGGTCAGTGGTTTTCGAAGGGAAAAACATGCACAGTTTTGATGATGAAGAATTTCTTGATGCACTCCAGAAAACATGTAGCACATAAAGACCCATTGAAGACTCAATTGATGACGTTGCCGATGACATACATGCAATTTGTAGTGATCATGATGAAGGGATGTGGGAGAAAACAATATCTTAAAAAGTAACGTCTTGTTTTTTGTTTAGACTTTATATGAATTTTTATTTAGATGAAAATTTCAATTTCAATTCATACTAACCTTGTATATATTTTTCAGGTATGTCGACCTCAGACTCAGCATCAGCACAGAGAAAACGTACACGAGGAGTGACACGTTTGCCAGAAGCAACATCCAGACAGGTTCTTGGACAGAGGAAACATCTTGACATTGACCCAAGAACCTGTTTGAAATCAGGGCCAAATGCTGATAATTTTAGTAGTTATCTCGATAAGATAGCCAAAACCCATGTTTATATCCTTCATGCATCTTGGGATGACGTCCCAGAGGTCGAGAAGAACCTTCTATGGCAAGATGTTCAGGTATGGTTACTTAAAATAAATTTGATATAATTATTTCTTTGATCTTATTATGTCATTCACACGTTCCTTGTTTTAAACAGTGTTGTTCCAAACACACTGGACATGAGGCAAAAAATCTTATCGAACATATGTAAGAGATGGAGGGATTTCAAGACAAGGCTAACACGTCTGTATGTATTTGGAAAAAGACAACATGAGAATCCATCTCAGCATTATTCCTTCACAGAAGAAGAATGGATGTAGTTTCGTCAATCTAGAGAGACTGAGGAATGGAAGGTATTTATATTAACCAACAACGTCTTCAAAGCAGTTTTTATTATTATATAGTTATGCATAAAAATTGTTTTACAGGGTAAAAGGTTAGCCGCCCAAGAAAGGCAAAGGCTAAATGATGCACCACACGTGTTATCACGAGGTGGTTATGCGAAACTGGAGAAGAAACTTAGGAAGGATCAAGCGGATGAGTTGGTGCTTGAGTCCCCGAACCTAGCACCTTCACCTACAAGGTACGAGATGTGGAAGACTACTCGAACGAAATATGATGGGAACATGACATCTGCCTCAGCCGTAGCGATCTCATAGAGAATTGTAAGTTGAAATTTTAAACATTACTTTATTGTATTTTTATCATATCTTGCAATTTAAGTAACATAAATTTTTTAATGTGCAGGATGAGTTGGTTGAGCAGTAGACATAGGGAACATTTACTCCCCAAGGTAGGGAGGACATTTTAACAACGGCCATTGGAAAACCGAAGCACCTAGGATGTGTACGTGCAGTTCCTGGGTCTTTGGTCTTCGTAACTACTTTGGCCATGTACAAAAAAAAACTCAATCAACGAACCAGGAGGCACTGAGGCAGATGGATCTTCAGTGGGAACAAAGAATTCGTCAAATGGAGCAACAATTCACTGAGCAGCTAGAAGAACAAAAACAAATACAAAGAGCACTTGAAGAGAAGCTGCAATCCATGACGCAGGCCACCCTGGGTGTGCCCACTGAAACTCCCACACCACCTCCTGCTAGCACCAAAGGATCTTGCCCTGCTGTTGAACCTACTGACTACATTGGTCAGTATAACTTGTTGGTTGATGGGGATCTCGCACGCATTGTGGTTGTCGGACGAGTAGTTGAAGGAGGCCAGACTATTCATGGTGTTCCCATATCACCCCAACATGTGGGTGTCATGATTGACGAGGTTCGGGATCCACTGGCTCAGGTGCCTGTACCCACTCCTGAAGTTCAATTTGAGGAGGAGGCGATAGGAAGTTTTTTAGCCTGGCCCAGAGCATTGGTTATCACACACATTGGTACACAACAGGTGTAATATTTTTATCATTACTAATTTTATATTATCATTTAAAAATATTTGTTCATAACTTTAAAAATTTTATGTTCAGTTCGCACGTCCTCAAAAGCAGCCGATGCATGAGGCACCAATACCTGAATATGATGATGGTGATAATGGTGATGACATGGCTGAAGCGGAGGATAATCCCATAGCAAAACTATTGTCAAACATTCCCAAGTTCAACAAAGGATCAATACAAATATACTGGGATTTATGAGTATTTGGTCTCCCCCCTCCAAATGCCAGTATATATCACATTCAATGATGTATCATAGATCATTGCGGGAGACAAGATGTTGAATATTTCCATTCTTCAACTCTGGTTCATGTAAGATAGTTAATTTTGTCTACCATAATAGTTTAATTTAGATGCCTACTTTGTAACAAGTTAACTTTGTTGTTATAGGTGCATGGACACAGTCATTGTAGACCAAGGTCGGTCTTCCGTTTACGGATTTGTTGAACCTCAGACCATTCAGCGTTGTGGTAACATAGCTGAAATCAAAAAAAATTATTTGCAAACATGGATGGCTGAGTCAAACAGAGACATATACCTTGTGCCATACATTGATGGGTATGTGTTGTTTTATGTAAAAGGTAATTAAAGTTTACTTAATTCGTTTACTAACTATTTATGATGTTCCAAACAGGGCTCACTGGCAGCTGGTGGTCCTCATTCCCAAAGAAAGTACAGTTGTCTTCTTTTGTTCGCTGCAAAGGAGGATGAAAAATGACTTGAAAACCATGCTTCAAGGGTAAGCGTTTCGCTAAAAATGACTTTTAAATCCATGTCAGCCTTAATTTTTTATGATTTCATACTTATATTCATATTACTTTCTATTTTAATGTAAATAGAGTAATGGGTAAATCTCGAGGTCAGCTAAATCAAGTCTTGTATCCCAAGGTATGGTGCATTTATAGTTTTAATTCATTTACTATGTTATTCAATGATCTTAATTCTTGACTATATTTAGTTTGTCATTTTAGTGTAACAGACAGCTAGATTCATGGGAATGTGGGTACTATGTGATGTCTAGGATTAAGACCATCATTCGAGCTAGCATTACAGATAACTGGAATGAGGTAATAATCAGGCTTACTTTGAAAACATCAAAAATCAATTAATTCTTTTGAACATATATCAAACCATAACTAATATTTCTTAATTGTGCAGCGCTTCAACAATTCATCTGCTTTACACGAAGACACGATAAAGCAGCTAAGGCAGGAGTGGGCAACTTATCTTTTCCAAAAGTGGAACTAGAGCAAGACTTATTTTTGTTGTTTTCAATTACTTAGGTTTAGCTTAAGTTTATAATTTCATTTTTTTGATCTTTGATTGAATTATATCTATTTATAGCTCAAACAAACAATTATTTATTATAAACAATTGTTCTGGGATATTTTTCTTACTTTGAGGTGTGCTTATATTCGGAAAATAAAATATGTATTAAAAAAAATACCGAGTAGACGTCGGTTAATGCAAAACTGATGTCTACAGATGTCAGTCAATGCACAAAGCGACGTCCAATAAGTAACAGTGGACAAAACGATCCAGCGCATACAAACGTCTCTTTTGTTGACCATTGACATCTATGTTAACGTCTATTGTGGCTACGCCTAACGTCTATGTAGACGTTTGTCATTACCTGACTGATGTAAAGTTAATGTCACTAGAATACACGTCGGTTCCGTAAGTGACGTCAAAAGCCCAAAATAATCGATGTTAAACAGTGTTTTTCCACTAGTGATCAACTCAAAGTGTGATTTTGAACTATCCAAAGAAAAATTTAAAACAATGGAAGAAGGAGATAAGTTTGAGAAATTCTTGTAAATAAAAGTTGGATTTAAGAAAGATGAATAAATGATAAAGAGAAAATTCAAAGACGGAAAACTCCCTTTATCATTTTGGTTTCAATTATTTTTGAAGGGATTGTAAATGCTTTTAATAGACTTTTTAAAAGACGGTAAATGCTTTCTCTCTTCTCTCAATTTCTTCTTTTTCTCTCATTTCCTTCCTTCTTTTTTTCTTTCTTGTTCATCTTTCTCTCTTTATTCTTTATCTCTTTTTGCTTGCTCATCTTTCTCTCTTGCTCCTCGTTATCTCTTCTCTTAACTTCCTTTCTCTTTCTTTTATACTCCTTCATCTTAGCTTCTTCCCTTTTTTTCTTTCTTTTCTAACTCTCTTAGTTTTCCATCCCTCATCCTTTTAATCTCTTTTCACTCAAGAGCTTTTTCACTTTTTATTCATACTCATCTTCTTTACTAAAAAAACTCATTTATACTTTTAATGAATTTTTTCCGCTTTTAATGAGTTCTCCCATCTCACACATTAGCTCTTGGTTTCTTTCAAATGAAGAAGGAACAAATTTTCTTCTCATGCATGCTCTCAAATCATACTAATCTTTAATTTGGTATTTTCTACCTCTCTCAACACTTGATTGTCTATAATCCCACCACTCACTTGCAAACCCTACAAACCTTGAAATTCATAAACTAAGTATATGATATTTACTATGCCTAGCAAAGAATAGATGAAGCTCTTGTATCTTTTTCCCCCAAGCTAAATATGACAATGCACTAATATTTTCAACAAAGAATGAAATGTCACTCTTAACTTTATGATGTAGCTCATCCTCACCATGACTTAAATGCAAGCTACTATAAAAAATTATCTTTTTTAAAACATTCTATTCAAAAACAATACTTATATTTCGAAAGAAATTCCTTAAGAGACTTAAGGACACAAAAGAAGCTTAAGTTCACTTCTAGGAAAGGGAGGTGAATCACAAAGGATTACTTAATAACCAAGTCTTTTCTAACCAAAGTTTACCTTAAGCTCTCTTATACCAAACTTCTCAAATGAAATCAAGTTTGATATACAAGTAGACATACACTACATTATAAGCAAATATAGAAAAAAAATAACATTAGTGCAACAAAGGGATACGATAGCGGTTGTTTTGGATTTATGACAGTGGTTCTAGAACTAAGGTAAATATAGACGAGGTAAAAAGGTGGGACTTTTGGCCTCGGTTCAAAAACCGAAGCAAAAAATCTTATGATTTTGCCCCAATTCAAAAAACCTGAAGCAGTAAACCAAAAAAATGGTTCTCTTACCTCGGTTGGATCCATAACCGAGGCAATAGACCCATTTTTGCCTCAGTTGGATCCAGAATCGAGGCAATAAACTCTTTTCTGCTTCAGTTGGAACCAGAACTAAGATAGTAAACCCTTTTCTGCCTTAGTTTTTAGCACAACCGTTGTCTAAAGTCTAATTTTTTTTATTAAAAATAAAAATTATGTTTCTTCAATATTCC
This sequence comes from Vigna radiata var. radiata, assembly GCF_000741045.1. Lineage (NCBI taxonomy): Eukaryota > Viridiplantae > Streptophyta > Magnoliopsida > Fabales > Fabaceae > Vigna > Vigna radiata. Next base: position 11,946,147 of record NC_028358.1, read on the forward strand.
ATATCACAAAAGCAGTATACTATAGAAATAGACCTGCAAATTTTTTTTCAAAATTTGCAAAAATATTTAAAATAATTAGACTTTGATGTTTGAGTTGGTACAAACCGTGCTACATCTCCTTTCATCCCAGACCACCAAAAAGATTCCTTGAGGTCCTCATACATTTTAGCCATGCCAGGATGCATGCTAAAACGACTCTGATGTCCTTCCTCAAGGATCAATCTCCTCAGCTCACTATCACTAGGAATTCATACCCTGCCTCTGAACCTTAGAATACCATCAGCCCCCAACACAAAGTCTCTACCCTGATCTGTACCAATGAAACCCACTCATCTCTATAGCTCGACGTTTCACAACTGCTTCTATCTAATACTTCCCAATAGATCACTCGACACTACCAAGTTGTTGCATCTGATACTACCTGAATCTAACTCCACCTACAACCTAAAGTCTCTGAAACTCTCCACCAACTCCAACTCTCTAACCATCAATGCTGAAACGTGCACTAACTTTCTACTCAAAGCATTTGCTACCACATTTTCCTTCCTAGGATGGTAGAGGAGATCAAATTCATAATCCTTTAGAAACTCCATCCATCTCCTCTGCCTCGTATTCAACTCCCTCTGATCAAAGAGATACTTCAAACTCTTATGATCACTGAATACCTGAAACTGAGCACCATAAAGATAGTGCCTCCAAATCTTCAAAGCAAACACAACTACTGCCAACTCCAAGTCATGAGTGGGATAATTCTTCTCATGAACTTTGAGTTGCCTTTAAGCATAAGCGACCACTTTCTTCTCTTGCATCAACACATAACCCAGTCCTTGATAGGAAGCATCACAGAAAACCTCAATAGGTTTATCTATGTCAGGGATCACCAACATTGGAGCACTAGTCAACCTCTACTTTAGCTCTTGAAAGCCAGACTCATGTCTGTCCAAGCAAACGGTTGATCCTTCCTATTCAACGGCGCCACAATCCTAGAGAAACCCTCAATGAAGTGACGATAGTAGCCCGCCAAACTAACAAAGCTTCTAATATAAGTAGCTGACATAGGCCTCTACAACTGAAGCATTGTCTGCACTTTAGCTAGATCCATAGAGATACCACCAGCTGATATCACATGCTCTAGAAACTGCACCTTTTCTAGCCAAAACTGACACTTAGACAACTTGGCATACAACTTTTTTTCTCTCAACACCCCAAGCACTGCCCTAAGGTGATCCTTATGCTCCTCCCGAGTCTTAGAATAAATAGGTATGTCATCTATAAAGACAACAACGAATTTATCTAAGAACGGCCTGAAGATTCTGTTCATATAGTCCATAAATATGGTTGGATTGTTAGTCACACCAAATGGCATAACCAGAAACTCATAATGACCATATCTTGATCTAAACGCAATCTTCTGCAAATCACCTGCCTTGACCAAAATCTAATGATATCTTGATCTCAAGTCTATCTTGGAGAACATTATAGCTCCATGCAGCTGATCCATCAAGTCATCAATCCTAGGCAAAAGGTACTTATTCTTGATGGTTAATTTGTTCAACTACCTGTAATTCACACCACAACCTGGAGCTACCATCCTTCTTCTTCACAAGCAACACAGGAGCACCCCACAACGAGACACTAGGTCGAATGAACTACTTCTCAAGCAAATCTTTAATCTGCTTCTTCAGTTCAGCTAACTCTGCTAGAGCCATCCTATAAGGAGCTATTGATATTAGCACTGCACTTGGCACCAGATCAATAGAGAACTTAACCTCCATCTAAGGAGGCAATCCCGACAATTCCTCAAGAAATACATCCAGAAAGTCACTCAGAACGGAGTGATCCACCCTCTGGCTACTCTACTCCACTTCCAAATGAGTCAACACTAGAAAACAAACTGACCCTTCTGCTAACTCTTGCCACACTTGCCCCGAAGACAATAATATAGACTCATCAACCTCTAGAAACAACAACTTCTTCTCACCACAATCAATGAGAATGTGATTGGCAGACAACCAATCCATTCCCAAGATCACCTCTAGCCCTTGTAGAGGTAAACAGATAAGATTAACTCGGATTCTACGCCCCTCAACCTCAACTGGACATCTACAACACACTGTAGATTTTCTAACCAAACCAGCCGTTGGTGTAGACACCACCAAGTCAAACTATAGCTCTCATACTGACAAACCTAGTTTCTCAACACAAGCCTCAAAGACAAACGAATGTGATACCCCCGAATCAAACAACACACAACAAGGTTTTCCAAACAACAAGCAACTACTGAATATAATATTACCTGAGCTGGCTGTCTCAGCACCTAGAAAAGCATACACCCTACCAGCTGCCTATGGTCTGCCACCACCTCTCAGAACTGCTCTCCCAGCCTAATGAGTCTGTGAACCTGCCTTCTGACTGTAGGGCAATCCCTGGCATAGTGGCCCTCTCTCCTGTAAAGGTTGCACCTCTTGAATTCCACCATCTGAGGGCAAGCTGACTGAAGATGTGGCCCCCCACACGAGTAACATCTCACCATACTAGAAAAGTTAGACGGCCCCTACTGCACTAAAGGCTAAGAGAACGAACCCCTAAACCTAGAAGAGGATGGCCTAGAATAAGGGGCCCTCCTATAACGGAAGCTGCCCCTGGACGCCGCTGGTCCTCCAACCCTCAGTGGTTGGCTCTGTTGACTCTTCACTTCTCTCTTGGTCTTCTCCAACACCTTGGCTCTTTCCACCAACACTAGAAACTCCTTAATACAAAGACCAACCACCAACAACTTCACATCACCTCTCAATCCATTCTCAAATTTTTTGCATTGCCATTCTTCATCCATAGCTAAAGTATGGAAATGAACCAAATGCTTGAACCTATTAGCACACTCAGATTCAGACATGTTTCCCTGCACCAACTGGAGAAACTCTACCTCCTTGGCAAACCTCACGTTGTCCGAAAAGTACTTAGTGTAGTACTTCTAGAAGACCTCCCATGAAATCTGAACACCACTGCTCCCTAACAAGGATTTGGTGCTGCTCCACCAATGGCTAACTTCCCCAGATAGTAAGTACTCTGAGAAAGCCAACTTGTTCTCCTCCGAACATCTCTTGGCATTATAGATCCGCTCCATATCCCGAAACCATTGATCAACTTCATCTGGGCTACACTTGCCATTAATCTTGGTTGGATGATGTTGTAGGAAGCTTTCCAAACTCCATTCCTAAGACTGACTGGATGAAGACGGACCTGTTGTAGCCGTACCACTTGCCATCAAGTCAATATACTGCCTTTGGGATGTCTCAGCCGACACCTAGGCAGCTTCCAACTACTGCAAGGCCATAGTTCACTTCCTCCAAAATGACTTAAAACAAGCATAATTCACTTGACTTTCTATCTAATTACTCTTATAACATATTACTTACATCTAGTATGATCAATTACAACTGTACACATCATCCAAATTCAGTTCACAATCATCATTTCATTGTTTCACAACTTAACATTCAAAGTACATACAATTTAATCTATCCAAAAACCTAAATTTAACTCAAACAACACCATAACACAGAATTCATCACACACACACACGTCACACTACTAATTAAAGCAATAATCTACCTCCCCTTACCTCAGTTCAACAGCACAACTTATTGAAATCCCGACAGTTTGCTTGCACCGCAAGGAAACTCTAGAAAACCCTACAATTCACCAATTGGTGATGGAAAACAACCTTAGAACTTAAATTGAGCTAGGAATTGAAGAGAGAAACTACTACACACATGCAAATAGAATCAATTGCAAGATCAAGACTAAAAAACGTACAGGAAAAAGAGAGGAAACAACTTACCAACTAGAATCAAGAAATTCATCGGTCAGTTGTGTAGCCCTCTACGCCGTGATCGTCTGGGCATCTCCTGATCGATGAACAGACAGCCTAAGTGTAAGAAAATCTAGAGAGAAGTCAAAGAAACGGGAGGGAATAGTGTTTTAGAGAGATAGAGTGTTCTTAAAGTAATGAGACGCAATTATAAAAATTCTATTTATATTATAAAATTATTTTAAAGTAAAATAATCAGTCTCATTATTTTAATACACCTATCTACTCTAATACTCTATTTTCTATATTATTACATTAAATATATCATAAATAAATATTTATTAATATTTATTAAATTTAAGACCATTTAATAATGAGAGTGTAGAAGATTTGTCCGTTTTTAACATTATAATAATATATTATAATAAATAATAAGATTTAATAATAATAAGATGATATTACTAATATAATAATGATGATGTTAAAAATATTATATAAAACAAAATATAATTAACTAAATATTCACACCGTTAATAAATTAAAAGTAAACTAAATAACAAAATATTGTAAATAATATTATATTTTAAATTACAATACGCTTAAAAGATAATGTCTCTTGATGTGAAAATTATTAAATTAATATTTCTTATTTTGAATCATATTTACTGTCATTATTTAATGTATAATAAAATTTATTGGTTTATTTCTAATTGTTATAGAAAACAAAATTCGGTTAGCTTAAAAATAATCCCGTACGTTCGACACATGAAAAAAAATAGTATGTATACAATGTACGTAAATAACTATATGAGTATGACTATGTAAAGCCTTACAAAATAATCTCTGTGATAATGATCTTGCCATGAAAACTAATTGGCTTCCATTAATTACTATCCAATATAGAGAGACAATATAACAAAAGGAACATATATAGAATTTTTGAAAGACTAAGATTTCCAACAGTATCACCCAACGAAAACTAATGTATTGGTAAATGCATTGAGTAGAAAAAAAAAATTTGATGTCATATTTAATAATAAAAGATTTTTTTCGTTTAAATTAATTTTTAGAAATATTTTTTTTCACATCTCAAAATATAGTATAATACTATATAAAAGAGTCATCATAATAATAATATGATAAAACAGTTATTAACTAACATATAAAGTAAGTCTTATAGTCATCTCAAAATAACTATAAAATTTAAACTTTATATATATACAAACATCCTATACCAAAACTATTTACAAATGATACACTGAGAAAACTATTCTGCAACATCACCTCCCTCAAGAGTCTACTCCAAAGATACCTCATCTTCCTCTGCTCACACCCACAAGATGATCATAGCAAAGAGAGGAAAACAAGGAAACATACAACACAACACAAATAAAAGGGTAAGCTAGAAGTAAAACAATTAAGGATATATTAAATCAATTAAACATTCATGTAAGTTGCATACACACATATCATAACACATTAAACTTTGTATTTGACAGACCATTGACTTGACCATTCATATTAGTCTGAATATGTAGCTAAGGCAGTTCGTGCACTTGTTGTTGTGAAACAGCTCGCCTACCCCAAGCTACCACACAAGGTTAGTCCATTATCACTCACCTTAGGCCAAGGAAAAGTCCCTAGGCTAGAACCTCCTATTATTCTCACGACATGTCTCACCTTTCTCTACTTGAGAATAGGCGACCATTAGAATGTCAGGATGAACTCCAAGACTGAGCTTCCTATATTCATACTTACAAACTAGAACAAGCACCATTGAGAAATTCCTCCTTGGAATTCTCTTTCACATCATTTTAAACAATCAATTTTACTTTGATATCCATATAAAACTCATACAAAGTCATACATCATCCACAAACAAATCAAATTCATAAATCCAACCAATAAATAACAGAAGAAAATAATACATGTTACTCTGGAACAATCACTCAACGCACACACTCGCTGAGCAACCACGGACTTTACTCGCACAACGACCCAACTCGTTGTGCGAATCCACAAATATTGACCCCGGTCTCCAACTCACTCGCTCAACCACACAACTCGTTGAGCGAATTAAACTGCCAGTGGTACCATACCTGAACTCGCGCTCAACGACCTCATTAGCTCAGTGAAACCCATCAGACAGTGGACCAGACCCTCAACTCATTCGTTCAGCCACCTCAATACGTTGTTCGAATAGGAACACAATGCTCCCAGACCCACACCTCTCGCTCAGTGCCATTTCTCGTTGTGCAAACCAACAAACAGAGGGTCAGCCCCCACAACTACTCGCTGAGCGGCTCTACTCGCTCAACGAATCTGCAAAATCTACAGCACCAAATCTGCAGAATTACACCCCCCTACAACAAACTTACCACTTCCAACTATTTTTTTAACTTCTAACTAGGGATGGCATAAAAACTCGTTCCCGCGGGTATCCGCGGATAAAATCCGCAACGGGTATTAAGTACCCACGGGTAAAAGGTATCCGCGGATAACGGGTAGCGGGTATTTTAATATCCGCTTATTAACAGGTCGAGTTCATATATCATACTATCCACACCCGCGCGTACCCGCTACCCATTTGAAAAAAGTAAAATACAATTTTATCCTTCCACTTTTAAAAAAGCTGATGTATTCTGTGTTTCATCAAACCCTAATTTCAATTTTGAAAACAGACCAAAACATCCACCAAATATCTGAACCTGCTCTTCTTCTAACGGTAACATTCATAAGCCGCAGAGTCACGTTCGTCACGGTGCTACTGCAAATCCAGATCTTGCGTTGCCGCCGCACGCGTAACTGGCGACGCTGTCGAACACGTTGCAACTGCTGCCTAAATGAGCGAAGCAATTTCTTTGCTCTTTCAGACCAAAAGAATGTCGTGAGTGATATTGGGCAAAAGGTAGATCTTTTGGCTCCAGCAGCAGCAGCGGCGCGATGGCGAAGGCGCGATAGCAGAGGCGCGGTGGTGGAGGCGCAATGGTAGAGGCGCGATTGCGGAGCAGGTGCTGATAGGATGAAGCTACGGTGTTGATGGAGGTTGCGACTTAAGTGAAGGCTCGTGCTGGCAGCGGTTGATGAGTCAATATTTTCTTGACTTCACTTAGTTTATTGTACTAGAATTAATTAGGGAATTGAGCTTAAATGTCCAGTATTCTCCCGTTTTTCCTAATTATGCATAATTTGATCAGAAATTCTTATTTTAATTAATTTGAATTATCTGAGGCAAATTATTTACATTATGAATTGTAGGGAAATTATTGGACAACATTTTCAGACTTAAAGAAAAATGCCACATTGATTATATTTTAAGCTAAAATGAAAGAGTAGAGCTTAAGTCATTAAAAAGGTTGGACGGTGCTGGAGTGTCACGGGCCTGTTGATTAAAATANAATTCTATATGGTTGTCATGTTTTTGAAGGGTAACATCCAGCAATTTCGTATGCCACAGCCTCGGAATGTAAAGCCCATTCCTCCATTTATTAGGTGCACACGGAAGCGGGCTAAAGGGGAATTTGCTCCAACTTCTATTAGAACGAATCCAGGGCGCTAATTAAATTAAGAAGGAGGCAACTGCCGTCCCACATTGGCTTGAAGTTGATCTGATTCCACAAACTGGCACGACCCAAAGTAAGGAAGCACACAACTCCCACACATATCCAGCAAGCTCTGCACGTCCAACACGTCACAGATGGGCTTTGGGCTACAGCATTTGAAGAGGTGCAGACGGTGATTCCAGCAAACTTCACTCCACACTCCAGCAGCTTCGGTCCAGCTATACACAATCCAACAACTTGGGAGGTGCAGCAACAACTTTAGGCTGCAGCAGCACAAGAGAAATGGTCCAGCAAGGGGCCCAATGGCAATCNACTTTGCAGGTCCAATTTCCACATCCAGCAACAGGGAATAGGTTTTTCATATTTATTATAGCATCAGCCTCCACCAGGAGATTCCTTGGGGAGGAGGTTACGTCCACAATGGAGGGTTACGACTGAGGATGGGATGGATTTATTTCTTTTAGAAGTTGTGCACGACTGGGATTCATCTTCTTTTAGAATAGGACTAGAATAGGAGGTGCTATTTTCATTTGAGATGTTAATAAGCAGTGATTAGATGTAGAATGAAACACACGATGCAGACATGTTACGGCTAAAGGATGGAATTTTAGAAACACTTGCAGTCGGTGATTTTTATTTTCGGATGTTGTTCATTTCTTTTCTTCCAAATGGTTTGCTTTCAAAGTTTCCTTATTTTTTCGCATGAACCGGGAGTTATTTCTATAGTCTACATATGTGTTTAATTTCTTTTCCCTGCTTTTTATCTTTCATGCTTTTCACTACTAATCATTAAGGAAGATGCGCTTTCTGATTGCGTTTTCTAAATTTCCAAAGCTTACATTCCAACTTATGCCTTAAATGTATTTTTCTCGTTGCATTTAAAAATGATTCACGCACTTTGGCATTAATTTCATTTCTGTTGCACGGTTTCACAAACATGTTTCTTTGAGGTTTGGTTCAGTTGCTTTGCTTCAATGTTGATTGCAATTTCCTCGTTTCATTTTAACAACGTTAAATGCATTTTTTTCCAAGCTTTATTCCTGTTTCAATTAATTCACGCCCCTTTCATTTATTAGCTGAGTAAATGCATTCAATAACATGTACGGTGCTTTATTCACCATGCTTGATCCATGTTTCCTTTTCTTAGTTAGAATGCGTGCATACTTAATTACCGTTTGATCTAACTTAGTTATTAGAATAGTTCGGTTTTTATTTTTTTCTGCATTTACTTTCAATGCTTTCAATTCTGTTTAGTTATATTTAATTTCGTGTTTTAATTTAATTTATCTGCATTCACAAAACCTTTCAACAACTTCCCACTTCCTAGTCTATACTACATTATTTATGCTCATTAAATTTGCATGGGGTGCGGCACCCATAAAATTTTGGCGCCGTTGCTGGGGACCAACGGTTCGATTTTAGGTCTTTTGTTGTGTTTGTGTGTGTTGTGTTTTGTCTTGTGTTGTGAGTGTGATGTTCTGTTTTGTTTGTGGTGTCATGTGTGTTGCATTTAGGTAACTTTAGTTGCATATTTTCATTGCATTCTTCTTTTCCCCCTTCTTTCACTATGTCTACCTATTTTGATTATGACCATACTGCTTTTCCTGCCTACGCCTATGACTGTGATATTCCTTTTCCATCTAACTCTAAGTATGGTTCTCATGTTTACTCTACTGATTTCTATGTTGAGAACAGTACGATTCCTCCTCCATCTCATGAGAGTGCTCCTAGGGAGCCGTTTCCACTTGATGAGGAGGATATTCGTTGTGTTTTCAACACTGGACTGATACATTGGCTGCCTAAGTTTCATGGTTTTGCAGGTGAATGCCCACATAGACATTTGGAGGAGTTCTACAGCATTTGCTCTTCAATGAAACCTCCAGATGTCCCAGATGTTGACATTTTGGTAAGGGCATTTTATTACTCATTACAAGGAGCAGCAAAGGATTGGTGTTATTGTCTTACTCCAGGATCCGTCACCAGTTGGGAAGATCTTGAGCATCAGTTTCTGGACGAATTCTCCCCTGTGCGGTATGGTTATAGCAACGATCCTAGGTGGAATGATCCTAACCTGGGATGGTATGGTACTCGACAGCATCAATATCAAGAACCACCATTCCAGAATCCTTGTATGCCTTCTCCACCTGTCGAGGAGCTACAACAACTGCAGTCTTATGAGCCTACCCAAGCAACTCCTCATCCTTCCACCACTTCTGAGCCTACATTGAAGGAGTTTTTGAGACAGATGACTGCTTAGGATAAGCAGTTTCAGTAGGAAACCAGAGATCAGATTATTCAGTTTCAGGAGTTTCAGCAGGAAACCAGAACTCATATTATGCAGTTTCAGCAGTTTCAGCTGGAATTTACAACGTCAATTCAGATGGCCACTCAGTTCATTGATGAACAGTCTCATGTTTCAAAGGGATCACGATTTCAGACTGTTCAGATTCTTGATGATGTCAGTGTCATTCACATAGGAGATGGGGAGTAGATTCATGAGCTTACTACTGCACCATCTACTTTCCCACCCTCCTATGTCCACACTCTTGCATCTGAGGAGACTAATGAAGAATTGGAGGACCAGGTAGATATGAGCAACACTTTTGAGATAGGTTGACCAGCTTCACCTTCCACCACTCTACAAATCTTTAGGGAAGTGGAGGTAAACATACCTATAATTGATTCTGTTGTTGATGATTATGTTATTGATAGGTATGTTGATGATTATGAGGTTGATGAGCATGACTTTTATTCTCCCTCTTTGCATGATGAGAACCACTTTTTGCTATCACATATGAGTGTTTGTTCTCCATGCACTGAACATGAATCTGAGACTGTTGTTGATATTGTTTCTACATTTGAAATTGATTCATGTTCTGAGGGTTTATCTGATGTTCAGCATGTTACACTGGGATTGGGTGTTGTACCCCTACATGTTATTTCTGTGGAGCCACAGTGCACTAACCATGTTGCAGGAGGTACACATGAATTTGACCAACAAGCACCCATAGTGGAAAACAAAGGTGCAACCATACACAAAAGCTTGAATATCAATAGGCACCAACTGAACCTACTCATCAACAATCGCTTCTTCTTAGATCCAGCTGTGGAGGACATCTCCCTGCTTGATCAAATTTGGAAGATGAAGCAGTTCCTCCTAAAGACTTCCTTGCTGACTCTATTGGTGGAGAATATCTCCCTGACAGTCCAAAATTGGCAACTGCCACCATGATCAGCGGAGTTTTCTTTTCCCTTCTCCCCCATTTCCTTCTTTTATTGCACTTGTCCATGATCTGTTGATTGTTATGATTGCGATCTTATGCTTGTGACACATTGAGTACACTGTGTAGTTTAAGTGTGGTCTATTTGGGGAGATTTTGATTTTTCTTTGTTAGTTTTAGTTTTCTGCGTTAAATTTTTTCTTTTCTAGGTGCTAAATTTTTTTTTCTTTTCTAGGTAGTTTTGTTTGTTTCCTAGGTAGTTTTTTTTTCGTTTTGTATACAGTTTTAAATGTTTCTCTTGATTTCTGGACTTTGTTTAGGTTGTAGACTTGTCTTTTACTTCATTGATACTTTGATTTGTTGGAAATCATTGCTTTTCTCTGCTTGGAAGATGATTATGATGTTTGAGAGGGTGATTTGATTGTGACAGAAATACCCTGTGTGAGATTTGAGCCACTTTATCTTCTTTCTTGTGTGATATGTCTCTTGATTTCTTGCACATATTCCTTGGCTTGACTCTTGTTGATGATTATTGATTGATATGCATGTTTGGAAGTGATAAAAGTAGTTTTGTTCTTGAGCCTCCCTAGCCAGATGAGCCTACCTTGTTTTAATCCTTTGATAACCCCTTTGAGCCTATACTTTCCCCATTTCTTTGTTTTGAAGCTCATACACTAGCCCTAGGTGAAAAACCATGTTTACCTGAACATTAGGGAATTTTGGAGCTTTGGAATTGTTTTGGGAACAAGTGTGGTCTCCCTAGGGATTCTGATGAATTGGCTAGTTGGTTCCTCTTCTTGTTTTGTTTTTATATGTATATGTGCATCTTGTCTCTTATAGTTGTGTTATGAAAAGAAAAGAGAAAAAGAAAAAGAGACAAGATGAGAAAAAAAAATGAGAAAATTGATAAAAAGAAATTTGTGAATGATGGAGTCAAGAAGAGGATTGAATTAGAGGTTTTGCGTGTGATTTGACTGTGTTTGCACTTGTTCCCCATTGCTCCTCATTTCTTTTGGTTTATAGCTTCTCATCCATATTATATCCTTCCTTGTCCTTGGCCCTATTACAACCATGAAAAGACCTTTTGATTTTAACATGCATATGTTTTTTGGTGTTGATATTAGAGGCTTGCCAAGTCTGTTTGTGTTTGCTTTCTTGAGTGCATTGAGTTGAATTTGTTTACCCTAGACACTTGAGAGAAACACTGATAGTGTGCATCTGTGAGGTTCTGTTGCTTTTGATTTACCTCTTGAGCTGATTGATCATTTTGCCATGTTGGGAATTACTTGGATGATTTCATGAGTATCTGCTTTCTCTGATTCTGTGTTGGATATTGTCTACTGCTTTTTCTTTGTCCAGATTTCTTGAGAACTGTGTAATTCTATTTCTATCCTTGTTAGTCTTTGTTCTCTATGTGTTGAGTCTGTGTCATTTCCCCTGATGTCCTTTGAACTATTCCTTGATTTGCGTCTTGATTTTGCCCAGGGGTGCAAAAGACTAAGTGTGGTCTATTTTGATGAGTCAATATTTTCTTGACTTCACTTAGTTTATTGTACTAGAATTCATCAAGGAATTGAGCTTAAATGTCCAGTATTCTCCCGTTTTTCCTAATTATGCATAATTTGATCAGAAATTCTTATTTTAATTAATTTGAATTATCTGAG
>NC_028358.1:11959660-12011452 GCF_000741045.1 Vigna radiata var. radiata
TCTTTCATGCTTTTCACTACTAATCATTAAGGAAGATGCGCTTTCTGATTGCGTTTTCTAAATTTCCAAAGCTTACATTCCAACTTATGCCTTAATTTCATTTCTGCTGCACTACTAAAAATGATTCACGCACTTTGGCATTAATTTCATTTCTGCTGCATGGTTTTACAAACACGTTTCTTTGAGGTTTGGTCCAGTTGCTTTGCTTCAATGTTGATTGCAATTTCCTCGTTTCATTTTAACAATGTTAAATGCATTTTTTTCCAAGCTTTATTCCCGTTTCAATTAATTCACGCCCCTTTCATTTATTAGCTGAGTAGATGCATTCAATAACATGCACGGTGCTTTATTCACCATGCTTGATCCCTGTTTCCTTTTCTTAGTTAGAATGCATGCATACTTAATTACCGTTTGGTCTAACTTATTTATTAGAATAGTTCGGTTTTTATTGTTTTCTGCATTTACTTTCAATGCTTTCAATTTTGTTTAGTTATATTTAATTTCGTGTTTTAATTTAATTTATCTGCATTCACAAAACCTTTCAACAACTTCCCACTTTGTGTTTGAGCTAATTCTCTAACCACAGTTGGTCTTTGAGAGACGACCTAGGAGTCACTTCCTAGTCTATACTGCATTATTTATGGTGGAGGCGCGATGGCAGAGCAGGTGCTGATAGGATGAAGCTGCGGTGTTGATGGAGGTTATGGCTTAAGCGAAGGCTCGTGCGGGCAGCGGTCATGGTGGTTGACAGCGCCCGACGTCGATGCGGGGCTAAGGTTCAGTGAAGCAGATGACGGCGACCTTCGTTGTCGTGGGGAGGCTAACGCATCCAGAGAGGCGGCGTTCATGGGTGGTGGTAACTAAACGGAGCTGAACAGAGGCAATCTCGGTGGCGAAGGCACCGAAGAAGAGGGTAGCGAGGCCTTCTTACTTAAAGAGGGCAGCGGGAAAGAAGCAGTTGGCTTGGCTGCGCACAAATGGAGAAGAAAAGAAGAAACCTTAAAAGAAGGTTTTGGGCTTGACCCATTTTAAAGATTATGAAAGATTTAAATTTTTGGCCTTTTTATAAAATAATTAATTTAAACATTGATTCTAATTCTTTTTGAGAAAATAATATGTTTTTTTTAATTTAATTTATACAATTTTTAAAAATCATAAAATATTTTTTTAAAAAAATTGCGGGTTGAAACGGGTATCCAACGGGTATCCGCGGGTTGAAAAAAATCCGCGGTTTTCTTATACGGGTATCCAGCGAGTAACGGGGCGAGTACGGGTACACTTTTTTAGATGCGGGTCAGGTTCGAGAATCACACTATCCGACCTAAACCCGACCCGTTGTCATCCCTACTTCTAACCCTCATAGATTGTGTTATATACCTAATTATACTTAACCAATGTTGTCTAAATGCTTATAACCTCAATCTAAACAATTAAACTCAAGATCTCACTCAAAAACTCACAAAAACTCAACTTATAGACCCAAATTGAATTTTACCACTGTTGCTCTCGTTTTTTAGCAACTTGAGGACTCAAGCAAGTCCCAATTGACCTGGCTAACCTATTCCAACTCACCAATTCAACACCCAACCCCTCATTCAAAATTTCACTACCCCACTTCCTCAAAATTAACTTTAAACAAGTATAAATCACTTCAATTCCCAACTAATCACTCTCATAACAGATTTCTAACATTCCAATTAGTCAATAATACATCAAACATCATCCAATTCACTTCACTATCAAAACCATCAAAATTCATTCATCACACTCAAGTGGCACACATGATAATTTACTCAAAACCTAAATTTACTTTCAATCAATACAAGAAGCTTAGAATTATCATACATACTTGTTAAACCACTAATTTAAAACAATAATCCAGCTTCCCTTTCCTTAGAGAAACGCAACACAGCTCTATGAAACCCCGACCGATGCTTTTATCGCAAGGAAACTCTACAAAAACCTACAACTCACCGATTGATAATAGGAAACCAACCTCGAGACCTAATTGAAGTCAAGAATTGAAGGAAAAGGCTACTCGACACATATGCAAACAAAATACATTGCATGATCAAGGTTCAAGAACTCACAAAGAAAGAGGGGAAACAACTTACCCGCTCAATCAAGAAATTAATCGCTAGGAATTGTAGTCCTCGACGCCAAGATTGCCTAAACACTTCTTGATCGTCGAACAGAAAATTGAGGAGTAAGAAATTGTATAGAGAAGTGAGAGAAAAGGAAGAGAATAGCGTTTTAGAGAGATAGAAGTATTTTAGGTAATGAACGGAGCGTTAGACAGTTCTATTTATATTAAAAGATTGTTTTAAAATAAATTACTCGATCTTATTATTTTAATACACCTATCTATTCTAATACTCAATTTTCTAGGTTCTTACATATATATATATATATACTTAAAATATTTTATATATACATAAAAGAAATACTTATTACTCCAATCTTTTACTCTTATAATATGAAAAATTTAAATATGTACTTTTGGATTTTAAATTATTAAAGTTAATATAATTGTCTCATATAATAGGTCAAATAAGTTAAGCCAAAATCAAATGGTAATGTGTAGATTATTATGTTTTTAAACAATCAATTATAATTTTTGATACAGTGATAAATATTTAATTTAACAAACTATATTTTAGTGTAATATTCAACAATAACTTGATTGAAAAATTATTATATATGATTTTGGTCAATATTATTTTAAATAAATGTTCAGAGAATAATTGTACGTTTTTAAAGGTTGCATATATAAATTATGTATGATTTTTCTCAATATTATCTTAGATAAATGTTTAGAGAATAGTTGCATTTCCTTTTAAATGTTATATATATATATATATATAAAAGAAAGTAATGTATATATATATATGCAAGATAATGTACAAGCAACCATCTTAGCTTAAAATCAATGGTTTCCATTGAGAAAATTTTATAAGCATTGCTGAAATCATTAATTTCCTCGTGAGGGTATTGTGTTTGAAGGCCCAAACACGTGAAGAATATGTAATAAAAGGAACATTATTTTAGAAAAATAGTGTTATGTGAAATGATGACTTATGGACATTTATTAATAAAGATTAAATAAATTGAATGACCTCACTAGTAAAAAATTGATCTTTTACCACGTATATTACGTCGCGGTTCAATAGAAATCGAAGCATAATATTGTGCCGTGACATTTTTGAAATTATATCGAAAGTATAAGTTGTGGTTCTGAGGGGAACCGTGGTCTATTCCTCCTGGAAAAATCTGACATTCCTGCCAAGTCAGATCTGAAATAAAATTGCAGGGGAATAGACCGCGGTTCCCCTCAGAACCGCAGTCTATTCCCCTTGGAAAAATCTGACATTCCCGCCAAGTCAGATTTGAAATAAAATTACAGGGGAATAGATCGCGGTTCCCCTCAAAACCGCGGTCTATTCCCCCTACAAAATTCTGACATTCCCGCCAAGTCAAATTTGAAATAAAATTGCAGCGGAATAGACCGCGGTTCCCCTCAGAACCGCGACCTTTTCCCCTGTAAAATTCTAACATTCCTGCCAAGTCAGATTTGAAATAAAATTGCAGGGGAATAGACTGCAATTCCCCTCAGAACCACGGTTTATTCCCCCTGCTAAATTCTGACATTCCCCAAAAGCTGTTTTGAAATAAATTGGAGACAGGGAATAGGCTGCGATTGTTGGTTGAATCGCGGCAGAAAGTGGGCAGAAAATTACAACATTGGCATTTCATATCAGTTTAAGATTTTTTTTTAATCAGAATAGGCCGCGGTTATTATGGAAACCGCAGCCTATTCCACTCTATTACCTCGGTTTTATAATGAACCGCAGTAGTATCATTTTAATTAGGTTAAAAAGATATCAGTGAACAATTTCGTCTTCCACGCGAAAACTCTGAAACTCAAAGTTTTCTCATCTCCACCGCGCCATTCCTCTCCGCCGCGCTTCGAGTGTCTTCTGCGAGGTGTTTCTTTACCGCCGCACCATCGTCAACTTCCACTTGGACATCATCAACTTTCATCGTGCCTTTCTCTCTGAAGCCCTCCTCTCCGCAGCGCCATTCTACTTAGTTGCTTCTTTCTGGCGCTTCGAGTTCCTTTCTCTCTGAAGCCCTCCTCTCAAAGCCATTAACAGTGAGTCTGATTCTAGGTATTGCCTCTGATGCCCTTCGTCCGTTTTGCGTTTATGCGCTTCAATTTCACGATGAACTGCGTCATGCCTTAACTGTCAATAGTAAATTTTCAATTACACATCATCGCTGCACACAGAAACTGCGTTTGCATAAGCACTTTTTTATTGTATTCGGAATGATATTTTATACGTTGTGAAGATTGTCTAGTTATTAGATACTTTGGGTGTTGGGGTGCAAAAACGTAAAGGAAGAGATGGGGACATGTGAGCGTCTCAGGATGAACTGCAGAGTCTCGGTGTGAGGTTATGTGTGAGTAAAGTGTGATCAAGGGAGTCTAACAAGGGCTTTGTTATGAAGGTTGAATTTAGGTTGAATTTAATTAGGATGATCAAGTGTATTGAATTGGAACATGGCGGAGAGCTTATGAATATGTAACGTAAATGGTGAGGATAAGAGAAAGTTGCTGGGTGGGACCGTGTATAAAAGTTGAATAGATGAGTTTTTTTTTTAAAAAAAAAAAAGGGTTTTGGCCGCGGTTGTAGCACGAACTGTGGCCTATTCTCCAGCCTTTTACCGCGGTTCGAACTGCGGCCTATTGTTTTAGGAATTTTTTTTTAAAATAAAAAGAGGGGGTTTTCACCGCGGTTCTAGGGGAACCACAGTCATATCCCCAGCTTTTTACCATGGTTGGCACCGTGGCCTAAAGTCCCAGACATTTTACCGCGGCTGTATATGTCACGGTTCATGAACCGCAACGTATATGCAAAAACAACCGCGGTCATTTCCCTTCGTTGCACTAGTGTCTTCTAAAAGATCTGATAACTAGCTTCATATAATATGCATTACAAGTTCATAAACATAAAGCAATAACGTGTAATATCTTTAAGATTATTCATATTTATTATTATAAAAAATTTCCACTAAAAAGAGTGTAATGATTTAAAAAATGCAATTTTTGTATGATTCCATAATTCATTCATTATGAAAATACACAAGGAAACATTATAGGGATGAATCGTGTTTTTGAAATTCTTTTAGAAATGACGTCTAATTGCGATGATGTTTCACAAGGCTTAGTAACAACTTTTAAGGAACAAAAACAATAAAACACAGTTTTTATATTGGTCCACTCAACATGAGTTACGTCTAGTTCTTCCTTAAGAACTCTTAAGGGATTTCACTAATCTTATCAAATATTACAACGAGTTTAACCTACTCTAGGTTACAAGTATTATTACCACTCTTGGTACCCTAGTCAATCATGACTAGTCCAAGTATTATAAATCACTCCTAGTTTACAAGGATTCTAACCACCTTTTGTCAATCCTGATTAGTCCGAGTTTAATCACTCTAGTTTACAAGTATTTTAATCACTCTAGTCAAAGTATTCTTACACCAATCCTGGTTTACAAGTGTTATTACAAGAAGGAAAATAACTCTCATTGAGAGATACCAAAACAATATATTCCTGAATACTTATATGTTTTCTCTCTCACTCTTTTTGGATGAAAGCATTAGACGATGTAACCTAGTTTTCTCTCTTCTCTTCTTTAAGCTTTTGTATTTAGACACTATGAGCACAGAAACAAACGTCAGAATGGATATTCTATTCAATAAAGGCTTTCTTTTCTTTTCTTCTCTTCTCTTTTCTGAAAGCTTCAGATGTTGTAGGCTTAGAGATAAAGTAGCAAGATAGATATATGATGATAGCTCTTTTTTATTTTCTCTTCACTCTCTCTCATCATTATGTTTTCATTCATTCTCTCATATCTTCATCATTTCTCTTAGGTAGAAGAACATCAGACAATATATGCATTGAGGTAGAGTAGAGCTGATTTTTTATGATCTTTCTTGAGCATACTTTCCTTTTCATTTTTCACTCTCATTTTTCTTTTTCTCTCTTATGCTCCAATAAATCTCCCCTTGCTTCTCTTTAGTTTATCTTCTTTATATAGGCTATCTTGTGAGATAATCGTTGGACATTTAGTTGAATTCAAGATAGGCTTCATAGCCTTTTTCGGTAGCTTGGTCAGACTTAGGTCTACGTTGTAGAGTAACAGAGCTTTTTCGCATAAATAGCTTGTACGGTCTTCCTAGCCAAGAAGCTTTGATGAAACATTCTAATAATGTCTTCTTATCTCTCAACGTCTTTATGACCTTGGTGAAAAGCTTCTGAGTTATGCTCGATGTTGACATTTCTAGCATAGATAAAGAGAGCATAGCATGCAAGCACGAAAACACTTTTTCATACAACATTAAATGTTTTATTCATTGAGGATCATACAACACATTACGTATTTAAAGCATATTTGCACATGCCAACATCACTTAATTCACTCATCGTTTATTATCAAGGTGACTTAGATGATGTATATGATTTATTTTTTAAATGCTTGTCTTATAAGAATGTTTACGTAATCTTGCATCTTTGTTTGAGTGAGGTTAGTCATGAAGGTTGAAAAACAGTTATTTTCATATGTCAATTTGGACCAAATTACGCCCTTTACTACTTGGAATGAGCCTAGAATCAAGCAAAACTCAATAAATGAGTCTATAGAGAGTCAAAAGCTGTTTTTAGCGATTTTATGCTTGTTTTGCATTGTTTTGTAGCTATTTTGGGAAAATGAAGAATGAAGTTGAAGATACAGGTCGTAGACTCAAGAAAAGAGCAGAAAAATGAAGATTTGAAGAGTCGACGCACCGCCCGGCGGCACACTTAAATCGTCGGGCGGTGGCTCGCTGCGCTTGGGCCTGTTTTCTGTTGCGCTCCTCACCTCTAAATACCCCTACTTCGAGTTCAAAATTATTCTTTTGACAGGGGAGAACGGCCAGACCTAATTTTGCTCTCTAGAGAGGATCTCTTGGATGCTTAGGCTCCTTTTCATCTTTTCTAGGGTTTGCTCTTCCATTCTTCTTCCATTTTTCATCTAGTCTCACCATGTCTATGGTGAACTAAACCCTATTGTTGTTNGGGGAAACAATGTAATCTTTTGATACTCTCTTTTATTAAAACTCTTGATTATTTATATGGTCTCCATATGTTTTGATTGATAATTGTTGAGTTATCATCTGTGCTTAAGGCCTTTATCGTTTAACTCATTTGGTAACTCATGTTCGTCTTTATTGATATGGGGACGTACAGTAATGACATGAACTGGTGAGTAATTTCTTGATTTTGCAATACCACCTAGGGATAGGGGTAGGAGGATCAATTACGCTAACTTCTGTTTATAATGCAGTATTAATTGCTAGGGGAGGCTAGGGATAGCAAGCCAGTAGTTAATATTAGGCTCTTTTCGCCGAGGGATCAGGTTAAGGGGAGCTAAGAAAGTCGCATAACAATTAATTAATCAAACTAATATTCAAGAGGAGTAGGTAAGAGAGAGCGGATTAGATGAGATTGTAAACCCCCAACAACATTCATTCATCCATTGTTTTCTCCTTGTCATTTGAATCAATCTCTTTTATATGTTCATATTTTATTCTCGTAATCAAATTAATTATTTATATTTTCAAGTCTTATTATTTTAATTCACGCGAACTAGAAAGCCATTCGAGTCTCTTGGGAAAACGATACTTGGTCTTACCATTTATATTACTTGTACGATTTGGTACACTTGTCAATCCGTCAACAAGTTTTTGGCGCCGTTGCCGGGGACTCGAGGTTTATTTTTCTAGTAGTGCGGATTAATTGATTTTGACTTGGTTGTAATTAGTTTTTTCGACACCCAATTTCGTCCGGGTGACTGAATAATAGGACTTAGTTCTTATTTTTGTCTTATTTTATTTTATTTTCATTTTTATTTTATTTTTTAGTTTTATGGTATTTGATTTAGCTATCTTATTATTATTAGATTTGATTTTATTTTCTATTTGAAAAAAATATATACATAAAAAATAAGAAAAGAAAAAAAAGAAAGAAAAGAAAAGAAAAAAAAGGAAGGAAAGAAAGAAGAGAAAAACAAAACGAAAGAACCAAAGAAAAGAAAAGGAAAACGAAAAAAAAAACGTGAAAGAAAAAAAAAAGAAAAAAATTGTAGTTTTTGTCTTTTAGTAAAAAAAAAGGTAAAAGAAAAAGAAAGGTTTTAGCTGGGATAGGAGCAGTGTGTACGGGGTTGGACAACGAGGGAGCAAGAAACGATTTTCACAGGCACGATTGGGTTGGCAGACACGGTGTGGATTGGCAGATGAAATGGGAAGAGAGTGAACATTGATATACAGAGCACAACAAGGTTTGAGGGGAGAGGATCCATGAAAAAAAATGATTTTCTCCCTCATACACAAACACCACCATTCTGTTCTGCAAAGAAAAACCTGATCACCCACAGATCCTATTAGCATTCTTCCACCACCTTCGTTCCCATCAAATCCCATCACACACTACAGACAATTCCCCTAGGACTCACCACTACCTCTTCCATTTACAGAGACACACACATCACGCCTCTACCCTTCTAACACCATTCCTCTCCAAAAATCCCTACTATCCATGATTGTTCTATACAAGAAATAGCTTCATCTCTTTCGACCTCTCCATTCTCTATCAATACCGCCAACCCATGTCCCTCATCTTCATCTTCCACAATCTTCATCTCCATTGCCATCCTCCTTATCGTACTATTTTCCCTGCATTCAAAACAAAAAAACAAAGAACAAATGAGGGAGGAACAGAAACGCATATCACTCTACACGCTTTGGATGGTCCATCATCACACACCCATCACTTTGGCTTTGTCACACACACACCATACCCGTAACCACCCCAACAAACACCATGCTCTTCATCCTCCCCAGAGTTTCTTCTCACCCACCTTTCTCCCACGCATTGATTCGTCAACCAATACCATACAAACCAAATTCAATGAAGGACAGCCAAGATTGAAACCAAGGTCGAAAAGGAAAATGGAATAAGAGATCCAGCGACTTTAGAAATGGTGATTCCTAGTGATGTTCATGGATCCTTCCATCGTGGGGCAGCAATCACCGCAACAGTATCTGTAGCAGCCTTCCTCGCAGCAGCGGCGTTGTGAGAGATCCCATTCCGAATTTGCAGTCTCAATTCTCAGTTTCACAACTCAAATAAAAAACCAAACCAAAGGGCCAACGAGATCTCTGTCTCCACCAAGGAGGAATCCGATATCGAGAGACTGTAGTTAGTTGAAGCCGAGAAGAAGAAAATTGGAGCACAACCCAACGCCCTGGCCAGCGCTACAGTCGGTGGTGAGTCTAACCTCGCGCCAAGAGGAAAAGTGTGCGACGCCTCAGGCCTAGCGGCGACGGTGACGCTCAGTCTCGCGGCGACTGTAGTAGCGGCGAGCAAAGACGTGAATACCTCCCCATCGCGTGAAGAGGGAGGAAGAAGAGAAAGCTTGGTGTGGCTAACTCGACGGCGGCAGCGACGCGATGATGATGGAAAGAGCCCGACGTTGCCAGTGGAACCCTTAGCCGACCAAACGGAGATGATGGCGGCGTGATAGAATGGTGATAGCGCGACGAGGTTGCTCGCATCTCGGTTCTCTGAATCTGCAGATCCGATGAAGAAGATTAGCGATCCTGTGGCGGTGGCTGGTGGAGGTTAGGGCGGAGTGAGTGCACGAATGGTCGGCGGTGGCTCCGGTGAGGTGTAGTGTCGCCGACGACGCGCAGGAGTGTTTGTGAGATGACCCCAACCATAGGCCGGTTTGAGAGAACGAGACTCTGAGTCTCTGGTGCTTGAGTCGAGTGAGTCAGAAGTGAGAGGAGGAAATTCGAACCCCTTTGGGTTTCTAGGTCAAGAGAGGGATTTGGGCCTGGTCATTGGGCTACGATTTCTTTGCCTGCCACCGCGCCGTTCCTATTCGCATCTCCATTCCCTTTCTGGCAAACAATAAAAGAGGCCTTGGGCCTAGTCAACAAAATATCCAGTGGCACCCCTCAATATTCACAATTGCACCCCTTTATCCATTTGGGCTTGGGTCAAAGAAGTTTCTGCACCTCCAACTTTACTGTTACACCTCTACCTTTAGGTTGGACCAAGAAATTTCGAGTGGCACCCCTGCTTTTGTCTTCTGCACTCCTTTTTTCTTATTGGGTTTGGACTGTAATGTTTTTTTGTCTTTGCTTTCATTTCTTTAACTTTAGCATTTGTTATAGAAAATATAAAATTCATAAAAATATTATATTATAAAATAAAAAAAAAAACCATTATCTTGATTTGCTAGCTTTTCTTGTATAGATTGCAAAATCAAAATCAATTAAAAATATTTTGAAAAGGTTTAAGCACACGTGCGACCGTTCACATAGGCCTTGTGCTGAAAATCTTTTCCTTTTCTTTTACAAAAATTAAAAATCAATAAAAAATGTTTTGAAAAGGTTTAAGCACACGTGCGACNGNTCGCGTAGGCCTTGTGCTGAAAATCTTTTCCTTCTCTTTTACAAAAATCAAATAAAAATATTTTGAAAAGGTTTAAGCACACGTGTGACTGCTCGCGTAGGCCTTATGCTGAAAATCTTTTCCTTCTCTTTTACAAAAATCAAATAAAAATATTTTGAAAAGTTTTAAGCACACTTGCGACCGCTCGCGTAGGCCTTGTGGTGAAAATCTTTTCCTTCTCTTTTACAAAAATCAATAAAAATATTTTGAAAAGGTTTAAGCACACGTGCGACCGTTTGCGTAGGCCTTGTACTAGAAAACCTTTTCCTTCTTTATTAAAAATACCAAAATATTTCCAAACCACAACAATCTTTCTAAAAGAACTACGTAACCCTGATTTCTCATTTTGAATGAGAATACGTAGGAGCAAGGTCAATCCTTGTCGGGCCCAAAAAACTAAAAAATTATTTTTGTTTCTTTATATTGTTGTTTTCGGGATAGTTAAATATTTTGCAAACCACATCTTTATTCGCGTATTTAATTAAAGGTACTGCCTTCGGGCAGGCGTTGTAGGGTGCTAACACCTTCCCTACACGTAACCAACTTCCGAACCCATCTCTGGTTTTCACAGATCTTGTCTTATCTTTTTATGGTTTTTTCCATAGTTTTCCAGAATAAACTATGGTGGTGACTCCAAAAACTTTTCTTAAATATTTTTCTCTTTGGATCGTCGTCCCGTCGTGATTTTCCGGTTGCGACAATTTTGTTTATTTTTGTTTAATTGTGTTTTATTTTTATATTTCTGTAAAAGTGCTTTTAGGGTGTGTTTCTTGTGTATGCAGGAAACAATACATACTAGAAGCCGGAAAAACCAGCAACCTTTGTTAGAAGGTCTACCAGACATGAGGAGAAAGAGGCGTTCTTCACGTGAGAGATCTATTTCTCCTAAAGCTTTTTCACAGTCTTCTCTTGAGATTCCTGTTTCAGATTTTGAGGAGATGGCCAACCAACCTCTTCCTAGACGTACTTTGGGGGATGTCGGAAACGCAGTAGACCCCTTAAACTTCAACAGCATAGCAGTTCCAGTTGACAACACAACCAGCATGGTGATGAGTCCGGCGCTCATCCAGTTAGTCCGGAACAACCAATTTCGTGGGTTGTCAAATGAAAGTCCTTACAAGCACTTGACCATCTTCGGTGAACTGTGCAACACGGTCAAGATAATTGGAGTGTCTGATGACAGCGTTAGACTCAGTTTGTTTCCTTTTTCTCTTGAAGGAAACGCGAAGCCTGGTTACATTCTTTTCCTGAAGGAACTTTCAGGACTTGGGAAGTTGTGGCTAATCAATTTATTTCTAAATTCTTCCCGCCTGCACGGATCAATCAAGGGAAGTTAGAGATTTCTTCATTCAAACAAGGTAGAGAAGAAACTTTTGGAAGGGCATGGGATAGGTTTAAGGGCTTGTTAAGAAAGACCCCATTCCATAGGTTCGATAAGACTTCATATTTGCTTGCTTTCCTAGGAGGCCTGTGCCTTTAGTCGAAGATGGTGTTAGATGCTTCAGCTGGAGGAAGTATTAAGAGGAAGACAGAAGATGAAGCTTATAATTTGATAGAACTTATGGCTAACAACGAAGAAGCTTATGACACGCATGTTGGTGCTATTCAGGATCTTTCAATGATTCAAAGCGACGGGATTACACAGCAGTTGGAGGAAGTGACAAGAAAACTTGCTGAGTTATCACAAACTTGTAAAGAAACTTCACAAGCCCCACCAATGATCCTTTTCAACCCCATTCATAGAAGTACAGAAGCTGAGGAAGCCTTCCAGAGAATTATGAAGAAAAGTGATGGTAGTGATGATTGTATGGAGAAAGATAGGAGGGAAGAAGCTTGCGAAATTGTTACTAGAAGTGGAAGAGTTGTAAAAGAAAGAGAGGTTGATAATAAGGGAAGTATAGACGAGGAAAATAATAAAAAGGAGGAAGAGGAAGAAAAAAATCTGTGGAGCGAAAAAAAGAAACAAGAAGCTGAGAAGTGTAAGGAGAAGGAGTATGAAAAACCTCTACCTTACCCTAAAGTATCTTCCAGAAAAGAGAAACAGAGACAATTTGATCGTTTCATGGATATTTTCAAAAAATTAGAAATAACCATTCCCTTCTCTGAGGTTGTCCAGCAGATACCATCTTATTCAAAATTTTTGAAAGAAATTATTACAAAGAAGAGAAATTATGTCGAAAAAGAGACGATTGAGGTAGAAGGGAATTGCAGTGCTATCATTCAACGGTCGTTACCTCCTAAATCGCCCGATCCAGGAAGTTTCACCATTCCTTGTGCTATTGGAGGGCTAGAGATTGGGAAAGCTTTGATTGATCTTGGAGCCAGTATAAATCTGATGCCTCTAGCTATGTTTAAAAAGTTAAAAGGGGTAGAGCTCAAACAAACACGAATGGTTCTCCAATTAGCTGACAGATCTCTCAAATATCCTTTCGGGATTGCTGAAGATGTGATTGTTAAGGTTGATAAATTCTTGTTTCCAGTGGATTTTGTTGTTATGGAGATGAAAGAAAATGGGGATGTACCTTTAATTCTTGGGCGACCTTTCATGAAAACTGCCAGAATTATTATTTATGTAGAAAAAGAGAAGCTTAAGGTCCAGGTGCAAGATGAAGAGGTGAACTTTGATGTTTTCCAAGCTATGTCACATCCCAAAGACGACAATGCATGCTTTCAGATGGACCTGGTGGAGGAAATCTGTATGAAGCAAGAGAACAGGGTTCGTGACGTATCCATGTTACAAAGAACCTTGACTAATGAATGTGAGGATCTGGATGAGGAAGAGGATAAATCCCATCAGAAATGTATACAGGAACTGGAAGCAACAAAAGATGTTTCACCAGAAAAAGCACTCTTCGAACAGATGGATTGTACGGAAAAAGCTCCGGACAATAAGGTTGAACTGAAGGAATTGCCATCCCACCTGAAGTATGTGTTCTTGGAGGATAACGAAAAAAAACCTGTCATTATTAGTGCTTCATTATCTCAAGGGGAAGAAAAAACTTTGGTGGAAATCCTTAAAGCAAACAAAGGAGCTATCGGGTGGTCAATTACTGATCTCAAGGGCATAAGTCTGACTTATTGTATGCATAGAATTTTAATGGAAGATGATTATAAGCATGTTGCTCAACTGCAAAGAAGACTTAATCCTGTCATGAAAGAAGTAGTGAGAAAGGAGGTATTGAAGCTGTTAAAAGCAGGAATTATTTATCCAATCTCTGATAGCAAATGGGTAAGCCCAGTTCAAGTGGTTCCAAAGAAAGGAGGAATGACTGTCATTCACAATGAAAAAAATGAGCTTATTCCAACAAGGACTGTCACGGTGTGGCGGATGTGCATTGGCTATCGGAGATTAAATACTGTCACCCGGAAAGATCATTTTCCCTTACCTTTCATGGACCAAGTGTTGGAAAGATTAGCGGGGCAAGCTTATTATTGCTTTCTTGATGGATATTCTAGATACAACCAAATAGTGGTGGACCCTGAAGACCAAGAGAAAACAGCATTCACCTATCCCTTTGGTATTTTTGCCTACAGAGAAACGCCATTTGGATTATGTAACGCTCCCGCGACTTTTCAAAGGTGTATGCAGGCAATCTTTGCTGAGTTTATGGAAAAAAGCATTGAAGTCTTTATGGATGATTTTTCAGTTTTTGGAGATACGTTTCAAAGATGCTTGTCTAATTTGGATGCAGTTCTCAAACGGTGTGTTCAAACAAATCTTGTCTTGAATTGGGAGAAATGTCATTTCATGGTTACCGAAGGTATTGTGCTAGGCCATAAGATCTCAGCCAGGGGGATTGAAGTTGATAAAGCAAAGGTTGAGGTAATTGAAAAACTCCCACCACCAATAAATGTTAAGGGAGTCCGAAGTTTCCTTGGTCATGGGGGATTTTATCGACGATTTATCAAGGATTTTTCAAAGGTTGCAAAGCCTTTAAGCAATTTGCTTGCTAAAGAGACACCTTTTGTGATGAGTCCAGAATGTTTGCAAGCTTTTGACAGTCTGAAGTAGGAACTGATTTCTGCCCCTGTGATTGTGGCTCCTGATTGGAATAAAGAGTTTGAACTTATGTGTGATGCTAGCGACTATGCTATAGGTGTTGTGCTGGGTCAGAGAAGGGGAAAGGCTTTTCATGCTATTTATTATGCTAGCAAAGTACTGAATGAGGCTCAATTGAATTATGCCACCACAGAAAAGGAGTTATTGGCTATAGTTTACTCATTGGAGAAATTTAGAGCATATCTCATTGGATCTAAGGTGATTATTTATACCAATCACACCGCTATAAAGTATTTACTGACGAAACCTGATTCAAAGCCAAGATTGATTAGATGGGTACTTTTGCTGCAAGAATTTGACATCGAAATTCGTGACAAAAAGGGGAGTGAAAATGTGATTGCTGATCATTTGTCCCGATTAGTCAATGAGGAAGTGACGAGTAAGGAGAAAGAAATCTGGGAATCATTCTCAGATCAAGCTCTTTTGTATATTCAACAAAGACCCTGGTTTGCTGATTTAGCCAACTTCAAAGTCGCAGGTGTCATTCCGGAAGGATTCAATTGGCAATAGAAAAAGAAGTTTCTACATGATGCCAAACAATTCATTTGGGATGATCCATATATGTTCAAGATAGGAGCAGATAACCTGTTGAGAAGATGTGTTACTGAAGCTGAGGCAGAAGAGATTTTGTGGCATTGTCACAATTCTCCTTATGTAGGTCATTATAATGGTGAACGCACTGTTGTAAAGATATTACAAGCAGGATTTTATTGGCCGACTTTGTTTAAAGATGCTCATAATCATGCTCGAAGCTGCGACAAATGCCAGAGGACAGGGACCATCTCAAGGAGGCATGAGATGCCACTACAGGGCATTTTGGAAGTTGAAGTCTTTGATTGTTGGGGTATTGATTTTATGGGACCATTTCCTCCATCATTCAATAATGAATATATTTTGGTAGCGGTTGATTATATGAGTAAGTGGGTTGAAGTTGTAGCTTGTCCTAAGAATGATGCTAACATCGTGATCAAATTCTTAAAAAAAACAAATCTTTTCGCGATTTGGAACTCCCAGGATCCTAATTAGTGATGGGGGATCTCACTTTTGCAATGCTCAGTTAGCTAAAGTACTTAAGCATTATGGGGTGAAGCATAAGGTAACTGCACCCTATCACCCACTGACAAACGGTCAAGCTGAAGTCTCTAATAGGGAACTCAAAAGAATTTTAGAGAAGACTGTCACCTTTTCAAGGAAAGATTGGTCGCAGAAGTTAGACGATGCTCTCTGGACATATAAAAACGACCATGAAAACTTCCATGGGGTTATCTCCTTTTCAGTTAGTCTATGGAAAAGCATGTCATTTTCCAGTTGAAATGGAACACAAAGCTTGGTGGGCTTTGAAATTTCTGAATTTTGACCCTGATAAGGCTCAAGGGAAGTGGGGCAACCAGCTGCTAGAACTTGAAGAAATGCGGTTGCATGCTTACGAGTAATCCAGGGCCTACAAAGATAAGGTGAAGTTCTATCATGACAAGAAATTAATTAAGAGAACTTTCCATCCAGGAGACTTGGTTCTTCTATTCAACTCGCGGCTAAAGTTATTCCCCGGGAAGTTGAAGTCAAAATGGTCGGGACCTTTTGTGGTGAAACGGTGTTCCCGAGTGGAGCAGTGGAATTAGAATCCTCAACTGAGGATGATCAGCAACGGAGTTGGATCGTGAATGGCCAAAGGCTCAAACACTATGTAGGAGGAGATGTGGAGCAATTTGTCTCAGTCATGATGTTGGTAGATCCATGAGGTTTGGGTCAGGCTTGTGACGTTAAACAAGCGCTACTAGGTGGCAACCTAGATTTCTTCTTATCTTTGCATTTAAATTCTTAGAATAGGTTGAATTTTAATTTTGGTGTGTACTCTTGGCTTTAATACTTTTTTTTTTAAAATGTTTGACTGACTGATATGTATGATGGAGCCATTTGATGATTATCTGATGTGGATTAGAATTAAGTTGAAATGCATGTTGATATTCTGTGAAATAGATGTGTGATAATTTATAATTGTGGTCATGATGCTAGGCAGGATGCATGATTGAATTTTGTGTGAGAAAGCATGTGTGTGAGATTTTGAGCTCCAGAGTTTTTATTGTAGTATGCATTGTTTACAGGAAAACATGAATGATATTGCCTTAATCTTGATGATTGATAGAATTGCTTGTGAATGTCATATGATCAAGGCCATTTTTGAGAACCCTTCTCTAGCCAAATTTTCACCCAAAATGCTTGAAATTATTATACCCTTTTTGAACCTTAGCCTTAAACAGGATGTGAACCCTTGTCTTGAAATTATTTACCTTGAGTTGGGATGAGCTTAAATGTATGCGATGAAAAGGTTCAAGTTTGGGGTTGTATGGTGAAAAATTGAAAAGCAATTGTGAAGCATTGAGCTCAAATGTTGTGAAAAGAAAAATTCATGAGAAAAAGAAAAGAAGAAAAAAAGAAAAGCATGAAGAGGAGCTCAATGCAAAAGAAAAAGAAAAGGGAAAAAGTTGGGAATGAGTGAGATTGGTGAAAGAGAGTTTGGCTTAAATTGTTGAATATTTTGATAGCTCTCTTAACTCAAGGACTTTGAATTCCGGAAAAACCAATTTTTCTTGTTAGCCCAACCTTATTACAAGCCTTGAAAATGTCCTTTTGATGGCATTTGCATGTAAAGATGTTGATTGTTTGAGATGAATGGCAATTTTGTTTCATGTGACTTGTGAACAATAGAGAGTTGGAGTGTCACCTTAAACACTTGAGTGATTGAGTGAAACACTTGCTTAGTGTGAACTGTTAATTTTCATGAGTGCATCTTTGCTTAGTGGATTGGTCATTCATAATGTATAACATCTGTTGTGCAATCGCTAGATTGAAAGCATGCATACACCTTATTTTGATTTCACTGAAGATTTGAATTCTCGTGGTATTTGTCATGTACTTTGGAATGTTGAATCATTGGATGGAAGAGGATAAAGCCAAGTTTTGTTTTGTGTGTTGTTTTGTTTTGTTTTGCTTGAGGACAAGCAAAATTCTAAGTTTGGGGTGTTGATGAAGGTTGAAAAACAGTTATTTTCATATGTCAATTTGGACCAAATTACGTCCTTTACTACTTGGAATGAGCCTAGAATCAAGCAAAACTCAATAAATGAGTCTATAGAGAGTCAAAAGCTGGTTTTAGCGGTTTTATGCTTGTTTTGCATTGTTTTGTAGCTATTTTGGGAAAATGAAGAATGAAGTTGAAGATACAGGTCATAGACTCAAGAAAAGAGCAGAAAAATGAAGATTTGAAGAGTCGACGCACCGCTCAGCGGCACACTTAAAGCGTCGGGCGGACCAGGACGAGGAGTAGGCATGGCGATTGACGCTGGGCAGTTCTGAGGGAAACCACCGGGCGGTGGCGATTGTCGCCGGGCGGTTTGGAGGATTATGGGAAACCGTCGGGCGGCACACTTAAACCGTCGGGCAGTGGCTCTCTGGGCTTGGGTCCTCACCTTTAAATACCCCTACTTCGAGTTCAGAATTATTCTTTTGACAGGGGAGAACGGCCAGACCTAATTTTGCTCTCTAGAGAGGATCTCTTGGATGCTTAGGCTCCTTTTCACCTTTTCTAGGGTTTGCTCTTCCATTCTTCTTCCATTTTTCATCTAGTCTCACCATGTTTATGGTGAACTAAACCCTATTGTTGTTGGGGGAAACAATGTAATCTTTTGATACTCTCATTTATTGAAACTCTTGATTATCTATATGGTCTCCATATGTTTTGATTGATAATTGTTGGGTTATCATCTGTGCTTAAGGCCTTTATTGTTTAACTCATTCGGTAACTGATGTTTGTCTTTATTGATATGGGGATGTACAGTAATGACATGAACTGGTGAGTAATTTCTTGATTTTGCAATACCACCTAGGGATANGGGTAGGANGATCAATTGCNNTNACTTCTNTTTATAATGCGGTATTAATTNCTAGGGGAGGCTAGGGATAGCAAGCCAGTAGTTAATATTAGGCTCTTTTCNCCGAGGGATCNNGTTAAGGGGAGGCNAAGAAAGTCGCATAACAATTAATTAATCAAACTAATATTCAAGAGGAGTAGGTAAGAGAGAGCGGATTAAATGAGATTGTAAACCCCCAACAACATCCATTCATCCATTGTTTTCTCCTTGTCATTTGAATCAATCTCTTTTATATGTTCATATTTTATTCTCTTAATCAAATTAATTATTTTTATTTTCAAGTCTTATTATTTTAATTCACGCGAACGAGAAAGCCATTCGAGTCTCTTGGGAAAACGATACTTGGTCTTACCATTTATATTACTTGTACGATTTGGTACACTTGCCAATCCGTCAACAGTTAGTGCTTAGATTCTTTATCATTAGATCATACACATGTTGTTTACTTCACACTATGTTCTTGTATGTGTGTACACACACACACACACACACACACACACACACACACACACACACACACACACACACACACACACACACACACATATATATATATATATATATATATATATTGATAACGTTTAGTGCATCTTTTTAGTCATCACACATTATTTACTTTTTCATATGCTTGGTGATGCAACTAGCTTGAATGTAAATGCATAAACGTTTAACGTAGCCTTTGTATGTATATCTTTATTGCATTAGGCACTACCTATATGGACATAATTACTATAATATTCATTATGAATTTTTTGTCTTAGCAATTCTGAAAGTCGATTTTATTTGCAAGCGTTTGTCTTTTGGCATATCCAATTGTTTAGACGTTTCTTTCTACAAACAATATTTCGTTGAGTATTGTTTGATAAACTTCAAAATATGGGTTGCTGGACAGTCTAGTTTCTCTAGAAGATTTTGTCTCAACACATTATTGCAGTGAAGACTTTTTATGTGAGTTAAAAAACTTTTGTATGTTGTTTCTATAAGTAGCATAGATGCAATTGGTATAAAAAGTTATCATTTTTTATGTCGATTTATGCAAAAACAACAAAGAAAATTTCACACTCATTTTACTCTTAAACATTCCATGAAACCCTAATTTCACCATTGCTCATTATCTTTCTTCACCTCCAATACCACTCTCATCACACACTTTTTTGCCAATGAGGTTTAGGACTCCGGTGTCAGCATAACAAACACAATAAGGACCAATAAGAGACCCAATAAACATAATAACATATTAGGATTCAAGGATGACTAGAGCCAAAACGAGAAAAACTTACAGTAAGGGCGACGCGCAAAGCACCACAATGACAACAACCACCACATCAAGAGTAATAGCCACCACAACAATAGTGAGAGCCACCACAAACAAGAACGAGTTGTGATAGCAGGAAGCGAAAATTAGTGAGGAGCACTAGCAAATGCATACTAGTGCAAAATGATAATTTAACTTCATCTAATAGAGTTCAATTTCAAGAAAAACGAAGTCTTTCAAAACACGATAACATTTTTTAAATTATTTGCACAACTATAGACGAAATTCAGAGTAGTGACGGAGTAGAGACCATAGAATGTAGCAGCGCTGGTTCGTACAAGTGAAAGGAAGAAGAAAACTATAGAAGTGGATGGACTTTTCGCCAAAGTTTAACCCTAGAAACACATATTGTCTCATTTATCTTAATAAATGAAGCAATAACACCTATATAACATCGATTTTACTAATAACTTATGCCTAAAGCCTGAAAAAAAAATTAAAATTTTTTATAACAATTTTGAATTTTTATTCAAACTTTTGGCCTTGATTCTACGTAAAATTGAAGCATAAGTACTTTATGAAATTTGTTCTCAAAACAACCAAGGCCATAAGGGATATTTAGACAAGTAATAAATTATAGCTACCAGTTTTGAAAGACCTATGGCAACGGTTTTGTAAAGAACCGAAGCCATAGGCCCTGTTCAATAGATTAAAATGTTAGTTTTCAAGGATCCTATGGCAGTGGTTTTGTGAATAACCGAAGTTGTAGGCCCTATTCAAAGAGGTGTCAGTTTAAAATGTTAATTTTCTAGGAGGGAATGTCAGTTTCGTAGGACCCTATGACAGCAGTTCCGTAAATAACCGAAGTCGTAAGCCTTATTCAAAAAAGTGTTAATTTAAATTGTCAGTTTGTTTGAAATTTTTTATTATTTGACACTCCTTTAGAGTTTGGTTATTTTTTAATCGAGGTCAAAAGATACATATGGCTTCGGTTCTTTAGTGAATTGTGACCTACATGTTTACAAGATTAACAAAAATGTCACCATATGATTTTATGTTATGATTTTATCAAAATTAAAACATATTAAACACATTAGAAACCTAATTTTGTATTAGTATTCCTTTCAGATATTTTAAGATTTGTAATGCTACCTCTAAGTGAGGTAATTTGTAGAACAATAAAAACTATATCAACTCGTGTACTCGTTAAATATATAAGTTTGTCAATCATTCTACTACTTAAAAAAAAAAAAAAAAAAGAGATGTCCTTTACAAGAAATCAACCTTACAAAATGAATGGTTGAATAATTTTGGAAAACTACTTCCAACCCAAACACCAGTTTCATCAAGGGTGTGTTCATTTGAGGGTGATTAGGGGAGATGATTTGGAGAAGAGTGATTGAGTGGATTTGAGGGTAATTTTTTTGTGTTTATTTGAGTGGATTTGAAGGTAATTGAGAGTGGATTTAGAAATAAAGTTTGTAAGAATTAGTGTAAGATTTGATTGATCTGACAATTTTAAAAAATTTGTTTAATTATTAGAAATTGAAGATTACCAAAATACCACTAGGTAGGTATTAAAGTAATATAAAATGATATTTTTTAATGTTATATTTAATTGTAAAAATGTTTATTAAGAATAAAAATTAAAAATAATTTTTAAAAATAATTTTTAAAAAGTAAAGAAATTATAATTTAGTAAAATGAATTAAAAAAACACTACTTTACTTCTCTCTTTTTTTCAATAATAATAATAATAATTATTATTATTATTATTATTATTATTATTATTATTATTATTATTTTTATTTTTATTATTATATTATTATTATTATTGAGGTGTGCTTCCCTGCAAGTGCTCCACCAACGTTTATTATTATTGATAAGTGCTTCCCTGCAAGTGTCACACCAACTTTTGAAAACGCCTTCCATTTCAGAAAAATTCCCATTCTCAGGCTTCCCTGCAAGTGCCACACCAGAAGAAATTAAAACAGGACACCTCCAAATGCAACCTTGCTTCACACCCCATGCCACCCCAATGCTCTTTCCTTCATCATTAACCCCTCACCACTGCCTAAAAATGGATGAAGATAAAGAGGAAATGTTTGGGTCTGATCCTAATCCTGGGCACACGTTCATATGGATTCATCTCTATAGTGGCAGGAGGTGCATGCCTTGTGGCGTATGGACCATCACAGCGCAAGCCTTCGTAATCGAATACACCTAGGAATCGAATAAAGCAACTTGGCAAAATGGGGTAACCGAACACGCAGTTATGAGAATCGAATATGTTTTCCCTTCTTCTTCTTCACACGCCTATAACCGAATACGGCATGTTGGAACCGAATACGGTTCACCTTCTTCGTCTTCTCCAGGCAGCTTCATGTTCTTCATCAACCACTTCCTTCTTCATCATCCACTGCCCATCAACCTTATCTTCTTCATCTACCACCAACGTACAAAAACAAAATCCATCTACCATCGAGTCGTACCAAGATTTTCGTGAATGCACAGTGAACGTTCTGTGTTGACATGCAGTGCAAGTGGCTTATATTTTATGTTTTGTTAGCTGGGAATTATTTTTAAGAAGAAGGGTATTTCAGACAAAAGCTATTTCATCCCTCTAAATCTCTTCACATATGGGGTGACTGAACAGTACATCAATCCTGTATTTCCCTTCAATTCATTTCTCTCAATTCACATCAAATAAACACGTTTTTTCTTTAATTCATTCGCAAATTCTCGTGAACAGGAAATTCAGCATAAATGAACACAGCATAAATCAAATAAATTTTAAAACAGACGTTTGATTATTTCTATTATTTTAATATTTTGTTTTTTTATTATAATATCTAATTCTCATGTATTGAATCAGATACATCCTTAAAATGTTTGTACTTTAAATATTGAATTCTTAATAACATTTTTTTTAAAATGGTATTTAATTAATATTTGAAAGAGTAAAGTGAGATGAATATACTCGTTAACCAATAAAAATGAAAATAAGACAAAAATTTCATATATCTTGACTATGAAAGTAAGAATTTGATGAATTTTTAAGAATAATCAAATCTTCATGTGTCTCGTCCCACTCTTATCCCTTTAATAATAACATGAAAAAGTATTTTTAAAAAGAAAAAACTTACAAAATTACTTATCATAGATTTATTGATAAAAAAATACAAAATCAACTATGTAGTAGTTGGAATTGAAAACTGAACAATAACCATATTTTTTATCCCATCCAAAAACATAAAAAAAAATAATATAACAACAAAATTGTAATCCTAATATTTATGGCAGTTTCATGTCAGTGCTGAACAATCCATCAAGTACATTTCTGGGAATGTGGAGAACAATGTTAAGAAATGTAACATATCTGACCATCCCGAATCATCTTTCTTCTGGGCATGTTGTGTATCAGCATTTGCAAGCCACAAGTGCTTTTCAGCAAATCGGGGACTAGAAACATATCAACAATATAGCTATTTATAGGTTTTCTGTTTTTTTCTCAAACTAGTAGATGTTACAAGACAGTTATTTTTTCTCATAATCTAGTTAACTTTGTTTTAATAATCAGATTAAATATAATTTTAAATATAATTCTTTAGTTATATTTAATAAATTTGTCTTGTCTTGAAACGTCTAACACATATCTCGCACTAAATAAAAAAGTAAATAAATAAATAAATAAATAAATATATATATATATATATATATATATATATATTGAATTTAAAATTAGATATTAATGGAATGTTAGATAATAACAAGAGATATATCTAACAATCAACACATCTTTCTTTAAATACTATTTTAAAATATGAATTTTAAATTTAATTCAATTATACAAAATTAGTTTCTAAGATAAAATTTGTACTTAGTTATATATTATAAATTTAATTTATCATTAATCAACATGAAATCTTCTAACTTCTATTAAGAAATATATTTTTTTTTATCTTTTTCATTATGATTCATTAGAAAAAAAAATGTTTTGATCATGTTTATCTTTTGTGTAATTTTTGTTTTCTTATTTTATTTTTTTTAGTTTTGGTCACGCTTTATATGTTTTTTCTATTTAGTTTATAATATTTTCTTGCACATGAATCTTTTATTTAAAAAAGAAAAAAAAAATCCCACGTGTGATGTCTGAGAAAATATAACATAAAAATGGACACACGTGACATCGTAGGATACGCTAGGTAAATATTTGTGAAGTAAAACAAACTTAACATTTTAAGTTCAATTACTTTTTGAAGAGCAGCCACCTTCTTCTACGTTTTCTTCTTCTCTGCTTCTTCATCTCTCCATCTCAACTCAAAGTCTAACCATTAATCTTTTGATTCGAAGTTGTCTAAACCATCAGAACTTCAAGATCAACACTTCCAACCGATCAATTTCTCTTTTCCGCGGGTAAGTGAAACCCCTTTTCTAGGTCACTCTAGGGTTAGGAACATGCACTGGTTATGTTGCATGCAACTAGTTGTGTGTTTCTCATACAATTTCCGCTTCAATCTTGTTTTAAAAATTTTATTCTATCATCAACTGATGATCTATAGGTACTGGTAGGGTTCTTGAGGCGCAAGGCACTGTTAGCTTTCCTGTGAGTTTGACTACTAGGCTTAAAGGTAAGGAAAGTTGGGCTTCATTTTTGTTTGTTAGATTTTGGTTGTATGATTGTAAATTTTTATTTTGAAAGATGTGAAACGATGTACATGCGTGAAAATTGTGTTAATGACTTTGATGATGCTTGAGTTGGATTTTGTGACTGTTGTCAAATTGTACATGCGCTGATTTTGATTGTTATGAACTGTGGGATGACCTATTTATAAATTAGGAATGATGCACTAAAATATATATATATATATATATATATATATATATATATATATAGTGAATGGGTATATGAGAAAAAAAATTATGCAAAATAGTTTAAGAGGAGATAGTAGAGTACGTTATGAGAATTTTAGGATTAACGCGTGTGGTGAGAGTAGTGGGAGGTCCTCGTGATAGGCGCTACCACTAAAGGTTTATCGCGCGGTAACGGACTTACACTTGTGTGTGATAGGGTAAAACTCATTGGCAACGGCCTTGCAAGGCAGTAGAGGCCACCACAAGTGCACAACCCGCCCCAGCTCTACCTCTATTCTAGGTCCGGACGCGTCTAGAGGTCACAACATGATAGGATGTTTGATTTGGAGAATTGTATGAACATGATTCCTCTGTTTATAATAGCTGATAATGTATTGCATGATGATATGTTCTGTATTGTATTGGTTTGGCTTGAATTAATTGTAATTTTTATAGAAACCTAGCTTACCCTTGCATTGGTGTGTGTTGTATGTGTTCGCCTTCCTTCTTGCGATGATCATCAAATCCTTTGGATGTGAGCAAAAGCTGATAATGTGCCCTTGGAGCAAGCATTGAAGACTGAAGAAGACTCAGCTCCTAGCACTTAGGGCCTTTATTAGACCTATATTAGTTAGCTCTTTATTTTGAAAGACTTCATGTATTTGACATATTCCTAGACTTTTATTCTGTCATGTATTTTTGGTAAATTCTTAAGCTTGTATCAGCCTTTTAAGTTTCCAGCTTTATTTTGGGATGACTGTACCATTATGTTGTGTTTTATGTTACTCTAACTACTTATACATATTATAATAGTGAATCCTATTATATTATATGTCGTATGATATTTTGGGATGTCACACCATGTTTTAAAAATTCAAATATTAACTAATCATATTAGGTCTAGCTTGTATGTTGATTAACAAGGCAACTTCATTTGTTAATTTATCCTCAAATTATATTTATTCCAATGTTTTCTTGTGATTATACAAGCAAGCTAAAACTATAATTTGAACTATTACTTATTTATACAATAACTAACTGAACTATATATATATATATATATATATATATATATATATATATATATATTAAAAAAAACTGCACATAACTATTTTTTATACTAAAGCAGTTCACTGACTGAATTAGTTTTGTTTAAATACACTAGTGCAGAATTGGCTTTTAATGTCACCCCTTAAACGTTAGTTGAGCGGTGGCCCAACGTAAATTAATGACCGGTGACACTTTTGTAAATAAGTTGTCAATATAGACGTTAGTTAAGAGGGGTCCCGACGTCTATAATATTATAAACGTCGGGGCCCTCATAACCGATGTCTATAGGCCCTCATATACGTCGGCTCCCCCGAATAGACGCCAAAACTAAACGAAAAAGTTAATAAAAATAATTTTTTATTCTATTTAGACGTCTGTTATGGGGGGAACCGACTTCTAAAGCACTTTAGATGTCAATTATTTGGGGGAACCGACATCTATACCCTAAACCCAAAAATTTAAAAGCTCACTTTTTGGCTCTATATAGACATATGATCCCGCCACTCCGACTTCTAAAGCACTTTAGACGTCTGTTATGGAGGGAACCAAATTCTAAATACTCAGCCCGAAAATTTAAAAAGTCATTTTTTGACTCCATTTAGACGTCTGATCCTGCCACTCCAATTTCTAAAACACTTTAGACGTCTGTTGTGGGGGGAACCGACGTCTATAGACGTCTGTTATGGCGGGAACCGACTTCTAAATACTCAGTCCGAAAATTTAAAAAGTCACTTTTTGACTCCATTTAGATGTCTGATCCTAGCACTCCAACTTCTAAAGTACTTTAGACGTCTGTTGTAAGGGGAACCGACGTCTAAATGTCTGCATTAAAACACTGCGAACGCGAGGCAGTAGTTACGCGCACTCATTGTTCATCATCTTCCTCGCGTTTTCTCTGCACAGGCTACGTTTTTCAGGTTCGTTTTCTCACTTTTGCACCGTTTAAAATTAATTTTACTCCGATTACATTACTCTTTGATGAATTGTTTTTCATTTGAACCGATTAAAATGCATTTTCATTGAGTTTTTTGTGCAGTTTTGCTCATGTCCTTAGGCAGCGTTCTTGGACGGCGATTTCTTGCGTTTTGCGCTCCTCCAATTCCCTCCACTACATTATCAAAACCGTCCAATACAAAATAAGAACATACAATCCATTCTCTTCAACTAAAATATAAAGTTGTAAACTCGAATCACCATGACCTAGGAGCAACTCGAGAGGCCTCAAGCGGAGAAAGATCCTATCAAATACGACGACATTTTAGACGTCTGATCTATAGAGTCCGACGTCTATATAGACGTCTGACCTATAGGGTCCGACGTCTCATTTAACGTCACTCGAATAGACATCGGTTCAGGATCTGACATTAAAGACCCAAAATAACCGACGTTAAATTCCACTAGTGATAATTCAGTAAATTAGCATCTTTTATTCAAGTTGTTTTACAATAGATACTTCTTATTTTATATTATATAATATTATAACATATTTCAACAATTATTCGCAGTTTTTCTACATAACTTACTAAGAGTTTAATTTATTAAAAGAATATACGTTTTTTAAACACCTAATAAATTCATTGTTTTAAATTATAACGCTTAATTGTAATTTGTTTAACTAGAAATCAGTCAGTTTAATTTGTCCAAATAATTTTTTCATCTAGTATAATTTAATTTGAGTGAACGATTGCAAACGAAATAAGTATTTTAGTGAATCTATATTTGAAATTTTATTACTCCATGATAAGAAAAAAGCTTCCTCAAATTATTATATAACGAAATAAAGAGTAATTTTTTTATTAAATATGGTAAATATGACCCTCAAAATCAATTGTGTTATCTTTTTCATATAAGGAAACTAAAAATTTCAATAAAGTTAAGAAAATATTCACTTGTGCAAATAAGCAACTATAAATAAATGCGAAATTATCTTTGCTTGAATATTTTCTTTCAAATACCAATACAGTATTTCTAGTGTTGTTAAAACGGGTTACCGGTTCGATCCGACCCGGCCCACCACGGGTTGGTCACATAGTGAGCCAACCCAATCCGGCTCATTTATTGGTAAGCTAGAAAAATTTGAACTCGGCCCGACCCATCACAGGTTGGTGGGTAAACGGATTTGTTCACTTATTCATTTAATTACAATTTTTTTTTAAATAAAAAAAATTACAAACTTTCTATAACTCAAATCTAAACAAATTTCACTCCCGAAAAATGACGTTAAACTGAAGACAATTCAAAATAATAATAAAAAGTACAATACATTTCAAATGTCATCCAAAAACAAACACATAAAACATACAAATAAGTTTTGTAAGAACCTAAAAAGTAAAGTATTAGAGTTGATAGATGTATTAAAATAATGAGACCGAGTATTTTATTATAAAATAATCGTATAATATAAATAGAATTTTCTAAACTCGTCTTATCACTTTAAGAACATTATATTTCTCTAAAACTCGTTCTCTTCGTTTCCTCTCACTTCTCTCTACAAATTCTCATTCCTTGATCACTTGTTTGACGATCAAAAGGTACCTAGACAATCATGACGTCAAGGTATTCAAATCCATCCCAACAATTAGCCGATTAGACTAAATAAGTGATCATGCAAAGAATTTGTTTTTGCATGTGAGTAGAGTCTCTCTTTCTTTATTCTTAGCTCAATTTAGGTTCTAAGGTTTATTTCCCTTCACCAATCGATGATTTATAGGTTTTCTAGAGTTTCCTTGCAGTATAAGTAACGGTCGGAGTTTCTTTGAGCTGTGCAGATTTCATTAAGGTAAGGGAACTTAGATAATTGCATTTTATTAAATTATGCGGTGAAAGTTGGATGGCAGGTGAGCATTAAAATGTTTGACTGCGAATGTTCTTTAGTGTTAGTGATAATTGAGCTAATTGAATAATATTGATGAATTGTGTGATGATGTATGTTGTATAACTGTTGGAAACTGTGTAAATGCGTGTTTGAGATGTGGAATTTGTGTTGAGGAAGTGGTTGATGCTGATTGAATTGTTGGAGGAAAAATGAGTAGTCTTGGTTGTAGGTTAATTGGTCCAAAGTTTAGATTTTAGGTAGTGGAATGGTGGGGAATGGTTGGCACGTTGTTTTTCTACAGTTGGTCTTGGGTAGGAGCAGTTTTGGGTCATGTTCGAGTATCTAAAATGGATGAAATCTTTTCTAATAGGGTATGGTGTTGTATAAACATAGTTTAATTTAGTTTAGGACTTGTTTTGAGCAAGTTAACTAGTGAAAACTTGAATTGAGAGTTTTGTGCTCAAATGGTCAGTTTGGTGAGTCTTGGTAAGTTATTTGGGACTTGTTAGAGTCCATAAGTTGTTTGAAATTGCGCCACAATGGTAGAATTCAAATTGGGTCTCTAAGTTGATGTTTTGTAAGTTTTTGGTTGAAATTTTGTAGTCAGTTGTTTAAAATGAGTTTAGAATGGTGTAGACACACTTGGTTAAGTATAATTAGGTGTATAACATGATCTAGGTGCGTTAGAAGTTGGGAAAAATATATCCATTTGGTAAAGTTGGTGTATGTTGTAAATTTTGCAGTTTTCGTGTTGTAGAATTATGCAAACTCGCTGAGCGAGTGAAGTCGCTCAGCGAAAGGGTTGAGAGTCTGGACCACTGTCAGGACTTTTGCCTAGTGAGTCGGGTCGTTGGGCAAGAGAGTTGAGAGTCTGGACCACTGTTTTGTATGTGCGTGTTCTTTCCTTTACAATGATCATCCTGTGGGTGTGAGTAGAGGGAGATGAGGTGTCCCTAGAGCAAGCTTTGGATGGAGGCGATGTGGCGGTATATATTAGCTAGAGTAGTATTGTACATAGTTTTGTATTAGATCGGTTGTATATAAAGTTTAAATTATGTAGTCGTTTTGGTTAGCTGTAAAGTTTAGACTTTATATTCTAGTTTATAATTGTTCTATTTTATTAATTATTTGACGACTATGACATGGTTAATCGTTATATTTTGGGATGTTACAAGTTTCTTATATTCATTATTTTTGTGTTCCTTATCCATTTACAATATTAGAATCTTGAGTGAATAAATCCACAATATTTTGCTCTCTTAAATCATCTTCTTCTTTATCCCCATCTACAATACAATAAAAAAAATTGTTAACTAATAATATTGAAATACAAAGTAGTAAATAATTAAATAAATTTCGTAGTACTAATAATGATGTTACTTGTTAATTCAAAACCATGTAACCAATTTTGACTTAAAATGAGTGCCTCAACATTATCTGGAAGATTGGAGGAACGATATTTGGTTAGCACACGAGAAAGAAGACTAAAGGCAGACTCACTAGCAACTGTTGTTATTGGAATGCTAACAATGTCACAAGCCATCTTAGATATGTTTGGATATCGATCTCGACAATCCCTCCAATACACCTTACATGAAAGTAATCACCATTACAAAGCAAACTATTTTTCAATTTCAATTGCTCACTCAAAAATTTATGCAACACCTCATTGGTACTAGCATTGTCTAATGTGATAGAAAAAATCTTCCTATATATTTCCCAGTCAAGAACAAAGCAAAAAAAAATTGTGCCAAATTATGACCAGTATGTGGAGGTTCCATTTTACAAAAGGCAATAATCTTACTATTCAACTTCCAATCAGCATCAACAAAATGAGCAATCAAACAGATAAACCCTTCTTGATTTATAGAAGTCCAACAATCAGATGTTAAACAAATTCTACTATGAGATTTACGCATTGCAAGTTTGACCCTCTCTTTGTGTTCATGAAATTTCTTTGAAATATTAGAAACAGCTATATTCCTACTTAGAACTTTTACATCTGGATTTAGATATACAAGTAATTCTTTAATCCACTTATATTCAGCAAAACTATATGGAAGCACATGTTGAACAAAAGACATTGAAATAAGGTCATCTACAACTTTTTGGTCAATTTCCCTAGATCTTAATTTCCATGATGATCAATTATCATTTTCCCCACATAATTGTCTTTTAATTTCTTTAGAACCAAACACTTTGACAAATGACGCAACATTGATGAGGTCCCTATTTTTGATCCACCAAC
The DNA here is from genome assembly GCF_000741045.1 of Vigna radiata var. radiata. Taxonomy (NCBI): domain Eukaryota; kingdom Viridiplantae; phylum Streptophyta; class Magnoliopsida; order Fabales; family Fabaceae; genus Vigna; species Vigna radiata. The sequence goes on from NC_028358.1 coordinate 11,990,436, forward strand.
AACATACTATGCACCATATCCATTGCACTTTGCCTTTTCTTTACCATCTTTAATACCAATTTTCGTAAAATGATCCCAAACTTTTGAAGTTCTTATCCTAGGTCTCTTACTTTCTCTATCTAAATCCTTGCCTCATTCTCAATATCTTCCATGGTTGGTGGCAAAGAGTCATTCCAATTATCATCTACAATTTCAGAATTCATTTTGTCTTAAGACTCAATTACCTAAATAAAAGATACAAACAAAATATTACCAAAAGAATGTAGTAAATGTAATAAATAATATCATTATTTGAAGATAGGTACCATAAGAAACAAATTATTTCATCTACAATGTATGAACCTTAATTGAATATGTATATTGACATTAAATAATATAAATAGGAAAAAGAATAAAAGATGTGGCAGTAACAGGGTTAAGTTATTTCTTTGAATTGATCTGATAGTAAATGATATTAATGAGAGAAACAGTAATTCTTAATGAATACAATATATAGTAAAAGAGAGTGCATCAGAAGTCATACACAACTATACCAGATTTACATGAACAAAGAGAATAAATATGTGCAACAAAATAAATATTGTGGGAAGGAATAAATATTGTCTTCTATCACTAGTTATGTGCAGCAAATAGAATCGCATATACTGATTATCCAAATATTTATGGACCATGACAACTAGAAACTTAAACCAAAAAGCATCAGTTTGATTCATGTTTCTGATATGTTGGCCTTTCATAAGTCATTATCTCTACTTGCTACAAAACAATCCTCAATCCCAACATACGAGCATACACAATAATACTATATTATATGCAAAAGGAGGAAATGTCAAACCAACTTGAATGTAGTTGACCACATCAACTGTTGCAACCCTTGATCCTCCTTCTTGTTGTCTCCAAATCCACTGATAAAGATTTTCCTAAAATCAGAACATCCAGCAGCGAAAATATAAGTGTGTGGTCAAGACCCCAAACACAAGAATGAAGCATATACTAGACGCACGAATAATTATGTTGCAGATACAACTCGAAAAGTGGAACCAGCAAAAGTTTTGATTCACAACATGAAAGAAAATATAAATAACAATACCTACTTAGAGTTGCACAACCAATCAACATACATGAAAGATGAGATAAACAGCACGATGAATATTGTAAGACCCATGAGAAATATCTATTTTAATAAATAGTAGTAAATTTTAGCATTATTAGTAGTAGTAGTAATTTTAATTAATAGAATATATAATTAAAAAAATTAAAATTTATGATAGAAAATTATAATAATTTTGGAAGGAGGGGTTCAAAATTTTGAAAACCTATTTTAGAAGGTTTTGTTAAAAAAAAGGTGAATAGTAAAAAGTGAATAGTAAAAAAAATAAATAAATAAAAAATAAAAAATAATAATGAGAGGATAAGAGTCTCTGAGTTGCATGATTAAGGAAGGATAAGATTTACAAGTAGTTTAGCAAGTTGTGATTAAAATATTAATAAAATAAATATTAAAATAATAAATAATATTAAAAAAATAATTTAAATAGTAAAATTTTTGGAATATAAATAGCCATGGGAGGGGAGCTTATTCTGCACAAAGAGAGGAAGAATCAAGTGAGAAATCTGGAAAAAACAAATATAGAGAAGAAAGAGTTAAGAAGAAAATTTTAGAAGAGTAGAAGTTCTAGAGGGTTTTCGGAGGAACAAATTTTGAGCAAAAGATTGAGTTTGAAATAGAGGTAAGGGGAGCTAACCTTTCTAAGCTTTTATATTATGATAAAATATTTTTGTATAACTATTCATATCTTGAAATTTTGTGCAATTACTGTTAATGAAAAACCTATGTGCTTGTTGTATAACTATTTGAATTTCTGTGATAATATTATATGCTGTTGTTTTGAATCTGTGAATAAGAAATTTGTTAATAACAAGTTGAGGAACACTTTGGCTAAGGAAAGACCTGGTACTTAAGTTGTCCATTGTAACGCACCTCTCTTTCCTAGAAGTCTACTCGATGTGTTTTTAACTAATTCTTATCAAATAGATTATATTCTACTGATTTTATTTTTGTAAAATACTCAATGGATATGAAATTTGTGTTGAATGTATTATATTATGTTGGTTGTGAAATTTATGTATTTGAACATAGTAAGAGTTTGGTGGAGAGTGGGAAATCCTTACCGAAGATCCATCTTGAGAAGTTGGACAAAGTAGGAAGGATGTAGCTTCAGTGGTTGTATTTATATTTGAAGATCCAGTTTGGGGGACAGAGTAGGATAAGATAATTGAGCTAGCAAGTAGGTGCATCCATATCCGAAGATCCACTTTGGGGGACAGAGTAGGATATGATGTATCTGAGTAAAGTACCACTACAAGCGTAGAACCTGTTTAGAGTTCGATATTCATATGATTATTTGAATGGGTTGAGTTTATGATGATCATGGTGTGTTTATTGTATTATTAAGAAATTTGACTTATAAGTTAGAAATTATGTTATTAATTTTAAATATATCATGTTATTTTGTTGCAATAGCTCACCCTTGCTTTATCTGTTATTTGGTGGTTACTGTTGTATTGTGTGTTTTCTCTCGGTGATGATCATCTGGTGGGTGTGAGCAGAAAGTGGTGAGACGCCGGTGGAACAGGCGTTAGATGGAGGATCGACTAGTGTTTAGCTCTTATGGACAAGATCCTTGTTTTAATCGTTTTAAGTTTAGATTGTATTAAGTTTAAAATTTGAGTGATAGTTTGTATATTGAGGAAAACTTGTATTCCTCGTTTCTATGATTGTTTTATCATATCAAGAATGTAATAACTATATTATAGTTTAATACTATAATTATTGGGATGTTACAAATATCACTAAAAATGAGGTAAAATAATGGAGTCAAAATTATTCCAACAATCAATAAGAAAACATTAGTTAAAAAAAGAGAACCAGTACTCAACAACATCAATAAAAAAATTAATAGTTTAAATTGTAACACAATTTCCCAAATGAAAAGATATTAAAAGCAGCTCCAACTTGTTCATATAATATATACTCAAATTGTTTAACTAAAATGAACAAACTCTGATACAAGCATGTCAAAACAGGAAAAAAACCAATCCACATCTCCAAATCCACCACAATAGCTCTTATAACAGACAAAGAAAAGCATAACAAAAAACAAATTCGTGAACCCCTATTTTCGTCATTATAGGGTTTTCGAAAAGAAAAAAAGAAAGAGAAGTGAGAAAACAAAAACGTCGAGAAAAGAAAAGAAAAAAGGAAGGGTGTTTTACTTGTTCCTTGAAGACTTTTAGTGAAGTGAGAGTGAGAGCAGAGTACCATGAGAGTGATTCACGAGAGTAGAGGTTTCTTTTTTGGTATACACAGTGAGTGAAGAGAGTATTTTATTTTTTAGGGCTTCATAAATAAAATAATGAATTAAAAAATAAAATTAAGTAGGTGGGATGGTGGGTCAACCCGACTCACCATGGGTTCAACCTGGATGAGACGGGTTTAAATGAGTCGGGTTTAAATCTGACTCGCCCTTTGCACATAGGCACCCCTTTCTCAATTCGTTCAAATGTAGGTACTCGGTATCCATCTTATACTGGGAACAATGGTCGATATCCACCCTATACCGGAAATAGTGATCGGTATCCATCCTATATTAGAACATTGGTCGATACCCATCATATACTAGGAGTAGTGGTCGATATCAACCCTATACCGGGAATAGTAGTCGACATCCACCGCCTACCAATAGCGAAATATGCAGTACTCGATATCCAACCTCTGCTAGGACAGGTTAAGTACTTGGAAAAACACTAGAGGAGTTGAATAGTGTTATTGGAAAAAAATTTCGCAACAGATATGATATAACACTTTTGTCGGGGATCAAAAGGTTTTACGTAAGTTGTTAAACGCTCGACTTTGGAAATCAGTTTAAACAATGAATTCTTTCCAAGTGCATTTCAATTGTTAAGAAGTGTTTGGTGTAGCGTTTTAATAAAAAAAATCATTTTTAAAAAAAAATCATTTAATGAAAGAAGCTTTTATATAAAATATAAAGTGCAACTGCAGGTTTTATAAGAGAAGTGTTTAAAGAGAATAAAGTGATAAGCACACAGTCGTTTTTATATTGGTTCGCTCCACCAAGTTAAATGTCGGAGTTTCACCCACTCTCGGTTTCCACCAGACAACCTGTCTAGCTACCGTTTAACTCCTCAAAGTTAAATGTTTTAATTCTTTTCAGAATTTACAATCAACAGATTGGTTACATGTCCTTAGATGATAATTCTCGTAGAGAGGATATGTGTTCAATACAATTCAATCTAATAGACTCATTCAATGTTTTTCTCTCTTCTATCTTGAGCTTATATATCAATGAAGATTGAGAGTGTTTCTAATCTTGAGCTTTTTCTTTTCTCAGATATTTTCTTTTAAGTTCATGTGCTTTTCTTGGCTTTTCTCTCAACAATGTTTGCTTATGCTCTTTCTTTCTTGTATGTTATTCTCTTTATTCATTCTTCGAATCATCTTCGAATCATCCATTAGATAGAGCTTTGGCCTTGATCCTTGAGTCTTCTCAGTCTTCTTATATTAAGCAGCCATTGGTTAAAGTCAACTTGTTAGAGCATGCTTGCTTTTTCAGTACTTTGACACAACTTTTGATGGAGAGAACATTTTGTGAATGTCTTCTTTGTTCCTAATGTCCACTTCTAATTTATATAGGATGGAGCAGGTGGATGCGTGTAATAAACAATCTGCACAAAGTAGAGTACATATGCATGCAGCAGATATGTCTTTTCTCTTATCACTTTTGTTGTTTTTAAACGTTGAACATTTAATTTCATTTAATGTTTGTTTAGAACAACAAAGTGCTTTTTACATTCTCTACAGTTTAGGTAGGATCTTATCATTTAAGCTTCACATTAAGATACTAAGCAATTGATTGAAGACTTCATCAATGGATGAAGTGGATCATTTAACATATGGTATTGTCTAGTTTATGCAAACGCTTTAGATTTTTCTCCACTTTAATCAGCAATTGCCTTTAGCAAAATGTCTTTTATCTTTGAAATATTGATTGAGACTTTTAGAGTGCTTTCCAAAAAACATTGTCTTGACACTTTTACTTATTTAACCATATTGAGAGTTGAATGATTATTGTTTGGTACAGTAGAACATTCGTGTTTAATAGGACTTTCATCGACGCTTTAACTAGGGAATCATTTAGTGGTGTGTCCTATTACTGCCTAGGTGTTTTTATAAGATTTTTCCGAAGTTATTTGGTTTCTTCAGAGTATTTCCAATCATCCCCTATATTCCATTTATTCTGATAACTAGTGATAACATTGTCATATTTTCATTTCATTTAATGATGTTTGTTAAACTTTAAAACATATGAGAGCGTTTAGACAATTTAGTCATATAGACGATTTTTCTTAACAATAGGGTATCCGACATACGGGAGTTGGTTTACTCTGATGTCGCAACATTTCTCGTTTTTTGCAGGTCTTTAACACCTTATTTAGCCTCAATGTATGATTTACCTCAACTTTTTAGAGTTATCATCTCGGTACACGACCTTCCTTGGCCTAAAAGGTGCTCAACTTATCTATGGCCTCACAGGTATGGCCTCAACACAACCCAAGACTCAAGACAACTCGACCATTTTTGGCCTCAATAGTTCTTGGCTTTATCAAGCCCAACAATAGGTCTCGGCGTTCTCAGCCCCAACATATCTTGCTATTTGCAAGTCTGCCTCAGTTCTTCATGCTTCAGGTACTCAGCGTGCCTCGGATTTTTAGCTTCAACAAGTCTTCAACCTTTTTAGCCTCAATGTCTTTTGTCTTGCCTCGTCTACAACTCTATCTCAGCTCTTCAAGCCTCTACGGTGCTTGGCTTCTTTAAGCCTCAAGGGTAGTCACATTTCCCAAGCCTTAAAGGTACTCGGCCAATCCTTAGGCTTTATAGTGCTCGGCTTCTTTAGCCTTAACATAGATCATTTTGCAACTTTTCATGCAGTTTCCCTGTCTCTTATACCCGGCGGTCTAGGTTGAACCTCCCATATAGTTTCCTGTTACATACCCAATAATCCAGGTCGAACCTTTAATGTAGTTCCCTGCTACCTACCTAACGGTCCAAGTCGAACCTCCCATATAGTTCCCTGCCACCTTTTTAGGTGGTCCTAGTTGAACCTTTCAAGTCATTCCATGTGCCACCTACATGGCCCATCTTTATGAGGTGCCACCCAACATTCAAATCACTTTGTCTCTACGCTTATTGAGGTTAGGGGGCTAGTATACCTATAGGATTACTACTAAAGATACAAATTTTCTTTGATTTTCTTTGTATTTGATCTACAATACAGGATGACTACCGATTACCTTGTTATCAGTATCATGTTACGTAAATTGATGGCTAGCTACAACTACTTTGCTGAATTTACTTAAGTTATTTACATGCCTCCTAGTCATGAGTAGACTGGGGTTGGTGTATTGTACATGGCCTATACAACCCGGCCACAAGTCGATCTCTAACAACCCGACCATAAGTTAACCTCTACTAGCCCAACCAGAAACTGGCCTCTACCAACCTGGTCACAAGTCGGACTCTACCAGCACGACCACAAGTCAGCTTCTACCTATTCGGCCACAAGTCAGTCTATCATAATCTACCTATAAATAGTATGGTTATCAAGGTAAATGATTTACATTCACATTTTAAAACATTAATTGTTATCTGATGCACCCTACTAACTTGGGCGCCAGAGTATCTTTTGCAGGCACACCATCATATGTCCGTGAAGGTCGAGTATTAAGAGCATGACAGAAGGAAGAAGGCTTATGAATGGAAGGTTTAAAAGGTCCGTGGAGCTCATCTTCTCAGGGTATACTCATCTTCGTAAGTACAACTTTAAACCAATTCACTTCTCTTTTAGTTTTGTTCAACCTCCTTTTCTATTTTAGCATAAATTACATATTATTTATCTACAACTAATAAAAGAATATTTGTGTGAAAACAACTTTTTTTAAAAAAAAAAAAATATTTGACCTCTTAATTAAAGTTGCATCAAATGAGCTTCATCAAACGTGACTCATGTGAGAAACTACTTGACAATAGTCAATCAAGTATCAAATTTCATTTGATCACTACTATAAAATAATACTTCATTTCAAAATCTTAAATACATAATTCAACCTTCTCTTCTTTTGTGTATTTTGCATATTTTCCACTATATCTCATTTTTTCAAAATCTTAAAACATACTACAATGTTTCTTTGAATTAATTAACCCAAAAAGAAATTTTTTATCAAGGTTTTCAAATGTTTTATCAATTTCTTTTATTCAAAATAAGGTAATGATATATTTTAGAATTAAATATGCAAGATATAGAGAATAACAATAAAAATGTAAAGGATTTATATTAGCTCACCATTCAATTGCTTAACTATCCAAATTGAGATAATTCACTAAAATCAAATTTATATTGATTTACTTTTCAAAGAAAGCTACATCCAATTGCTTAATCATCCTAATTGAGATAATTCATTAAAATCAAGTTTTTATAAGCATTATGTAAGAAAAACAAGAAATATAACACAACACAATATCTTAAACCATATAAGATCTTTTGTAACCTTTTGTGAAATTGTGTCACAAAAAAAGTTATTTTGTCAACCCTAGTCAAGAAACTAATTACAAAATTTGAAAAACAAAAGTAGAACATAATCACCTTGACGATGAAGTGCAAGAAATTATCCCCTCTAAAAGTAATGATAAGTGATTCACAAAAACAACGAGAAGCAACACTTGAATCTTGATCTATAGAAAATATTTGACAAAAGGCTCAAAAAAATATATTTTTCTTTTAACATAAGTGTTTCAAATGTGTAAAAATCATATATGAAAAAATTATTTTAATTTATCTAATAAATCTTAAAAGATTGAAACCGATTTTGAACATGTTGAAATTTGTTCCAATCAATTGAAATAATTTAAAATCAGTTGTTGAAAATTTTTTAATTGATTCATTTTCAATTCAGTCAATTGAAATCACTTAAAATAATCATTTTAGTGGTTTGAATTTATTTATTCATATTTAATTTGGTTGAAACAATTCAAATTTGATTTTGAAAAAAAAAAACTACGGAATTTTAATTGATTAAAATTTTAATTTAGTTTATCTAAATTTAAACTTGTGTTTCTAGCAAAGTTGTGAACATTTTAACATGTTAAAATGTATTTCAAGCAAATGAAATATTTCCCGAGGAATAAACAAAGATTGAAGGCCTGAACTATCTAGATCAAGCATTATATATTTACTCAAATACAATCTAAACCTAAGAATTATAACTCCACACAAGATTAACTCTTCAAGGCATCCATGATCAAATCTAAGTGACTTGGATCATCAAATCAACTCAATCAAGCTTGCTTGAATCTTCACTATCAATACATGATTTAATGGCAACTTATAACTTAATCTTCGCAGCAACAAGACAATTAATGTAACTTGTTATAATATTCATCTCAACAATTACCTCAAAAAAAAGAATAGAACAGAGCATACAAATGATTGAGGAAGGGAAAAATAGCATAAAATCGTGGAGAGTAAAGAACGAATATTGGCACAGCGCGTGTTCGACAAGTTCACTTTGACATTGATTACCGAAAGCACAATAAAACGCTCCACCGCACTGCGCTGCCCGGAAACCCTAATCACAAATAATTTCAACTACTCCTGACGGTGGTGGACCTACAAATTTTAATCTCAGTGCTCTTTTTCTTTTTCTCCCTTTTACAAAGCCAAATTAAAATATGACTTATTCATTTCAATCCCTTCTACACGAGACAAACCGACTTTTTAAGTTTTATCTTAATTTAGAAGACAGATCATCATCATCATCATATTCATAACATTATACATAACGACATCTCTCTCTCCATCGCTCGCACTACACGTGGACGGTTCTTATCAAATCACCAAACTCCGGTCCCATCGGACGGATCAGATCGAATCATATCCTCCGCAGCTTCTCTGCTTTGATCACGGGGTTTGCCCGAGCAATCTCCTCTCGCCCCACCGTCTTAAAGTCGAACCCGCACGCGTGCTTCTCCGGATACCTGTGGGTCCCGCAAAACGTGACTCCGCATCTGCACTTGAACCCAGTCAACCCCACACGCTTCCGACACGCGGCGCACCGGTTCGGTTGCGATGAACCCGAGGATGTAGAACTCGTCACCACCGCGATCTGAACCGGAACCGTGACCTGAGCCGGAACCTCGACTGCAGCTTCTGCCGGAAGCGGAGACGATGCTTGGAGAAGGACATCAATCGCCGCCGGGGGAGCCGTGGACAGCGGCGTCTTCGCGGAGGAAGAGAGCGCGGTTTCGATCGTGGATTTGGTCGACACGTCGTCCTGCTCCTTCAAACGGATCGCGCCGTAGCATTTGGAGCAGAGGTTCATGGTAGCGGAGCTACCGAAGAAGCCGCAGTTGTTGGCGCAGAGACGGTGACCTTCCGGAGTCTCGCATCGGTGTTCTTCCGCCATGGGATCTTTCGATTTAGGTTTTTTATGTTCTCTTTCTTCTTCGAGGAATCGGAAAAGTCTTGGAACCTGCCGGAATTTCCCGGAAAAAGAAAGAGAAACAAAAAAAAGAAAACGAAAACGATTAAGATTCCGTTCGAATCGTAGAAAATTTAATGGGGAAAAAATTGAAACGCTGGGTGGTGGCTGGAAGGAAATAGTGCATATAAGTAGAAACCGAAAAACGAAAAAATACAGGTTGGGAAATTAAACAAAGTAGGGTTATAAATAGCCGAAATTAGTTGCTGTAACGAAATAAAATTAAAATAAGAAAATAGAGAGTTAGAAGGAAATAGAAATAGTACCTTGTTGAGGTTGAGAATGAGAAGAAGGAAGGGGGAAGAGGGGATAATAAGAACGACGGTGGAAAGAGAATCTTAACGGAGAAGGATTGATTAACAGATTCAGAAAGGGTTTGAGAGAGAAAAAGGAAAAGACGGCAAAACTCGACAAATTATAATAATAATTTTCAATTATTACTACTTTCTATCCATTAAATTAAATATAATAATTCATACAAAATTTTTAAATAAGCTATATATTTATTATAATAGTTTCATACCAGAATCATTAATTTTGAGACTCGCAAAATTTGCCTGCAAGTAGTAACAGCGACCTCATAGCTACATCTATATAAAAATTTTAATTTTAATTTCAATTTGTGGTTAATTTGAATTTATTTTATCAGCATGTATGATTTTGAGGGAAAAAAAGAAAATGCAGACAATAAAATATTCTAACATTCTCATTAATAACATTACAAAATGAAAGTTAAACACAAAATTTAATTTATATAAGGTATATGGTAAAAGTATACCATTAGAGGAGACAGATTTAGTATGAGAAAATATACTTTGTATATTATTATAATTTTAAATAAGATATAATTTTTATTAACTCAGTTTTAAATTTTAAATTTGTTTTAAAAAATTGTAATTATAAATTAATTTTTTTTATTTAGGTATTTTTATAAAATTTAACTTGCTCAAAAAAATTTATTAACTTTCTTACTTATAAAAATTTTGATCTCATATCATTTTCCTATTAGTTTTACTTAAAAAAATCTTATAAAAGACGTTAATATTGAGATATAAGATATAATATGACAAGTTTTATTTGTTAATGAATTGAAGGTGAATATTTATGATATATAGTTAGAAGTTATTTTAATTTCATTTCGTGTGTTAGAATTTTTAAAGGAAATCAAAATAAATATGTACATAGTTTTTTAGTTTTAAAGGATGAAAATTTATATTTTTATTAAATGTATGAGATTATTTATGCTTTAGAATATCTTTAGAGCTTTTTATATAACATCTCAAAAATATACTATTTAACTATATTAAAAGAACCATCACAATTTTAATATTTACAAAAACAATTGACGAGAAAGAATTTATAAAGTCGTTTATAGTCATTCCAAAATAACTATAAAGTAAACTTTATATATAAAGTAATTAAACCAAAACTATCTGCAAGAGTTAGTCTAGATCAAACTAAACATCCGCAACTCCTCCATCCAACGCTTGTTTCAAAGAGAGGTCTTCTTCTCTACTCACACCCACCACAGGATGGTTATAGCAAAGAAAATAAAAGGAAACATACAAACACAAATACAAGCACAAGGGTAAAGTAGAGATACAAGGCAATTTATATATTACATCAACAATTTTAAACATTTATATGTAAATTAATTATAACAATCCAATCATTCTATACATTGCAAAGCCTAGGAAAGACTCATTCGGATTCAGTATGAATGTCGAACTATTGGTAGTTTGTGCACTTGTAATGATAATACAGCTGGCTGAAACCAAGCTACCATAAAAGGTCAATCCATTTACATTGTCTATGGCCTTGACCAGTGCCCATAGGTTAGGACCTCCCGTTATTTTCACCACATAACCCACCTCTCTCTACCTGATAATATGTGATCATTAGAGTGTCGGAATAGACCACTAGTTCAAAGCTCTATACATTCATACAACAACAACAACAACATCCATGGCACTACCATGAAATCTCTTCACGAGTCATAAAATAACGTCCACTAACCATGCTTCAAAAGGGTTTAACGGCACAATCTCAAGAATTTATCATCATACAATATGTTAAGAACGATTACATCATTCAACCAATCAATATAGATATCAAAGTTATAAGATAACCATATAATATAGAAATGCTAACAGATCCTAAATGAGTCGCTAAGAGATCACACTCGATGAGTGGTCACCGAGTCCTCTCGCTCAGCGAATCCACTCGTTGAGCGAATTCAGAGACAATGGTCTAAACCCTCCAACCTCTCGCTAAGCGACACAGCTTGTTGTGCGAATAAAACTCTTAGTGATCCCAGACCCCCGACCTCTTGCTCAGCGACCCAACTCGTTAGGCGAATAAATTGACAATGGCCCAGACCCTCAACTCTCTCGCTAAGTTATACAACTCGCTAGGCGAATTCCTAGACAGTGGTCCAGACCTTCCAAGTATTTGCTCAGCGACACAAATCGTTAGGCGAAAGCACAAACAAGGTGTCAAACTTCTCAGCCACTCACTAAGCAACTCACTCGCTCAACGAGTTTGGATAATTCTACAGCACCAAACTGCATAATTATGAACATGCACCCAAAATGACCAATTGGAAATATTCTTCCCAACTTCTAATCCTCCTAGATCGTGTTATAGACTTAATTAGGCTTGAACAATTGTTTCTAAACCTTACTAACATCATTCTAAAGTGTTTCCTCACCACATTAAACTTCAAAATCTAACTAACCTCAACCTATAGACCCAATTTTCATTCTACCAATTTTGGCACAGTTTTAAGCAACTTAGAGACTCTAACAAGTCTCATTTGACTTACCAAAGTTATTCCAACAAACCAACTGAGTACCTAACCCCCAATTCACCATTTCACTACTGCACTTCCTCAAATCTAACCTTAAACCATAACAAAGTGCCTCTACTCAAAATCAACCAATTCTATCACAGATTTCTAACATTTCATACAGTCAATAACATATCAAACATCATCCAATTCAGTTTATTTTCATAGTTCATCAATGCACTCTAAAAACCAATCAATTTGCACATGGTACCTCTACTCTAAAAACCTAAATTTAGTTCAGTCAACACAATAAACATAGACTCATCACACATACACACTAAATCACTAATTAAAGCAAAAATCTAGCTTCCCTTACCTCGATGTAACTTGCACAGTTATCAAATTCCTCGATTGTTGCTTACATCGCAAGGAACCTCTAGAAACACCTACAAATCACCAATTGGCGATTGAAGACAAACCTTAGAACCTAATTGGAGCCAAGAATTGAAGAAAGAAACTACTTAGACACACATGCAAACATGAATTTCTTACATGATCAAGAGTCAAGAAATCACTAAGAAAAGGGAACAAAACTTACTAACTTAACTCAAGAAATTGATCGGTCGAAATGGTAGTCCTTAATGCTAGGATCGCCTAGACACCTCCTGATCGTCGAATAGATGATCCAAGAGTGAGAAAGGTTAGAGAAAAGTGAGAGAGAACGAAGATGATAGTGTTTTAAAGAGATAAAATGTATTTTACGTAATCAAACGAGCTTAGAAAATTCTATTATTTGAGTTTAAGAGGAAGATGGCATTGATGTTTGTATTTTTATAAATATATTCAGTTCAAAGTTTCTTATTTTCTTCGTAAAGAAAATCATTGCGATAATAAATCAGTTCATTTAATTTTCATTAATAAAGAGCAATATAGGTGATTTAATGTTTTACATACATATGTTTATTTAGATTTATTTTATAAGATGTATGATTTATTCATGCTTATTGAAATAAATAAATTTTATGATAAGTTTGATATAGTTTTTCATACTTTATATTCTTTTATTTTATTTTTTAATAATTTTTTTGTAATTATAAATAATTGATAAATTTTAAAGTGTCATCATTCATAATTATGCATAACCTTGTTTAGATAAAATTACCTTATTTAAATATATGAGACAATGATCGAATTTGGGATCATGTTCTAATAATAATTTATTTTAATAATATATGTGAAAATTTTAATTTTAATTTTTTAAGTAATTTTTTGGGGTTGAATTTGTAAATAGAAAAAAATGTACTGCAAATGAAAGAATCTGTAATTAAAAAAAACTAGATGTAAATAGTTTTTTTTGGAACATATAGCACAATTTAAAACATTTAGTTAACTAATGGTTGACAATACTTCAAAGTCACTCAACTCATTCTTCGTTATCATGCTAACGATGATTTTTATTTATTTATTTTATTATAACTTTCTCCATCTCGTAGTTGGAGCTTTTTAATTAAATATTATTTTTACCGAGTAATGAATGTGATTCCTTTATAAATTACTCACAATCTATTTATTTGAATTTAATGTTTTATTTTTCAATAAATTAGGCATGAATTAAGTGTTATCAGGAATTATACTATAAAGACGGTGAATTTTAATAGTTGTTTTAAATTTATTCATAATAGGATATTGGCGTTTCAAGTGTGTGATTTGTCCTTCGTCAATTGTAATTTTCCAATTCTAAAGATATGTAATATTTGTACCCTTGTTTCATTCAATTTTTTAATAGCACAACAATCATTAGTAATTGTTAATTTTTCATATAAAATTATACTTAAGATTAAACTCCTATATTATATATTCACGTGATGGATTTATACCTGCTCTTAATGTATTTTACACATGTTTCTTTCTAATAATAATCAAACACGTGATTTATCGATTGATTGATCTTGTTTTAAATATATATAGATCTAGAATGGAAAATATTATTATCATTCAAATTTTATAAAAAGTAAATAAATATTTCAAACAAAGAATGAAAGGTTTGATATTCAAAGAGTTTCGTTCCTTATTTTTCCATCCAATTTTGATGCAAAGTAAAATTGATATAGGATCCAAGTGCACGTAATGAATTAAATTTAAAATTAGTAATTAATTTGATATAATTGTATATTGTACTGCCCAGGTTAGATGGTTGCAATATCCTCTCCTCAACAATAGGTCAGATGGTTTGAGAAAAGAAAATAATCAGTCATCAATTAGGAAGAGCATTAAAGGTAGACAAATAAGGACGGACGGACCAGAAGATTAAGGTAAATGATGATTAAAAGTATTAGGTCGAGATTGGATCTTGATTAAGGCTTCATTAATCTCAAGTCCACAACAAAAACTATAAATACAGATCGAAGGTAAGAGGTAGGTGGTTCGCATTTATTGTGCACTTAATACTGATTCAAACTTACCTAACGAACTATCTACTAATTTAAGCATCGGATAACAGAGCGAAGAGAAAGACCCAAAAATGAGACTGGACAACATTGAAGAACAAATTGTATAGGTATTCAGAGTATATCAATTGGTTCAGAGTATAATTATATTCAATTTAGGTATGATGCTAATTTTGTTTAGGTTTAATCATTTAGAACATCCTTATTTATGTAGGGTTTTCTCGATTAGGTCCTGGTATTGTAAAATCTCTCAATTAGGTCCCTGAATGTGAAAAATTGGATCAATTTAGGGCTTGTCGTTAATTTGGGTGAACGACGTTAAAAAATGATATAGTGGGAGGGTGACATTACCAAGTTTTATTGACGTGGCACACATTGGTTGCTGAGCTAGCTTTCTTTTATTTACATATTTAAAAACTTGAATGAAATCAAAACGCAACATTTTTATTTCATTGCATTCTGTTCGTCTTACAGAGAGGGAGGCAATGTTATCCTTTCTCTCCTCTACTCCGGTTCGTCCTGCAAGGAGAAAAAGGCTTCTACGTTTCGTGCTGGGACAAATGGCAATGACGATGACAGCGTGGAGAGAGCGCGACCCGACAGCGTCTTCGTATTCTCCGGGTAGATCATGATGGCGCTTTGTTCGTTCCTTTCTTTCTCCTTTCCCCTTCTTGGATTCTGTTTGGGGTTTTCTCATAGGGAAGGAGAGATGAGTTTCAAAGGGCTCAAGCACGACGTTTTGCGACGCGAGGATCTCGCCCTCCAACGTCTTTGCGGCGAAGGGAGAACGTGTTTGGGCTCACGATTTGGGAGTTGCTTTTGCTTTCTTTTCTGTAGATTGGAACGCGAATTGGAGTTCTTCTTTTGCAACATTAGGGTTAGGGTTTTTGAAATTGTGAATTTGGGGTTTTGGATCCTGCGATTTAGGGTTTTGTCTGTTCTATGATTTTGGAGGTTTCAAATTGGAATCTGAGTTTGAGTTATGGAAATTTCTTGAGTTCTTGATGTTTCGTTTTGGGTTCTTCCTTTCTACATTTTTTTTAGTTAAGGGTCCTTTCTCGCTGTTCTGGGTTCCCGTGGTGGTTGAGGATGGTTGTTCTGGGTTCTCGCGGTAGTTGATGATGGTTGTGCGAATGGTGCTAATGAGTGCGGCCATGCCACGGGTGTTTTGGGTTCCCTTTCTTCTAATCAGTCTCAACTCAATTAAAGTACAACGTTTTAATTTGTTAATTATTTTTATTTAAACGTTGCGTTTTAATTTATTTTATTTCAATAAAATTTATTTTGTAAATCAAACAAATCCAACTCAGTTGACCATATACTGCCACGTCAGTAATATCATCCTGCTACTCACAATATTTTTTAACACCATCCATCCAAATTAACGACTCCAATTTTTCATATTCAATGATGTAATTAAGAGATTTAATAATACAAGAAAATTCTACATAAATAAGAATATTCTAAATGATTAAATTTTTTTTAAGTAGGCATTAAAAAAATATATTATCAAGAGATAGAGACAGCGAAAAAATGCAAAGTCTTTTTCGTTAAGAAATAATAAAAAACGAAATGTACTAAAAAAAAGTTGCTAATGTAGCAACAAAAAATAATATAAAAGTTGATATTATTATATGAAATGAAAGAGACAAGGTGGCAGTGGTGGTACTGAGTATGGATTTGGTAAGCACTTTTTAAGTTGAGCATCTTTCTAGAATTTAGGAAAAAATTTTCTGAAAAATAAATAAACAAATAAAGTGGTGGACAATCTGTCAAGTAAACTGTTCACAATAAATAATAATGTTTTTCTTGCCATAAATTTTGTCTGATCTTTAAATACTTTCGAAATGTGCTGTCTTTAAATATTCTTTTAGATGATGGTTTATATTATTTTCAGCAATAATAAATGTCATTGATCCAAGTAGGACTTGTTAATATATGTATATTAATTCTTAAATATGGGGTTAATTAACATAAATCAAAAATATTGTTATTTTAAGTCAATTTGCGAAAAAATATAATTAGATTTAAAATTATTTTTTCGATTATATAAAAATTTAATTTAATAAAATTTGTTGAAAACATTATATTATTTATTATTGAATATTCACCTGCTTAATTATATTATTTAGCAGCATAATTAAAAGTTTTTTTTTTTAATTCCAACTTATCGATGATTTAGATTTCAATTAAAATAAATTTAAATTTAACTAAAAATAAAAAGTGATTTTGATTAGAGTTGTTAAAATAAATTAAAATCTACAAATCAATTTGGTCTATTTTAGATTCAAGTTGGTTTGATTTTAAAAATATAAATTGACACATAAAAATAAATATGAGAAATTAAAAACTTAATTTATTTGATTTGAATATATGGTGAACTGAGTTGGTTTACGAATTTATTCATAAATAATATTTTTCACTTATTTGAAACAAATCTTATTTTTTCGCAAGTATTTTTTACCTGATCTTTTTTTTAATGGTTGCTTCTAGAGTGAAGATCGTTTAATTAAAAAGTCCACTCGTTTAATTTATTAATATGTAATAAATTGAATTGAGTTTGAATTTTTTTAATTCATTAATAAATGAGTTATATTAATTAATTAACTTAGTAATCAACCTATAATAAAATAAATTTTAACCGAGTTAAGTGATATGTTTTGACAACTTTAATCTAAATTTTATAGTATCATTTATCTTTATCGAATAAATTTTAATTAAAATAAAACACTAAACTTACAAACATTTATTATATTTATTTACTTTGCATAACAAGTTAATTTCTTGATATAAAATCAATTAAATGTAAAATTAAATCGTCAAAATAGTCTTTTTATTATTAGTTATACATTATGTTTTTATATAAAGTAAAATGTATAATTCCTGTTATAGTATTAGAAATCACAATTTTAATGAATCATTTAAAATTTGAATTATGTGTTAATTTTAAGTAGCTTGAAAAAGATATGTATTTTAGTTTTTGAATGAAAGAAATAGCATTAGAGATAGTAAATTGAAATAGGGAAAAGAAGAATATGAAAAAGTAAGAATGAATGCATTGTTATGAGAAAGAAAAGAAGAAAGGCGAGTAGGTGTGGGGCTAAGTTGGAAGTGACAGGGAAAGAAAATAAATAGTGAAAAGTTGCGGCAGAGATATTTTGTGAGATAGATAGCAATGGCTTTAGTTTGAAGCAAGTTGTTGCGTCGTGTTGTGTTATGTTGTTTGCTTAGCAAGATGCAGTCTGGATTAGTTAGTGATAGAATGAGTTGGTCACCCACTTGATCCTTTCTCAACAGATATATATATATATATATATATATATATATATATATATATATATATATATATATATATATATATATATATATATATATATATATATATATATCTTCATGCATTTTTTTTATTTTTTATTTGTTTGTTATGTTATTAGTATACTATTCTTTAAATAACTTTTTTTTTTTAATTTTCACTTATATATAACAATGTTTCTTTCTTATTTATTCAAACGTATACTTTGCAGATTATTTACGAAGACAGTCACTTCAATATTTGTAGCTGAAATTTGAAGCCGAATTCTTGATTTTTTTTTTCATTTTTTCGATCAGATATAAAAGTCGTCTTTCTTTTAAAGCATTAATTTAAATATAGTAATTTGAAAATGTAATAATTATTTTGAACATTAATTCTTTACTTTAAAGCATTAAAAATCTCTCATCTCACCTCATCTGATCTACATTCAGATTGTGCCTAAGTCATCCTGTTGTCAAATGTTTTCTCTTTCATCGATTAAACTTGTGGAACGGGTAAGTTTCGTTTCTTGAGTTTCTGTGAAAATCTGGAAAATTCTGTCACATGCAAGGTAGCCCTGCTGATGGCATGCATTCTTCAACCTTCTCTTCTCCTTTCTAACTTAATTTTGGTCTGTTGGGTGGTCTTTTCTCACCAATCGGTGAACTATAGGTGTTCCTAGGATTTCCGGTGTGAAAGCAATTTGTGGAAAAGATAAATGTTGCTCTATTCGGTCAAAGAGGTAAGGGAAACTAGTTAATTTAATTATGATTTACTATGTATGAAAGTATTGTTTGATAATTCGACATGTATGTGAAATTGAATGATTGTGTGTTCGACATTGTTGGTGTGTGTTGTGTTCATGTTGAATGCCTTTCTGCAGAATTCTGGTTCATGTCCGAGTGAATTGTGAGGAAGTGTGGCAGTGAAAATGGGGAATTGGTTTCAGGTGTGAGTGTGTTACAACCAAAGAAAAATAAGAGATGTTATAGGTGCAGGAGTGAAAGTCACCTTGAGAGAGATTGTCCTTTGGGTAGGAGAACAACTACTTAGAACCGTTCGGTTGGGAGATTTCTGCCAAGAGGAGGTGACAGACCTTAAACTACAGGAAGAGTTTATGCTTTGTCAGGTACAGAAGCGGCCGATTCAAGTAATCTTGTTGTTAGTATTTGCGTGTTGTTTGGTAGAGTTTGTGTGGTATTGTTAATCAATGGGTGACACATTCTTTTGTGTCTGAAGCTCGTGTAAAGAAGTTGGGGTTGACTGAGGAAGAGTTACAGTTTGATCTGGTGGTATTTACACCAGCAGCTGGGTTAGTTAGAACATCTTTGATGTGTGTTAGATGTCAGGTTGAGGTTGAGGGGGCATCAGTTGAAGGTGAACCTGATTTGTTTACCTTTGAAAGGATTAGAAGTGATTCTTGGAAATAGATTAGTTATCTACCAATCGCATTCTCATAGATTGTGTAGAGAAGAAGTTAGTGTTTCTTGAAAAGGAAGAAGCTGTGTCCTTGTCTTCTGGGCAATTGAAGCAAGACTTGTTGGAAGGAGCGTGTTGTTTTCTGGTATTGTCTCACTTGGAAGTTATTTCGAGTGAACAATGTGTAGATCGTTTGGTAGTTAGTGAGACAGACCGTTCGATAGTAAGTGGTGTAGACCGAACGATAGTAATAGACTTTTTGGACGTGTTTCCTGAAGAAGTGCCTAGGTTACCTCCTCAGCGTGAAGTTGAGTTCTACTTTGATCTGGTGCCAGCTGTTGGACCAATATCAATAACCCCTTATAGGATGGCTCAAGTGGAGTTAGTGGAATTGAAGAAGCAGATTGAGGAATTGTTGGATAAGTAGTTTATCAGACTGAGCGTTTCTCTTTGGGGTGCGCTTGTTTTGTTGGTGAAGAAGAAAGATGGTGGCTCTTGGCTTCGTATGACTACAAGCAACTGAATAAGTTAATCATCAAGAAC
The DNA here is from genome assembly GCF_000741045.1 of Vigna radiata var. radiata. Classification (NCBI taxonomy): domain Eukaryota; kingdom Viridiplantae; phylum Streptophyta; class Magnoliopsida; order Fabales; family Fabaceae; genus Vigna; species Vigna radiata. Next base: position 12,010,540 of record NC_028358.1, read on the forward strand.
AAGTACCCTTTTGCATCGGATTGATGACTTGATGGATCAACTGCATGGGATTGTAATATTTTTCGGGGAGTTGTTCTCTCACCTGAAAATTGGAAGATGTCATGAGGGAGTTGTTCTCTCACCTGTTCTCTATTAAGTCTTAATTTTCGGGGACGAAAATTCTTATTGTTGGGGAGATTGTAAGAACCGAGAATTTTAAAGAAAATTTTGGAGTGACAGGTGTATGAGATTTATGGGATCGAGTGGAAATATATTAAAATAATAATACTATATAAAGGAGATTTCCAAATGCTCGTTCCATTTTTCTGATACAGCCATCTCTATTCAGATTTTCTTCTCTTCTCGTCCTTTTCTCTAAAAATCTATAATCTCACCTCATCTGATCTACAATCAGATTATGCCTAAGTCATCTTGTTTTCAAGGACTTCCTCTTTCACCAATCAAACTTGTGTTTTGAACGGGTAAGTTTCGTTTCTTGAGTTTTTGTGAAAATATGGAAAATTCTGTCACATGCAAGGTAACCCTGCTGGTTGCATGTGTTCTTCAACCTTCTATTCTCCTTTCTAACTTAACGGGACAACGATCCAAAAAAGAAATTTTTAAGAAAAGCTTTTTGGAGTCGCCATCATAGTTTATTCTGGAAAACTACGAAAAAACCATAAAATGATAAGGCAAGGTCTGCGAAAATTGAAATTCGGGTTCGGGAGTCAGTTACGTGTAGGGTAGGTGTTAGCACCCTATAACGCCTGCCTGAAGGCAGTACCTTTAATTAAATACGCGAATAAGGATGTGGTTTGCAAAATGTTTAACTATCCCAAGAACAACAAAACAAAGAAACAAAAATATTTTTTAGGTTTTTGAGCCCGACAAGGATTGACCTTGTTCCTACGTATTCTCATTCAAAATGAGAAAT
>NC_028358.1:12013482-12020364 GCF_000741045.1 Vigna radiata var. radiata
TTTTCTAGCACAAGGACGATGCGTGCGATCACACATGCGCTAGAACCCTTAAACTAATATTTTTAATTTTATTCATAAAAAGGAAAGGGTCTTCTAGCACAAGGACGATGCGTGCGATCACACATGCTCTACAACCTTTAAAATAATATTTTTTTAATTTTATTTATTTTGTTTATTTATTTTACACAGGGTATTGGGGTAGGGTGATCATGCAAAGGGGTTACATGTAGTAAATATTAACAATCAAACAAGAAATAAAAGCGCAAAAAATAAAAACAAAAGAACTACCGAATAAGCATAGGAGTGTAAAGATAAAAAAACAGAGGTGCAACCCAAATAGCTCAGTCGGGCCCAGGCCCAATAACGTAGGGGTGTATGGCCGAAAATGGGGGTGCAGCCCGAGATAGCATGCCCTGGTCCAATCCCCTTTTTTTTTTAGAAACAAAGTGAGTTGCAGATAGGGATTTCTCGTTGCCAGGAAGAAATAGCCAGCCCACCAGCCAAGCCCAAGGCTTCCTAATCCTAACAGAAACTCATTAGGGGTGTTNAACAAAATTGCGGCTTTTCTAATTTAAGCCTAAATGGATGAAGGGGTGTAACAGTGAAGATTGGGGGTGCCATTGGATAATATATTGACCAGGCCCAAGGCCCCCTTTATTGTTTNCCAGAAAGGGAATGGAGGGTGTGACGAGAGCAAAAACGGGGGTGTAGGGAATAATAACAAAAACTAAAAGAAACATAAAATAAAATAAAAACAAAATAAATAAAAAAAAACAGACCCAAGCCCAATTCCACTCTTCAGAATTTCCTTAGGGTTTTCCCACCCCCAAACCCTCTAGGAGGCTCCCATTCGAACCACACCTAGGGAATCATGTTCATCAGCATAAACGAACCACCTCCTTCATCCTTTGCAGCGACTTCGACCACCAACTTCAGTCGCCGTAAATGGCGACCGAAGGTAACACCGGCAGTGCATCTCCTTCCTCGCCCCGATGATTGCCTCAACCACTGNAACTCCTTCTCTCCCGTCATCGATGACGGTGACGCCGTCGCCTCCACGCCGCTGCACCATCGGGTTCAAACCCCAGGCCCAAAATCGTATGCGAGGGAGAGACACTTTCCCTCTACAACTCGCTCTTACCATTGCCGTCAACAAAATCGGCCGTCGTTGATCACCAAAGCTGCAGCAAGTGGAAACGCAGGATTCCATTGCTTCCCCACTGGTCTCACTTGACTTGGAGGCACCATAGCCTCCCAGTTCAATGCCAACACCACTAATCACTCTCATAATCATCATTAGCCGGAAAAGAATTTGAAAACAGAAACCTGATGGGGATCCCAAATCTAATCTTATTTGTAAGCGTTTTGGGAAGAGGAAACCGGGACCGGTGAGTTCCTATTTACTGTCTCAATCCTACTGGCAATGATAATTGGGATTTCACGAAAATGGTGTAATGAAGAAAGTGGTAAAAGGGCGATGATAATTTGTGGGATTGCTAGTAAAAAATGTGACTGTGTTCTTCAACTGATTGGGCTTCTGTTCTTTTGAATATTTTTGGGTTTCTGGTTATTACTCATCATCCGGTCTTGCTTTAGTTACAGGGTAGTGAAGGGATGGTTGCTGGTGGGTTTCGGCCTATTTGAGAAAAGCTGGTATAGTGCCATTGAGAGGAGAGTACATAGATGATGAAAATGGTTGGGTTATCGTTCTTTTTTTTGCAGCGTTTATTACTGGGTTTCCAAAGAAACAGGATGAATGTATATGGTAAATATGGAACCGAGCTGACCAATGATGATAACAAGCGGCCACGAAGAAGGATGATGATCACACACCATAATGTTTTTGAACAGATTATAGGCAATCCTCATATGCATTATCAAACACTATCATTCTATATTTATCATGCATCATGAGAATGGGAATAAAGGATAAGTTGTATACCTGAGAATTCCTCTGATATTCGTTACTTCTGATATCCTCTGTCTAACTCCGATGATCTCTCCCTACAACCCAAAAAAACCTCTTCCTTCCTCTGATTTCTCTCTGCCTTATCCACCAAAATCCTCCTCTCTCTCGTGCCACNAAAAACCTCTTCCACCGTTTTTTCTTTTCTTTTCAAATCCCTTCCAAAATATTCTAACAAACTTGCTCCCCTCTAACCGACACCCCCTTCCACGTCACCATTCCCCATTTTCTTCTCTTTCCTTTTTTCTTCTTTCTTTTTTTTTACTCTTTTTCCTTTTTTTTGCTATTTTCATTTTCTTTTTTTTATATATTTTTTTTTGTTTATTTATTATTTTTTTCTCAAAAAGAATATAAAAAATCAAATTAAATAAGATAATAAGAAACTAAATCATAAAAAACTAAGAATAATAAAACAAAAATATCAAATAAAAATAAAATAAGACAAAAATAAAAATAAATCCTACTATTTAGTCACCCGGACGAAATTGGGTGTTGACACCTAAGTCATCCTGTTTTCAAGGACTTCCTCTTTCACCAATCAAACTTGTGTTTTGAACGGGTAAGTTTCATTTCTTGAGTTTCTGTGAAAATCTGGAAAATTCTTTCACATGCAAGGTAACCCTGCTGGTTGCATGTGTTCTTCAACCTTCTCTTCTCGTTCCTAACTTAATTTTGGTCTATTGGGTGGTCTTTTCTCACCAATCGGTGAACTATAGGTGTTCCTATGATTTCTGGTGTGAAACAATTTCTGGAAAAGATAAACGTTGTTCTGTTTGGTCAAAGAGGTAAGGGAAGCTAGTTAATTTAATTATGATTTATTATGTATGAAAATACTGTTTGATGGTTCTACATGTATGTGAAATTGAATGATTGTGTGTTCAACACTATTGGTGTGTGTTGTGTTCATGTTGAATGCCTTTCTGCAGAATTCTAGTTCATGTCCAAGTGAATTGTGAGGAAGTGTGGCAGTGAAAATGGGGAATTGGTTTCAGGTGTGAGTGTGGTCTGTATGAAGAATCTGGTTAAATTGTATTAGACTTGTTAGAATCAATGAGTCACCCAAAACTGTACCAAAACTAGGAAAGCTGATTCTCGGTCATTGAGTTCATGACTCTGCCGAATTGACTCTCAAATATGAGATGAAACTCTCTGTATAATGTGAGAAATGTTTAGATGTTCTAGAGAACTGTATAGTTATGTATAATATAAGTTTGGAGGATTAGAAGTTGGGAAAATGCAATGAAAGTGATAAAGATAAATGTTGATCATAATTCTGTAGTCATTTTGTAGAATTATGCAGATATGCCAAATGTCACTCGTTGACCGTTCGACCTTTCTTTGGTAATCGGTCTTAATTGAGTTCTGCTACAGTGGATCTTAAGTTAATGACCTTCGGTCTAGTCATAGCCTTCGGTCTTAACTGTGTTCAGTCTGTTATATGCCTTACCTGTTAATGACCGCTCGGTTATGTACTAGCACTCGGTCTCGGTCTCTTAGTAGTGCTTGGTTTTGTACTAGCACTCGGTCTCTTGTAGTACTCAGTCTCATACTTCTATTCGGTTATATTTTAGTGTTCGATCTAACCTATGGGTGTTCGACCTAAGCTATAGGTGGTCGGCTTAAACTATAGGTGTTCGACCTAAGTTATAGGTGTTCGGTCTAAGCCATAAGTGTTCGATCTAACTTAGTTTTTGGCTTGGTTGTAGTATTCGCTCATGTTTTTGTACTCGGTATCTTATAGTGGTCAGTTTTTAAATAGCGTTCGGTTATCTCTTCAGTTGTACCTATTATGGACCGTTCAGTTCTTTTCTTTAGGCAGTGAGTGACCGTTCGGTCTCCAATATTCACAGGGTGTTCAGTATTGTTCATATGTGTTTGGTGATTTCTGTTCAGCCTATATTTATATTTATTCCAGTTGCTTTGATGGCTTATGTTTGCATTATCCTAATTGTGTTAAAGTGAAAGTATTGTATGATAATTCTAACGTAATGTGAAAGAGAATTCCAAGGAGGAATGTATCAGTGGTGGTTTCAATGTGGTAAAAGTATGAATATGGGAAGCTTAGTCTTGGCGTTCATCCTGACATTCTAATGGTCACCGATTCTCAAGTAGAGAATGGTGAAGCATGTGGTGAGAATAGTAGGAGGCCTGCGCGCGTGGTAGCATGGGTTTCCAGCTGAGGTAAAGGATAACGGACTAAACTCATGTGGTAGCTTGGGTTTCCAGCTATAGTGATGGATGAAGGGCTAACCTCATGTGGCAACTCTAGGTTTCCCGGTTATAGTAATCGTGAGGTTTCCAGGTTACCTCCCATTAGTGCACGAACGGTCATTGCTACATATTAATACTTGTTCAGATGGTCAGAGTAAAGTGGCCGGTCATAACATGCTTATATGATATATGTATGTGTATGATATTATTATATGTTGGTCTGAATTGCATGTTAGCATGATTATTTAAATTACACTAGCTTACCCTTCTTTTCTGTCTTGTCTTGTTTGTATGTTATGTTTTTCTTTTGCAATGATCATCCTGTGGATGTGAGCAAAAGAAGAGGATTTTCCTTCTGGAGCAAGCATTGGAAGGAGAAGATATACCTATTTACTATAAGACTGTTCGGTCTTGTACCTAGGTTCGTACCAACAATGGTAATTTTGTAAAGTTTTTAATTAGTTCATTTTTTTTGGATAATGGTAAGATAATTTTCCCTCAATAACTGTTCTATCTTATTATTATGTGATGTCTCATTAATGTAGTTTTATACTATAATTTTTGGGATATTACATTGATCAAGTTTTTGATTATGTAAATAGAGTAATTATGCATTTCGAAGTTGTATAGTAATGCAAGCTAATTATTTGAGATTTTAGATGAAATTATTTAGAACCTAAAATTGGATTTTTAACTATAATTGTGATTGATATAGTGTATTATAGGTTTCTCTGTTCTAAGAAAATGAATTGCTAGATAAAAGTCTAAATGTTAACTCCGTGAGATTTGTTGATGGATAATGGAAATTTTGTTGTGTTATTAGTATTAAGGAACATATAAATGTAATGTAGAAATTGAAATGAGAGGTATATATATATATATATGATGAAATTAGATTTCTAAATGTTAAACATGTATCAGAATAATAAACTTTTATGTGTTGTGATGATCAGTTTTTTAATGATTTTTTTATGAAATTATTTATGGGTGTAATTTCGCATATAATATTTGGTCTGAAGGAATGCATTTAAATTGATATTGTCATTGAATTTGGGCTAATATAGATGGATACTAATGTTGTTGTGTTGGTGGAACTTGAAAAAGTTGAAAAACGTTGCTGGATAAGTTGTTTTATGGGTTGATATTGTTATGGTCATGAAGTTTATAAGATAATGGTTAGAGGAACTAATTTATAAATTTGAAGAATGAATGTGATTTTGGTGACTTTATGATATAGTAATTGACTGGTTTGAATTTTCCTCATATAGTACTTTAATTGCACTTATTGTTGGAAGTCTCACATCGATTAGAGATAAGGTTAATTTATAATATATAAGTGAGTGCAAACCTCACCTTACAAGCCGGTTTTGTGGGGTTGAGTTAGGCTTAAAGTCCACATCTTAACATGGTATCAGAGTGGACGGTTTGTCTTAGTGGTCAACTCAGATAAGTATAATAGTCCCTATACCAAAAGTCTTCCTGGAAAAGGGTATTTAGGTAAGCAAGTCTCATTAAGATGAACGACGGTTTGAAAAGGGCTACTCGTGGTTGTGGTTGGTTGGGAATGCTTCCGTTGGAGGGGGAGTGTGCCTATGTAGAAGGGACTCGCCCTTGAGGGGAAGATTGTTGGGAATCCAAGTGTGTAGAGCACCACTACAAGAAATAATGTCATTATCTACGGAATATTATATACGGATATTGATCCGTATATAAATTAGCTATTATCTACGGAAGTTATGTACGGATTATTGAATAATGAGTTATATACGGATATTATATACGGACTTTTATATACGGATTTTCCGTATATAATATCCGTATATAGCGTTGGCGCGAGATGGCGGGAAAATTACCCAAGGATGAGATCCGTATATAAGTTGTAGTATCTGTTTGTAAATAGAACGAAATTTTATATGCGGATAATATATACGGATTAGGGAAATAAGTTTTTTAATAAAATGTATTTCTGATTAGGGAAATAAGTTTTTTAATAAAATGTATTTGTGATTACCCCATATTCACTCCACTGAAGCTCGAGCTCTCTCTTTCTCAGGTTTCTTGTATTTCTCAAACCCTAGAGGTTTCGTTTTTCAATCGAAAACCATATTCACTGACATTTTGTCGCTCTTCGGTGTGATTATTTCTCTCTAGAGCCGTCTTCGGTCTGATTGTTGTTCTCTGCAGCCCTCTTCGTGGTTTGGTTCTTCGTCGTCTCTGTTTCTTGAACTATCGTTGTTGGTTGCGGTGCCGTAGCTGGGCACTGAAAGAGTAGCTTCATCGATTGAGGTGAAAATGGCGAACCCTAATGCTATTAATTGTTTAGTGGTTGAAAATGGTGAACCCTAATCTCATTGTTTTGTGTTTTATTTGACACATTTGTGGTTCCGGTTGCAAGCCGTGGTTGGAGTGTTTGGAAGCATCGATTGAGGGTATTGTGCGGCGGATTAAGAAGATTCTTAGTGGTTTAAGTGAACGTTGCTGTATTGTTGGAGAGTGAGTGCTCAAGGCGATATAAATTCCTTCTTTTTTAAAATATACGTTTCTCAGTATTGGTTCTCTGGGTAATAACTTGTTTAGGATATGCGATTTTGAACAAGACAAACTGTGATGGTTAATGCACTTTGTGAAAATTGTCTTAGGGATGAATTCAGTTATCCTTATTGTTGTTTGTTTTAAACTGTGCCTAACTTGGTGTGAACACATTT
>NC_028358.1:12020624-12025113 GCF_000741045.1 Vigna radiata var. radiata
CATTTAGGAAGGTATTATGTGAATGCTATTAGAATATGCATTATTAGTTTCCATGAATTGAGCTCTTTGAGTTCTTTTTGTTTTAAAAAGATGAGATTTTCAAAATGACTCTCTAATTGGTAAGAAAACATCTTTTAATTTCAAAAGTAAGTTCCTAAGTTGAAAAAGGTTTAAGATTTCACCAAAAGACTATTCCCAGACAAGAGAGGTGAGCCAAGGGCTGCTTAAATACCAAGTCTTGCCTAGCCAGAATGTCTAAGGTTACTTACTTGACCAATTTTCAAAGAGAATTCACTATTGAATTTAAAAGTGGACTCAAACAAACAAAGATTAAAAACAAACACCTAGACTCCTACTTGCAGACTTCTAAGTAGATCACCTAAACGAGAAACACAAAAAAAATTCAAACATAAGTAAGAAAAAGTTTTGCCAAGAGTTGAAAGAAAGAGCACCAAGGACTCTTCCCACACCACTTGGACTTTGAATGGCCGTTTACAAAGAAGAAATCAAAGCAAACCTATTACAAATCCAAAAATGAACCAAAACTATTACTACACAAAGGTTGCTGTTACGGTGTGCTCAAAATCCTGCTGCAGAAATGCACTCTAATTATGGTATCCTTAGGTCTTCTAGCTCATGTGCATTATGTAAAAGATTCCTCCCTTTTCTCGGCTTTGGAAAATTGATGTAGTGAAAAGATCCTAGTTATTCTCCAATGATTGCCCAAAATTGTTTGCTTTCGGCTTTGCACAAATGACGTGGGAAAAAGGTTCCAATCTGTTCTCAAGTTGTTGTTCTAGCTTTCAAACCAGTTCACAAATCTGGTGCACACAGTTTATCACAAGAAGCTTGATGACTCTGCTGCAGCTAATTATCAAATAATTTCCAGATTAATTCTACCTAGCTGCAACATGCCAAAACAACCAATATACAAGCACTAGCAATTGGAATTTGGAAAGTAATCAAGACTAATCAAAATCAGAATTTCAAAACTGAACAAAACAGTGTAACATATATGATGTGAGGAATTCTGATTTGGATCAGCTCAACAAGTGTAATTCAACAAGTTTATTTGACAAAAATCAGATTAATAAATGTTGAATTCTGAAGAGAATGCAGTAGTTGCAGTAGTTGATTTGCTGAACAAAAGAACAGTAAAAGAAAGGGTAAGCAACTTTGGATTCTCTGGAATAAAGAAGACTGTAATGAAGACAGTCACAAAGCTCACAGCTGTAGTGGTGTAGGTTGTGATTTAGTTCTCACCTAAAGCTCTCAAAACATAATTGTGTTTGCTGAAAAAAATAATTCAGGGTGCACTCCACGGGTCTGGCAGCTTCACGTCCAGTTAGAGGTTCAGCCTCCACCACCTAAGACTCTACCCTTTTCTAGTTTCCTTGCAAGCCTTCTAAACTNCACCAAACTGTTAATAACANCCACAACTACCACTCAAACAGTGCATCAAACTGATTTCTCAAAAGCTGATCAGAATTTATATNGAAAGACAAAACTATCAAGCCAATAAGACAATCAATCAAATAAAGCTGATGAAGAAAATGGCTGGCACGCAAATTTGATCCTACCAGTGGCTCTAGAAAAGATTAAGAAAGCAAGAAAAATTAAGCAAATTGGCTTAGAATCAAGAAAATNAAGTTTTAACTCCAACTTTCANAACTGTTTGATGAAAGTCNTGAATGACTTTCAGATTTCCAGCACATTTGGATTCTCTGATTTTTAAGTTGCAAAACTGGATTGCACAGGATCTATTTGCCTCTTATATTCATTTCAACTTGTTACACCTTGTCTCATACAAATTCTGGCTTTTACTATAATCCAAACTGATTTTTTTTTTCTTGCACTTTTGGAGTTAAAAATAGATTTGACAACAGCTAATTTGCACCAGAAAATTGAACTTAGAATGGGGTTTTGAGATGTGGAAATCAACACAAGTGGCTTTAAGGTCAAATAACCAATTCCAGCAACTTTGTATTATGAAAATAGAGTTGTTTAAGCTTAGAATTGGTACTGAAACAACATCCATCAAAATATGACCATCTCACAGTCCCTTATGCAGGAAAATTAGGCAACCTCACACCCTAAACTGAGTTTTATTGAATCAAAAGGCTAAATAAGAATACAAACAACTCAGAAATACGTATTAACACTGATCCAAGCTGGAAAATATCAGCTAGGTGAAAGAAAACTCGAAATGGTAATTCAAAGCCAAATTCAGCACGGTGATAAGCTGACAACAGTGCAGATTTACAATTGTGACTATGGTTTAAACACTCAAGCTGTGCAAATGCACTTCATGGCTTTACTGAGATGCTTCTCCTTACACAACTGTTAGCACTAGTGAGTTGACATTGACTAGCACAAGAAATTCTTAAAAAATAATTCTAGAAACTTGCAAGTAGAAATTAGAACAGAATTGATCTAACAGAATTGATCTAACACTGGTAAATGATAATGAAATACTAATTGATATTAATTATTTTGTAGAAAAATGTTGGTATGTTCAACAAAGGTATAACGCTATTATTTATACTAATCGTAATCCTAACTAATTAAGAAAGTAAGTAATGATTTGATAAGGAAATATAATAATCAATAGTAAGTTATTAATAAGGAAATCTAGAGGTTAATATCAAAGATTATTATTGAATATTTCCATGTATTATAAACTATTCGCTTGTGTGNCTTTTTGCAGGTCTAGTAATTTGTTACAAAATAATCCTATCATAGTGAAGTTGATTCCTGCAATTGGCGTTATCAATTTTGCAATATAGGGGTGTTGGTCCATTATTGTTCCAGACAAGGAAAATACTCTTCCAGGTCATATTGTTGTTATTATTCTTTTTTCCTATATTAACTATTTTATATGATTCAATGCAATTGATACCTAACTCTGATATTGTAGAGAGTGATAATAGTTGGAAGAAAAGTACCACTGACTATATAGTAACTTCTTACCTTCGGCCATTACTGTTATGGACTGAAGCAATACTTATTTGCAGGTCTCTGTTATGATAATAATTTTATCAGATTCTGAATTTGTTATATCTTTCTTTGATGTTCTATTTTTCGTGTGCTGACTTATTCACTAACTGTAGAGCATTGGAGCCATTAATTCTACCTTTAGAACCTGGTCAGGTTGTTAAGGACCGGCTTTTGAATTTTGTGAGATCATTGTCAACGGTTCTGGCCTTTGCCTATTGTTTCTCAAGGTGTGCCTATTTCCTTACCTTCATTTGAATACTTGAGCTGGATTTATAGTGCTTACTAATGTTTTCATCCATAAATTGTTATGGAGGTTACATTTTACACTTTGAAACTATCATAAATGTGGTTAGATTCTCAATATAAGAATAAATGTTTTTGGCATTCTATAGAAGTACTNTAGCACATTAGTCTAATAGTTAGGTGAAAGAGGGATATGGAAGTATGAAGTGTTTGTAAATGTTTATATGCATTTGGCAGAGTGAATGACAATTGACTGAGATTGTTCTCAAAGAATTGATTGATATTTAAAATATTTTATCCTAAAGATAAGATTATTAAATCTGCCTAAAATCGGTTCCAGATTTGGAAATAAACAGCCAACCTCAGTTTCACCATTATTGTTAGACCTGCTACTAGTAACAGATGTTTTATGCTGTGATATGGTGTATTTGGGGCTTTATGATTATAAATACTTCTATTTACCTCTTTGGTGTAAGAAGGATGTCCTAAGTTAGTTATTCAACTATTGTTATTTCATACCGATTGGTAGTTGTCCATAAAGGTAGGTTGTTGTATTCTTTGCAGCTAAATGTAGATCAAATTCTAATTACAGAAGTTCATTGCACATGTTCTTTGACCACACATGTCTCCTCTTTTTCTTAAACCTTCCCATTCTATTTTGTGCAGTCTTCCCCTCCTCTTTCTCTTTGTTTCTATTTCTTGCTACCCCTCTTTGTCGTGGTTCAGTGGAAGTTATTCTATTCTTTTTTTTTTTTCAGTTTTAGTATAATTAGAGTTATCTGAAGTTAATAATTCTAGATGGTTTCTTAGTCATAGCTTCATTTAGAACTCAAATGAATTTGTATGTAAGTTCAGTAATTAAAGACTGTTTGATCTTGCTTAACTAGAGTGGCTAAACTTGTTTTTTGTGACTTCCATATAGCTCCTGAAGTGGTTAAGAAGGCTGGGATAGCTCATTCAGAAGGCTTAAATTTTTGTACACTCAAGCAAGGGATCTATAGGAAAGTGAAGCAAGGTATATTTAGTTGGGACTTTTCCCCTTATCTTTTTTTCTTTGTTCCATGTGTGTATGTTTTTCGCCCCTCATCAATCTGTGCTTTTATCTGAGTTTGATGTTAATGTTCAATGATATTATGATGTCAGACTCTGACTTTTTATGTGATATGTAACTCAACCATGTTATCTGATGCCAAGTGTTGTGTTTCATATTTTGTTTTAGAAGCTACGTAGGATTTAGAGTATAGTTTGA
>NC_028358.1:12025878-12028793 GCF_000741045.1 Vigna radiata var. radiata
TATATTACAGAACATGGATCGTGCTCCACCAAATCGTTCGTGGATGTACGATAGGTGTCATAGAGGAAGAGGTGCTTTGAAAGAGTCTTTTGTATTGGGTGTTGAAGAGTTTATAAGTAAAGCTTGTGAACAAGAACGTTATCGTAGAGATGGGGGTCTTCGATGTCCATGTTTAAAGTGCAATTGTACAAAGATTCTGAATGAAAGAGTTGTCAAGGTTCACCTCTACAAGGTGGGTTTCAAGCCTAATTATTTCATTTGGGAGGATCATGGGGAAAGAATGCCAGAAAATGATGTACAAAATCATGAAAGTGTGATGGGTGTAGAGACGGAAGGTGGTCCAATTAACCAATTTATGGCAATAGAAGACATGGTGCATGATGCTCTTAGGCAAAATGAGTCGTGCCAAGCATCTACTTCAGATACAATTGAAGAGGCTCCGAATGAAGAAACACAAAGGTTTTATAATCTTTTGTTGGATGCAAACAAACCGTTGTATGAAGGAGCATCAGACTCGAAATTATCAATGTGCGTCAGGCTATTAGCTTGCAAGGCAAATTGGAATATTCCTAACCAATGCTTAGATTTTATTGCAAAAATGGTTCTGGATGGAACACCCATCAAATCAGGTTTGCCTAAAACATACTACGATGCAAAAAAGTGTGTATCAAAGTTGGGATTACAATCGTAGAGGATTGATTGTTGTGTGGATGGTTGCATGCTTTTCTATGATAATGAATATGGTAAGAATGATGGCGCGTTGCTTGAATGAAAATTTTGTGGAAAGCCAAGATATAAACCACGTAACACGGGAGCAACTACTACAAAAGAAGTTCCTGTGAAATCAATGTTATATTTGCCATTAATTCCTAGACTACAAAGAATGTATGCCTCAACACAAACTGCAGGACATATGACATGACACTATCAGAANAGGTCGACAAATGGTGATTTGCGTCATCCATGTGATGGAGAGGCTTGGAAGCACTTTGATAGAGTATATCCTGACTTTGGTATGGAGCCACGCAATGTACGACTCGGTTTATGCTCTGACGGTTTTAACCCATATGTACAAGCATCAAATATACCATATTCATGTTGGCCAGTTATTGTCACCCCTTACAATCTTCCTCCAGAAATGTGCATGTCTAAACCTTACATGTTCTTGTCATGTCTCATTCCCNGGCCATTCAATCCAAAGGTTCGCATAGATGTGTTCTTAGAGCCCTTGATAGACGAATTGAAGAAGTTGTGGACGGGTGTGATAACATATGATATTTCAAGGAAACAAAAATTTATTTTGAGAGTCATGTTGATGTGGACAATTAATGACTTTCCTGCTTATGGTATGTTGTCCGGCTGGAGCACTCATGGTAAACTGGCATGTCCACATTGCATGGAGCATACAAAGGCTTTTAGATATATCATGGGGCAAAAAATTCTTGGTTTGACTCCCATCGGAGGTTTTTACCGAATGACCATGGATTTAGGAGGAATTGAAATGCTTTCAAAAGGGGGGAAGTGGAGATGGATGATGCATCACCATATTTGACGGGAGTAGAAGTTTGGAATAGAATCAATGGTTATCCTAAAATAACTGAAAATGGTGCCCCAAGAATTGATGGATACGGTGAGTGGCATAATTGGACGAAAAGAAGCATCTTTTGGGATCTACCCTATTGGAAGGATAATTTGTTAAGACATAATCTTGATTTCATGCACATTGAAAAAAATTTCTTTGACAACATCTTCAATACTGTAATGAATGTTGCGAGGAAGACAAAAGACAATAAAAAGGCACGAATGGATATAGCTTTGTACTGTAGACGAAAAGACTTGGAGCTAAAAATTCATGGCAATGGAAACATGTTGAAGCCAAAAGCAAATTATACACTTTCAGCAGATCAAACAAAACAAGTATGTCANTGGGTAAAAGATCTTAGGATGCCTGACGGATATTCTTCTAACTTGTCAAGGTGTGTTGATGTGAATAGGGGAAAACTCATTGGGATGAAAAGCCATGACTGCCATGTNTTTATGGAATGCTTACTTCCTATATCATTTAGTTCTTTACCAACTCATGTTCTCAATCCCATTACAGAGATAAGTCATTTCTTCAGATATTTGTGTTGTACCACACTGAACATGGATGACCTAGTGAAGATGGAAGAAAAAATTCCAATCATTTTGTGCAAGATGGAGAGAATATTTCCTCCTTCATTCTTTGATTCTATGGAACATCTCCCAGTCCATCTTCCATATGAGGCAAGACTTGGTGGACCAGTCCACTATAGGTGGATGTACCCATTTGAAAGGTGATAATATGACATCTTATTGTTCAAATTACTTACTATAATTCAAAAATCCTAACATGTCAATTTCGTTATTCTAGGTTCATGGGATATGCTAAACGTTCGGTTAAGAATAAAGCTAGGGTTGAAGGATCTATTTGCGCATCAAACTTGCATAGAGAGACAACTCATTTTTGTTCCCACTATTTCAAAAACTTCATGTTAACACCACAAAGTAGTAGAAATGAAGTAGACATTGAAACAGAAAGTCTTCCGACAACATTATCAGTGTTTGACCAACCTGGTCGTCATTCTGGGAGAGAATCAACTCATTGGTTAAGTGATGAAGAATTGAGATCGGCTCATGTTCATGTTTTGATCAATTGCAATGAAGTTCAACCTTACCTTGAGTAAGCCTCCAAAATCAATTATCATTCCCAAAAATATTTCATTTGATATATTCAATTGTCTTTGATCCAATCTCCTCATACATGTCGACAGCTCATTCTTACATACCTATCAACTATCTGAGTCAAACAGTTCGACATACATACATGCTAATTTCCCATTGTGGTTCAGGCAAAAAGTAAGACTTGCAATCATTCTTAATCATTTATTTCTTCC
>NC_028358.1:12029208-12048604 GCF_000741045.1 Vigna radiata var. radiata
TTGTTTGATCCTTTTATAATTGCACATAATGTACAACAGGTTTATTATGTACCATATCCTACATCACGCACGGACAAACGAAGTTGGTGTGTTGCGATAAAGACGAAGCCTAGAGGACGCATTGATTCTAATGATGTAGAAACTGATGTGCCATACCAAGTGGAGGAAATGTCACATGTTAATGACGTCATTGAAGTTGAAGAAGTTGTCCGATTACAAGATAATGAAGCTGGTCTTGAACAAGTGGACCCAAACAATATTTCATCATTTCAAGGGGAAATGGATGAAGATACAATTGATGAAGAAGAATACAATGAAGAGGGAGAAGGTGAAGATGACAGCGAAGAAGAATTTCAAAGTTCTAGCACTGGATAGAGTTAGGGTGTGTTCTTCCTTCTCTTGACAAAAACTTCATAATTCATGATAGAGTATATGAAATAGTCTCAACCTAAGTGGAGGAAAGTAGATCATTGATTGTTCACCTGTTTAACCTACTTTTTTTTTCCTTATAAACTGTGTCAACTTTGCTGCTACATGGAATTGGTTTTGGTAGTACTACAACTTCGATTTTGATGTACTTGCATGCTGATTTTGGGAATATCATTATAGGAGTTTCTTCTGTCATTAGTCTCTCCTAACAAGGAACGTAACTCATCAACAAACATAACAACCAAATGGATAGCAGATTAACTTTTGCTCCTTCTTTTCATTCCAACCAATTAATTAACAAATCCCAAAATCAGGTCAATGAAGATTGTGATGCTTAAATGGTGAAGCTTCCTCTCAAAGATCCATGCCAGTACACAACTGTACAATCATTCTTTGCTTTTTAGGAGAGAATAACTTTCAACACTTCAATTTTTGGATCAACCTTACATTGACATCACCTACCAAACCCGAACACAACTTCCTTATCCCCTAAGAAAATATTTGTTAAGTTGGAAAGCCTTTGAAAGTGTTTTGGTACCCTTTGTGGTTTTTAGTTTTATTTTAATAGATTAAATCAATCTTAGATGTTATAATACAGAGATATTATTCTCGCCTTTGGATTCTTATATATTTATAATCAATCTTGAATTTATGTAAATAAAATCAGTTGGGATACATATATCCATATATATCTTGATAGCAAAATTAATTTTGAATGGTATAATATTCAATCATGCAGCAATAAATTAATGATGGCTCTACACGAAACAGGATAAATCTTGAGTATATTATAATGAGTGCATCACCAATATTGAATAGCAAAACATTCAATTATTCAGTAATAGTAAAATAAACTTATGATGATTCTCGATGAAACAGATAAAATTGAAATATTGGTGAAGAGAGTATTCCTGACACTCTTGTTAAGCAGTTTAACATATCTTTGCATTATTAGAAAATAAATAGATTAAAATTTGCTTTAATACGTTAAAATGTTCTTAGATTTGATGGAAAGCAAGAAAGAACATTTGAATCGCTTCAAATAACTATTTAATCAATTATAATCACGTAAAATCCAAAACTGTCAATTTGTCTGTTTTAATCTATTAAAACGAGTTTACATAGATTAAAATCACTTATACCAAGTCTTGCTTTTACTGTTCTTGCTTTTGAAACTAAAACACTTTGCCTACTAAGAGAAACTAAAACCTGAGATTAAAAACACTTCTTGGAGCCTTCTTGCTTTAATCTTTGGTTCAAAGCCTTGGTTTAAGAACTTCACATTGTAATAACCTTTATATCTTTTCTTCTCTATTGTGTTGTATCTTTGTCCAAGTGATCTTCCTCCTTTTCTGTAATTCTTATGGTATATTAATCTTAACTAGGGCTGCCAAATGTGTTGTTAGTGATAGGGTTTCTTAAGGGTCGCTAGAGATCTTGTATAGTTCAAGATCTAGTTGTGTGTGTATTGTATTTTCTAGTTTTCTCAAGAGGTTAAACTTGAAAATATAGTACATTGGTCTAATTAGGGTGATTAGGTAACTAGATGTAGCTCTTGTGATACACTAAACCACCACAAATCTGGAGTCTCTCTTCTCTCTCTTTTCTTTACTTGTTATACAACATATTATACTTCTCTCGTATATCTTGTATCTTCAATCTTGCTTTAAATTGATATGTTGTGATCTTGATCAATCTTTGTTATCCTATAATAATTTTGCATATTTATCTTGATTGAATCATGTTTACACTCTTAATTTCATCATTGCACCTTCAGGAATATGGCCTCAGGTGGTTCTATCCCGCCTCTTCCACCTTCAAGAAAATCTGATAAGGGGAAGGGGAAGAAACCTTATCCAATCAAGTTGAAATTCAATAATGAAATTGGTTCAAGCAGTCAGGCAACTACCCCTACGTCTACCTCCACTGGTACATCTGTTCCATTTGTATTACAAGTTCCTGGCTTGACTCCCACTCCACATACATCTACACCTACCTCTCTTCCATCTCCATTACAAATGCCTGCCCTGACACCCACTTCATACCAATTGCCTACTAATCAAATGGCATCACTCTCTCCCAATGTTGGTTCTAACCCATCAACTCCCACAAATATTGCACCATCAACTGGTACAGTAGATGCAAATGCTCATTCCAGTTCAGCCGCCAGTGACGAGGAACAATGTTCTAACAGTTGTCCAATGATTAGACCTATTGGAGGAGGGTAACATGCATAACCATATTCTTATTATTTTTCCTTATGAATGTGCACCAAAGTTGGAAATTGGACACCATGTCATAACTTTTTAGTTTAAAAACACTTTTTTGTATGCGCTTTTAGTAGGGCTGCTTTTTTATCAGAACTAGAGTTTTGTTTTCTTAAGTTAAGCTAATATTTATTGCAGACATTTATTATGCATATTAGCAGTTTTTAGTTGTATGTAGTCAGTCTATATATAATCATGCTTTTAATTCCTAATATTAAGTCAGTCCAAAATCACAAGCGTTGGTAGGACACAAAAACTAATAACAGAAGCATTAATATGCACTTGTGTGTGTAATGAATCACGCCTGAATCAAAAGTAAAATACCTTTTACTGCATCAAAACATGATTTAGTTGTTACTTTAACAAGTAAACATCTATTATATATTGTAGTGATATTATTAGTCATCTGTGNTGGTGTATATGTTAGAGTAATCATTATTTAGGAGTCGAATAATACTGACTATCATATCAAACGTGTCAGCAATGTGCACCTTAGGATCACTGGTATTCATCCTTAGACACATGAATGTAAAACTTTAATTTTAATTCAACAACTGTAACTAAAATGCATAAGAGATTTCATCACCTGGTTGTATTATTCTAATGTTTGAGTTTATTATTGGTATAGGTTTTATCCGACAAGAACTGCATCAAAGGCAATTACAGCTACCATCAAACAACAGTTTGATGAGCCATGGCTAACATGGGGAGAAATCCCTAAGCCAACTAGAGATATTTACTTCAACCGTTTTAAGGTAGTTGATTTATAATGTCTGTGTTTTTGTCCTTGTAGTACACAATGGAAAATATTTATTATACCTTCATTGTGTCCTTTACTCTCATTCTTCTTCATTCTCACTATAACCATCATACACCAAACTAGTTATTCTCACTATTCTTTTTAATATATAACAGAGAAAGGTTTCATGGAAGCCTGAAGATGAGGAAAAGGTAAAAAGAAATTTTCACACCAAGGCATCTCATAGACTCTCAGAGATGTATAAAAAAGCTAGAACTCTTGGAAAAAGACCTGATTGGCTGAGGGATGATATTTGGAATGCTCTTCTGGAAAAGTGGAACATGCCACTTTATAGAAAAAAGTGTGAAACAGCTAAGAAGAATCGCACATCTGAAAAGGGTGGTTGTTTGCATACTGGAGGATTTATTAGCATGCATGAGCATGCTATTCGTTTGATATGTAAATTGTCATTTTATTTCTTAAATTTGTAATCATAAACTTTACAAATATTTATTAACAATTCATTTTCTTTGCAGTCACAGGAGCTTGGTCGATTTGTACATGTTGATGAAATATTTCAACAAACTCATATTCGACGATCAACAGGGGAGTTCGTTGATGGAAGGTCTAGACGAACCCATGTAAGTTTCTAGTAACTCTATCACATTATACATTGTTTGTTTTTAAACCTTACGTTTATTGATAAATTTATTCCTTTAACAGGAACAATTTCAAGCAAAATTTTCTCAAATCAGATATGAGAATGCATCTGTTGGTGCCTCAGCAAGTAGTCCTCTAGACCCTGCCGATGAGGAAAGATTGAGAAACCGATGTTGGTTAGAGGCTGCTGTGGAAAATACAAGGGACGTGTATACGGGATTGGAAATGTCAGTTCCCAAGATGACTCTGTCGATAGTTGCATCCAACAGACACAGGCGTCTTCTTCCACTCAACAAGAAAATTCAGAGGAAATTGTTCATCTCAGATCGCAAGTACAAGAATATAGATCACAAGTACAACAATATGGTCAGCAACTTGAAAAGTTTCAAGGCTTTCTTGGCGTCCTCCTGCCATTCCTTCCGCCTTCAGCAATCGTAGTTACACAAGACTTTTTAAACGTCCAAAATACTCCAGTTCAAACTCAAGATGTCCAACCAGAACAACAACCACCGAACCAGCAACCACCGGAACAACAACTACAGGACCAGCAATCACCGGATCAGCCACCACCAGAAGGAAATAGATATATGCATTATTAGGCATTTTCATAGAACTTATTTCCATTACCTACTGTTCAACTTATTTAGATACTAGAACCACTTTATGAACTTAAACTGATGTTTTAATGTTGCACTTATATTGATTGATGTAAACAATATTATGAATGTGGAAAACATATTTGTATGTCCAGATCTGATTGTGAATGTTGAGTATTCAGGTTTGATTGTGAATGTTGAGTATTCATGTTTGATTGTGAATGTTAAGTATCAAGGTCTAATTGTGAATGTTGAATATCTGATTGTGAATATTGAATATCCAGGTCTGATTGTGAATATTGAATATCAAGTTCTGATTGAATATTCAGGTGTGCTTGAACGAACTGGCTGGGGGAACCGTCTATGTAGGACAAATTAGGCAAGTATACATGGATATTAGGACATATCTATATACACGTTATATACGGAAATATCCGTATATAAGTTATATACGGAAGTATCCGTATATAACTTACATACGGAAATATCCGTATATAAATTACATACGGAAATGTCCGTATATAACTTATATATGGATGTTTCCGTATGTAATTTATATACGGATATTTCTGTATAAAAGTTTACCTACGAGGGTTTTATATACGGATTTTTGCCTGTATATAATCCGTATATAACTAACTATTATATACGGATTTTGGGCCTTATATACGGATTTGGGCTGTAGATAATGACGTTTTTTCTTGTAGTGCACTATATAAAGATGAAAGACCCATTAACCCATTACCTTAAGGTTTTGAGTAGAGAGTGGTGTCAATCCCTTATATGGTTAGGCTCATATCTCATTTGTGTTTGTGTCTCCTCGGTGAATCTCCTTCATCCACATCTTAACACTTATAACATTCATTTTACTTCAACGTTATAGCCTAAAAAGATTAGGAGCATAGGAAATTTTAATAGTATATAGAAATTATTATAATAATGGAAGTTGTTGTTTTATAACTAGTGTAAAATGATTTTAATTGTTAGAAGAGGATTAGAAAATACTAAGTTAGATAAAATATCTTAAATTAATTTAAATTGAGTTTTTTGTGGCAATTATTGTTAAGAGTTGAACCAACGTCGTCGAGTGCTACCACAAAAACTATTAACGGAGAGTTTCAGGGGCCTCACCAACAGACGACACTTAAGTATTGTCAATACAATTATGATATTGAGCCTTTAACTTTGTGGTGTTGGGCGTTGGTTATTTGACATAAGGCAGTAGTTTTGTGAAAGGTTTTCTAATTAAAAGTGCTTTATAATGTTTTTCTTTACCTTTTGACAATTTGTAATGGTGACTGTATTGAATTATGGTTCTTAATGTAGGAATGTTTGTGAAAATTTGTGTTATATTAGTAGTCAAATTAGCTATTTCCAACGGAAAATACTAATTTAGGATGAGTCAAAGTGATTTAAGGAGATTTGTTATGTGAGACTATTGTGACTTTACTAGTATTCAACTCACATAGAGAAAGATAACTATGTGGTGAGATTCGAAGGATGCTTCACTGAACAAACGATATGATATTAAAAAGGATCATACTTGGGCAACTAGTGAAGTTAACCATGTCAGTACTTGATGAAATTCTTTATGTGAATCCTGTGTGAACTTAGAGTAACCTTGTGAATGCGGTTGATATGATTGTGTTGGTGTTAATTTTGGTTCAAATGATAAGAGTAAAGGTGTGAGTAGAGTTATAGGTCAATTCGGTCTAAAATGAAGGTTTAAGAGGTGATTTTTCTAATATACTAGTCTAACGTGAGAATTTGTGGTTTAGGACAGTTAATTTGGTCATTCGTAAATTGTTTGGGATGAGATTTAGCTGATATCTGTGTTAGAATGGAGTTGTAGTTATTTTGGAGTGTTTGCAAAGTTGTTTAAGTGTATTTTGGAGGTTTGGACTAGTGAGATTTTGAATTTTAAGTTCTGTGTCCAAATGGTCATTTTGAGGATGTTGTTAAGTCATTTCTAACTTGTTAAAGTCCCTAAGTTGATAAAAAAAATGAGCTAGAACTTATAGAATTCAATTTTGGTCTTTGAGGTGAGATTTTAGTTGTTTTTAAGTTAAAAGTCTTGTTGTAAAACTGTTAAGAACTAGTTTAAGTTGGATGATACACATTTTGTTTAGGTCTATAGTAGTTTAGGATTTAATATAGGAGTGTTGGAAGTTGGTAAAAATGTTTAGGATAGGTCATGAGGGGGGTTAAGGGTGCAAATTATGCAATTTTGGTTTTGTAGAATTATGCAGTCTCGCTGAGCGAGTGTAGCCGTTCAGCGAGTATAACAATCTCTACTTGTGAGAGTGTAGTCGCTGAGTGGGCAAAACTCACTGTTTTCATATACGTAGAGCGAGCCATGGTGGTTGAGCGAGTAGGTTGGCTAACACTTTTAGCTGAGTAAGCATATCTGGTGGCTTAGTGAAAATATCAGAATTTTTAACTAATTTTTTTATATTTCTTAAAGTGTGTTCAATGTATGTGAGTGTTTGAATGATTTGTTTACACTAGTTATTGTGAAATATGTATTGATTTATAATATTAATTAGAAGATTATGTATATGATTATGTATGATATATGATAATGATGAATAAGTCATTGATATTGTAAATGTTATTGATGGACGTAATTCCACGACTCGTGGAGAGATTACATGATGATGTCATGTAGTGTTGTTTGTATGAGTGGCTGGAGTTAATTTGGAGGTTTATCTTGACGCTCTCAATAACCTCAATCTCAAATAGAGATTGATGGTTATGTCGTGGAGAGTAATAGGGGATTCTTGTCTAGGGGCCTTGTCTTGGACAAAGACAACTCAAATAGACTAACTTTGTGTGGTAGCTTGGATTGAGCTAGCTGTATTACCATTACAAGTGCTTGAACCATCGTAACTCGACATTCATACTATATTCGGATGAGTCAAGTCTAAGTCTATGATACAATTAGGATGGATGTTTTATTATGTGTGTTATACAATATATTAAAGCTGTCAAAATGGGCCACACAACCAGACTCGACCCGGCCCACCACCGGTTGGTCACTTAGTGAGCCAACCCAACCCGAGTCATTTATTAGCGAGCCAGAAAAATTCAAACTCGGCCCGACCTACCACGGGTTGGTGGGTAAACGGATTGGCTCACTGGCTCACTTAATTACAATTTTTTTAAAAATAAAAAAAAATTACAAACTTTCTATAATTCAAATCTAAACAAATTTCACTCCCAAATTCCACTTCCAACATGAGTGTTTAATTAATTTTTAAAATGGGGAACTTAAATAATTTTTTTCAAGCAAAAAAAATAATAAATATTTTTTATAAAATTAAAATTAAATTTTAATAAAATAAAATTAGGTAGGTGGGTTGGTGGGCCAACCTGGCCCACTACGGGTTTAACCCGCATGAGTCGGGTTTAAATCTGACCCGCATAAAAAAATACAATTTTTTCAAACGCAACTCGGCCCGAACCTGTGGTGAGCCGGATTGACTTACGAGTTGTGACCCATTTTGACAGTTCTACAATATATGATGAATTTTATTTTATTTGAGATCTGTTTTACCACTAGTTTAGTCTTGTTTTTGTATTGTCTGTCTGTGTGTTGTTATTCTCTTTTGCAATGATCACCTAAATGATGTGAATTTAGAGAGACATCTTTTCAGTTATTCCAACGAGAAGTGATAATGAAATACATGAATTGTTAGATGGATCTATAGAGATAAATCTCTTGTCTTTTGTAGGCTTGTTTTCATCTAATGGTTATATTATCATATGTAATATCTCATTTTAATAGTTTACACTCACAACTAATATTTCAATAAAAAATTTAATCTCTCAACTAAACTATTGTATATCAAGAAACTAAACCATTAATTGTAAAAGTAATTTATAATTAGAAGATAAGTTTATAAAATAAATGGATTCTGACGAGGTTCAGGAATTGAAAGCGACCGCACTAGCTTGGTTGGTGCTTTGTTGTTTTTGGTTTCTGTGGGTTGGGATTATGTCGTTTCGGAATATGTGGGTTGGCATATGCAGACTTAGGTACATGACATTAAATTTAAGACTTAAATTTCATTAAAAATGTTGATATCACACAGTGAAATCTTTAATTATAAAAATTGAAATGTAAAAAGCTTGAGTACTGTAATAACATATTATAAGTGATAATTTTGAAGATAATGTTACAAGTTACAGCTCAAAGTAAAATAAAAATTTACGAGAAGGTTTTATAAAATCATTATAATGAAGATCTTCTCATAAAGCATCTCTTACTAAAAGATTTCTAAGATAATATTTAGGTACTTATTTTTTTCTTTAAACAAATAATAATTGCGACTAAAATATCTATTGGTGTTAACATTTCTACAAGTAAAAAAAAAATTCAACAAATTCAAAATTATCTTAATGAGAGATTCTTTCAAAAATTCAAGATCAAAAAATTGTTTCAAGATTAGAAATCAACACGTGTCTTCTAGATACATCATCAACCACAACGTTTTCTTTTTAGTTTTTATGCTTTATGACATATGAAAATTATTTTAAAAATTCAAGTCAATTGGCATCTCCTTTGATTATCAGTATAAATACAAAATTCTTTTAGTAAAAAATAATATTGTCAATTTTGTAATGCTAAGAGATACCATTATTATCAAGTGAAATAGTATAGGGTGATCCCATTTAATTTATTATTAAAATAAGTAATAGGATGACCTTATTACATCAAAAGAGTTCATATATCCACATTAAGAATGGACACTTGTTAACTCATGTTTATGGGTAACAAAGATTTTTTTTTATTGTTTTCCTATTTTAAGAGTTAGGAAAGCAAGTTCAGAATGGTTATCTACTAATTGAGAATAGCGAGATACTATAAGACCAGAGTTCAATTTAGAAATTGGATCGAATTGAGTCGAAACTGCTCCTATTTATTATGACTGAACATTAATGGAATCTTTTTCAGAATCTGACCCTGTCACCTATACTTGATTGGGTGAAGCAACTATCAATGAAGTAATGGATTTAGTAGCCAGCTCAACTCCATTTAACAGGTTAGTAGCGAAAGGTAAGGCGAGTGGACGAGAAGAAGGAGCAAGCCCTCTTCAGTGAAGATAAGAGAATCAAGGCTATTTTACTTTACCAGACTATCTACTGAGAATAAAGGGCTTCAAGACAATTTCGACAACATAAAGTTGTGCTGTGGAATACGAAAGAGAAGCAGATTCAACTCAATCTTAGCCTAAGAGCAGTTCAAAGAAGAGAATCAAAGGTCATCGGCCAATGGAGCATTTCTCACCCCTCCCCTTCCCCTGGATTCATCTTAAACCGATCAAGATTATTTCCAGCACGAGAGCAAAAAAACGAAATGGTCTCCGTGTAGCTTCAAGTCACGCCTCTCTCACATAGAATCATGGTCACATTTGTAGTATATATATATATATATATATATATATATATATATATATATATTTCATCAAAAACAGAATGCCAATTGACACTAATACCATCAAGATTGAGTTTAGTTGCTTTTTACGATACTAATGAATGAGTAAAGGAAAGAATTAATCAGATAAGCTCTAGTTTGGACTCTCATTGGTCAAATAGGCGCAATGGGCCAAGAGAGAATAAAAGGACACTAGAAGAGAAGAGGAAGAAAAAGAATTGTATGATAAGAGTCCTTATCCCAACCACCCCATTTTTTTTAGTTTATGAGAGTAGCAACAACAATTCAATTTAAAAGATGAGCTGCATACCAAAGAGCTCGATAAGCTATTCTTTTTTTTAGTCCGATTGACTCGATAGGAAGAAAAGAGCATCAAGGTTTTTCGAAGGCTTCAAGCCCTGTTTNAGCGGAGAGCATGGATTCCCCTTGCACCTTTCTTCCACATGCACATTTCAAGAAGGTGCCTACACTCTAGTGTATAAAGTGGCAAAAAGTGGTTCTTTTTTGGTTCAATCAGAAGGGACAAAAGAGAGATGTTTTCTATCAGTCAAAAGTAGATACCGTCCTCTCTCATGCTCCCACGGTTCACTTACCGACGAATATAAAGGGAGGACCGGGGGCCATAGCAAGTTAGGTTGGGGTATAAAGCCATAAGCGTAGTGGGGGGTGATAGAGGACGTGCTCGTACGTTTCAAAGAATGGTAAGATCAACTTTATTGTTGGAAACTTTCACTCTTATATATATTTGAAATTTTCCTTTTTAGGAGCATTACAATCTGTAACTCAAATGGTATCTTACGAAGTCTTTATTGGTCTTATTCTTATTGTGCACTTTGTGGTGAGCGTGTTTGGATCTGCGAATGTAATCGCTCGGATGTTCCCCTAACCCAACCCAGGAATGGATCAGAGGGAACCACAACACAAGGAATGTCTATGTCTCGTCACAAGGCTCATTTCTTGTTTTTGGTCATAGGGCGGGTGAATTTATTTGATCAAGGCTTGGGGTCATAAGGGACATGATACTATCCAGATGCGAAGAACCCCAGAGGTGACTGCCCAAAATATATATTATTTTTAACAATGTTATTTAAAGGTGTTGTTAAAGTGCTAAAAGTCTTTACAAGTCTATGTAAAACTAGTTATACCACGAAACATCCTAACCTCACTTAAGTTTTTAGAAGTAGGTCATTCATGGATAGCCTTCATTTTTTTATATCTACTTGAATGCAATTTGTTTACTGAAAAATGTGCATTTCTCAAGATTAGCATGCAACTTTTCTTTTCTAAGCCCAAACATAATAGCATTCAAATGTTTCACATACAATTCTAGACTAGTACTATAAATCAAGATGTCATCGAATTACACCATAACAAATTTGCATAAAAATTCTTTCAAAACATGACTATCAAAGTCAAACATCAAACAATGTATGCATCATATGTTTCTAACAAGACATGGATTACATGTTTCTACAAAAACATTTCTTGCCTTTAATCATCTTTCCTAGTCTTCTAACTATCTTAGGATTAAGCTTAAGGCCTTAATGTCTCTGAATCATTAGGTAATTTCCAATTTAAGCATGAATGTTTAGTCAAGTTTGCTTAAACTTTAGCTACAAAAAGCATACATTAGAACATGCAAGAGAAATATATGCAATTATATAATATCACTAAAAATCAAGACTTAGAGTATTTATTAAGTATTTTAGGGAAATTTCACACACTAGACACTTTAATTAACTTCATTTAGCTATATCAACTAGTACACTTAATCTACTTAGAACACCCATCATCCAATATGGCTTAAAAAGTTGATTTTAACATATAATTTTATTCAATGCTCATTTTATCTTATTTGGATGAATCTTAGTTAAAAAATGGATTTAAGTATCATTTCATACAACAAAGCTAAGATTAAATATTGTATGAGTATATAAAATTGAACTCATACTACAACTTATGCACATCTTCCAAGAACCATTATTTTTAGGCATCAAAATGAACAAAACAACAAATGAGCTCTATTGAACCCATCCTTTGTTCATCAATTCTTCAACTAAAATTTGGATCTCTATTGTCTCTTGTAGGTTGCTTCTATAAGTTGACCCATTTTTCAAATATGCTACATGAAGGAGGTAAATGTGTTGCTCAATTCCCCTTAGAGGGTAGTCCTCTAGTATTTCATTTGAAAACATTCATTTGTAAAAAGACACGATAGTAGAACGAAGATTAATTTGATTAAAGTGGTTAACAACAAATATATATATATATATATATATATATATATATATATATATATATATATATATATATATATATATATATATATATTGCAATAAAGTAAATGTAGAGGTTTATTAGAAATTAGTAATTTCTTTACTTCACTCACTTTAGCTAATCCATTCATTTTCTCTCACGTGTTTCTCTCATTGCAAGTGATTTGATCTTGCTCTATTTGTGTGTTCTGCACATTTCTCTTTTCTCTTGCACCTTCTTTTTTCTCAATTTCATTTGATCCTTTCACACTTCTCTGGGAGGTAAGGGTTTGAGAGTTACCTTGTTCTTGTCGTGCATTAAAGAGATTTTGTTGGTGAAACCATCATGGATGACTTTGGTGTTAAACTGCCAAGGCATCCCTAAAAGAATGTGTTGGAAAAAGAATGACTTAGTTTCAACACCAATAGAGGGGGGGTTGAGTTGGTGAGGTTCAAAAATCAGAGTCTTTTTAAAATCTTTTTCACAAAGTAATGAACTTTCAAAATTTTCTTAAATCTCAAGGAAAAAGATAAATCAGTGCAGCGTAGCGGAAAATAGTTGACCATACTGAAAATAAAGCCAACTTGAAAGTAAAGAATTCAGGGATAGAAGATTCAAACGCAGTTTTTATACTGGTTCTGCCAAACTGCCTACATTCAGTGTCCTTCCTGTACCCGGAAGCAAATGCACTATAATGGTTAAGGTTTTTACAACAAGGTTTCTATAGAGACCTCTACGTCGAAATATAAAACACCTCTCTAACCCTCTAACCAAAATATAGGCATACAACACCCAAAGAACAGCAGCAAGATATCCCCCCTCCTGCAGTCTTTGTCAACTTTGAACAATCCTCAAAGTTCCCAACACGCAGCACGTCCTCTTCCTGTAATCACAACAGGGCAGCCACAATCTTCACAAGATTGAGAGAAGTAGATGATCATGTTTCCAGAACACTTCAATGTGTAGTATGATCAAGTCTTTCTTTCAACACGACAACTTTGCTCTTCAAGCAACTATCAAAGAGAGATCTTCACAGTCTTCTTGATGAGTTCTTGGAGCTTTTCACAGAGATCAAGATCTGAAACAATAGAATGAAAATGTTAGAATTATCAAAAGCCTCTGTAGAATACAGAATTGCGTCTATATATAGTTTTATGTAAAACAGACGCTCCCAAAGTTGACTACGATACTAATACAGTCGACTTCAGTCAGACAGTTAAGACAGTTAAAGTAATTAGTAGCAATTAGACCAACTAAATTGATTGCACATTTAATTCAATTGACTAGTAATTAATGTTTGGTCAAAGAATAAAAAATATAGCCGTTATAGATCACAAGCATCAAGAGAAATTCAAAACATAACTAACTAAGTCGAGTAGCTTGCGCATACAGTCGACTATGTCACTTCAATGCAGTTTTGAAAATCTTTCTTTGCAAAAACACTCACAACACTGCTTTTGAAAATCTATGCAAAGTCACTGGATTTAATCGACTTGCTTCATAATGAAGTCGACTTAAAACTTGTAGTTTTGCCACACAATATAAGTTCAATCAAGTGCATGTGGTTTTCTTTTCTAAAAAATATGTTATGCAATCACAGATGATATCTCATGTAGAAAGTAGTGAATATGCACACATAGACAAAACAACACAAACATGTTCTTCAAGAACTCATACACAAGAAAGTTTTGAACATGTAACACATATCAGTACATGTGTTATTAATAATGTGTTGTCATCATAAAAAACCATAAGCATTGTGAGATTGTAATGTTTAGCTAAACTAGTGTTTTCCTTATCAACAATATCAACAAAATGTGAGTTGCCTCCATTAGAACCACATCACATAAGACCTTGTCATTATATGGTCTTATGTATATGTTTACTTCCACTTGCTTATTCACTATCATCTTTCTATCTTCATTAAGCCATTGAAGTTTGTATGGTCTTTGTGTGAGGTTTTGTCTCCAAATTTAATTTAGTAACTAGTATTGAGCTAGCTACCTTGATGCAACTTCCTTGATCAATTACAAGTGAACATATTTTCCGTTAAATGAAACATGTAGTGTGGAAAATATTTTCTCTTTAAGTTCATCCAACACTTTTTGCATCCTAGAAGCCTTCTAATCATCAACCAATCACCCTTCAACACATTCAACCCCACCTTTTCCTTTTTCTTCTCCATCTCTTCTTCACTTGAAGGTTCATTATCTATTTCTCCAATTGTTAACGTGATTATATTCATTTTTGTTGGACATTCTAACTCATAAATTCCTTTCCCAAGCATTGAAAACATTTTATCTCACCGGTCTTCCTTTTAGGTGGTGAATTATATACCTCTTAGGTGACTTTCATGTGAAAATATGGTTGAACTTAAGGGAACTCCTTCATCCATCACAACCTTATACCTCCAATTGGAATTATTATTATTGTTAAAACTCCTCCTCATGATTGACTTCCACATAATTTGTCGTTATACTTTAATAGACTTATATAACAAATCCTCCATTTCAACATATTATTGCTACTCCATAACATTCATAATGTCGTGGTTCAATTCACTAAAAAACATAGCCATGGTTAATTCATTTTCTTCATTCATGCAACCTCTAATTACGGTTACATCCATACACTAGTGTAAAAGCAACGTATAACGTCACGCGTTCAACGTCCAACCACTGAATAACCAAGGTTAAAAATGACCGATGACATTTTTGTAAATATATGCAATTGTAGAACGTTGAAGCCTTATACAATTGGAAGTTCTATTATGGTAATTATTTAAAGCAACGCATCATTCTCTTTCTTCTTTCTTTTAAACCACCAATAGTACGTCGAATTTTGTAGGGGCTTCGATGTATTATTTGTCAGCCAGAAGTCAAAAAGTAACCCCTTTTTAATTTTTTTTTTCTTTTTTCTTTTAAACCACATATAATACGTCGAATTTTGTAAGGGTTTCGACGTATTATTTTTTAGCCAGAAGCCAAAGAATTACCCCTTTTTAATTCTTTTTTCTTTTAAACCACCAATAATACGTTGAACTCTATAGGGGCATCGACGTATTATTTGTCAACCAAAAGTTTTCCCTTTTTAATTTGAGTAGGAGATTGAAAATTCATTCATTAGCCTGCGAAACCTTCTTCTCTTCTCAAACTTTTCTCGAACGAAGTTTGACGACCATCACATGTAATCTTTCTTTCATTTCATACAAATGCATGTTAATTAACTACTTTATGTATGATTTTCGTTCGATTATTTTCGTGTTCTTGTCCTTCATAGGCGCATTCTGCTTTCTCTCTCACTGGTGGAAACACTTTATTTCGATGAACCCACCTTTTAAAGGTTAGTTTTCGTTTTCGTTTTGAAGAACTTATTTGTTGAACTTGTTTGTTGTTTTTTTGTTGAACTTGTTTGTTGTTGTTATTTGGTTGAACTTTTTTGTTGTTGTTATTTGATTGATCTTGTTTGTTGTTATTATTTGGTTGAACTTGTTTGTTGTTTGTTATTGTTGTTTGTTGTTGATACTATACCACCGTTCATAGTTCATGCTTTTTAAAATATCAAAAACTGAAATTTGTCGTTTTTCTGCTTTTTAATTCTCGTAGAGTTGTAAAAAAGATCACAATTAATTAAAAAAACAAAAAAAAATTGCTTAATGTCGAATATTGACAAAATTCGATGTCAATTTGATTAACATCGAATTTTTTAAATTTGACGTCAATTTAACGTCTCTCGATATGACGCCGACCTCAAATTTGACGTGAAAGGTCAAAAAACAACGACTTTATATGGTATTTTTGTATTAGTGATCTCTTTAAAGTACTCTTCCACACTTTTATTCCCTTGAGTCATTCCTTGATGTTTAAGTTGCAAATCCTTCTTATAGCTTGTTAGAATAAATCTCTTTCTCATATTTCATTTCATTTTGGTCCAAGAGTTCGTCGTGGGTTTTTCATTTGTAGTCTCTCCTTTTAGTGCTTATTCCCTTAACTTAAGGAGCATGCTGAAAATTCAGTTGCTGCAAACTTTGTCTTTTGTTCATTGCAAGAAAACACATGTTTTACTTTAAGTTCTCACTTCAAGTAGGCTTTAAGTTCATTATTCCCTTTGAATGTGCATATTTTAACTTGATCTCATCAAACCTTAGTTGTCTTTATTCTCCTTTCTTTCTTTCTTTTTCTCCTCAGATTTCCCATCCATTTTCATGATTTCTTGATTTGCTTGCTCCATTTATTCTAACCTATCATGAAGCTAATATTTTTTTCTTCATCAGTCTCTTCAAATGTTGAGTTAGAGCTTGTATTTGTGAAAGTCCAACACTCTGCATTTTCTCTATTATGCTCAAGTAAGCAAATTAGAAATAACAATAATGTTAAGTAACACCATAATCCTTCAAGTGTTTACAATCCAAACTTGTATTTAACACATATTTTTATTTTTTTAAATAATCACATTACCTTTTACCATTTATTTTCTAACTCAAGGTTTTAACAAGCATAAAAATTAACATTTAAGAATTGTGGTTATAGGTAGTAATCACAATTGTTAAAACAAAATTTTAACTTCAATGAAAAAGAAGTAACAAATTCACTCAACAAACAAGAAAAACTACCAAAAAAATGTATAGAAAAAACAGACACACTTGAACTTAGGAATTTTAACAAACAAGTAGTGGCCATAGACAACTACTAAAATCTTCTTCTTCTTTCTTTCTATTTTTTTCATTTGCTTTTCCTTTTTCTCCTCCCTTCCCCGTTCTACTTTTTTCTTTTTATATATATAACTTGCATTTGATATTATAATTGGAAAACCTTCACATATGTAAGACTTTAAGACAAAATTGAAACGATAAGAGAAAAGGAGAGAAAAAAAAATGATGAACAACACCGCGCAAAAATATTACCATAAGCAGTAAAAAACACATAAAATAAGATACACTTTTATCTTACCACTTAAATCTTTATTCTGAATACTACATGATACAATTTTAAATAATATTAATACAAGAATTTAAGAATTACATTTACTTAAAAACAAAAGTTAGGAATTGAAAATATAATATGGAAAATTTGAATAAAAGATGGTGCCATAGATCAATTCTAATAAATTTAAGAATGATTGGTCACAAAAATTGAAAAATTCTTGATAAGGTCACAAGATGTAGAAAAAAAAAATTCTAGCAAAGACAACATCACAATTATTTTGGAAAACTATTCTGCTACTCATTCTAAATTTCAAAAGGATATAAATATAAATTAAGTTGTTGGTCTTTCCTCATCTTTAATTAAATAAAACGAAATACAATACTTATATTTAAGAGGAGGAATTTGTCCTAATTGTTAAATTGACACATTCTAAATTGTTTTAGCTTCAAATCTAAATTATTAGCATAATATTAATATTTTTATTTTAGGAGTCCGACATATAATACATTTATATTCTATTAAATAAATAATAATAAAATTATAGAATAATAAAAAAAAAGAATATTGTAATCATAAGATAACAAATATCGTAAACAATTATAATAAAAATACAAAAATAAAACTAGAAATAATAATATAAAATATAATATATAATTTAATAATAATTTATAAATTAACATTTAATTAAAACTAATTTATCTTATACCTGTATAAAAAGCGATTATTTTTTCGTGCTCACATTTATTTTTCAATTTTATATTTTAAATAATTTTTTTTTAAATTACAATAATTATTTAATTTAATTTATTTATTTTTAATTTAACTGTTTTTAAACTTAATCATTTTTTAGTTAGAAAACTGCCTATAAAATAAATTACTCTTAAAATACGAAAAATTCAAATTAATTAATTTTATTTTATTTATATTTCATTATAATTTTATTTAATTTCAATACTTCTATTATTATGATTATCGTGACATTCGAATTATATAGCACAGATATATATAATACAGACATCATCATAGATAATATTATAAAGCAGTTAAGGACTTTGTAAGTAAAGTATTAAGCTTACAGTAATTCAACATGACCATAATTTTAAAACTTTGAGTACAACAGAGTAATAAGATTACAGTCATCCTCACAAGTTAGGAATTGCAAACTTTAGTCCTAATAAAGTTCTTCAAAATAACATAAGTCAACCGAATGAGCTAGGAGGAACTAAGCTGCAACATCACCATCTCCTTCCAAGGCATGCTCCAAAGGGATCTCGTCTTCCTCTCCTCACATCCAAGTGGATGATCATTACAAAAGAAAACACACACAAACACAAATGCAAGGGTGAGCTAATTATATAAAGAGCATACAGTTAACAGTGCATCCATACAACGGTAAACTTCAATCAATATCAGTTTAAAGCATACATCCTAACATGTTATATTCTAGACTTGATTCGTCCAGACTTTAGAATGATAGTCGAGCTATGGTGGGTCATGCACCCATGGTGGCTTATGATACTTGGGTTCCCCACCCTGCGACACTCACAAGGTTAGCCTATTTTGGGCCTTGAGGTATATACTGGAAGCCCCCAAGACTAAGACCTCTTGATACTCCTCACCACATGGTTCAATCCTCTCTACGTGAGAAGAAAGACCATTGGAGCGTCAGGAAGACCCCCGATATTGAGCTCCTACTTTCATTCTAAAACACTAAGAATCTCACCAAGAGATTCTACACAGATAGAACTTGGTTTACCATTTGGATCGTACTTTCATCACTTTGTAATCATATACTTTTTGTCACAATCAGCATATACATAATCTTAACAATATTCATTAACTCATTAAACACAAGTTATAAAAGTAACAGCTCCATAAATTTAATCTAAATTTATTAATACTAGAATCTTTATAATTTATTTCCAATGCCTAAACCCCTGTATATTAGAAGATATGAAAACCCGTTTCCTTTAATCTTATTATAAGTTATAATAAACCATACTGAACGTTACTTTAATATAAATATATATATATATATATATATATATATATATATATATATATATATATATATATATATATATATA
>NC_028358.1:12049569-12052912 GCF_000741045.1 Vigna radiata var. radiata
GTTTTGAGAATGAAAATTATTTAAATATCCTTTACCTTAAAACTTAGAATCCATGATAAATGAGGATATTTTTGTCTATTATAATCCGGTACACATTGTTAAAACGTACCAACTGAAAAACAGGCGTACGCGTGTTAACAAACCCCTATATATATATATATATATTAAACCAACGTACCATCTCTCATTTGTATTATAATATTATAATTATAATAAACATTTCCATATATCATCGTTCCCTTTTATACGTACCTACTAATCTTATAATTATATTATTTTAATATAATTTAATATCATTACGTACTCTTTGCTACTAATTTTATATATAAATATATTATATTAATATAATTTAATATCAATACAATGAATCCACTCTATTAAATAAATACAAACTAACCATCATGGTTTCATAAAATAAAATCCATCTACTTTTACTAAAACCAAACAAAACGAATAAAAACTCCTTCTTTAATTTGGACATCCCTTCTTTTTCCCTCTCCAAAACCCTTTCTCTCTTTCACGTGAATTCAAGACTTATATCCAAATTATTGAACCTCTCCCTCCTCTT
The DNA here is from genome assembly GCF_000741045.1 of Vigna radiata var. radiata. Lineage (NCBI taxonomy): Eukaryota > Viridiplantae > Streptophyta > Magnoliopsida > Fabales > Fabaceae > Vigna > Vigna radiata. The sequence goes on from NC_028358.1 coordinate 12,050,138, forward strand.
TCTATAACTTCCATTTCCATTTTAATGCATCTTCTTTTTCTCAAGTTACATAACTGAGACCTCATCTTCTTTTCCTTCTCTCTTTCTTCTCATTTACTTCATCGGCACACACACACATATTTCACTCATCCTACTAAATCCCCAAACAAACTCTAACACTACCATTAAGGAATTAAACATCTCTTCTCCACCCTCACTGTGGCCAACTTTCACTCTAGCTCATAAACATACACTAAATAATCCTAAACTTTTTCACTCTCTCCGTTTTAAATTATTCTCCAAACACTTCCTAATTCGCGCAAAGCCCCATTCCATTACCTGCAACCTTTAACCATCCCAACAATTAAATATTTTTCTCCCACTAAAGTTAAATCCAACAACTAAAATACCCCAACGTAAACCCCAACTAACATCTTCACTCACGTATTCTCACACATATCCATTCCACCTCTCGTAACCCTCATCTTTCCCCTTACTAAAGCCATCATCTTCCCTTTCCAAACTTCATAAATGAAACCCCAACTCTTAGTGTACCCCAGGTTTCTCAAACAACCCAAAACACCATGAAGGAAGCAATATAATGATTACTGAAACAACAAAATATTACAAATATCACAACATCATAATCACAGTCATTTACTTCATGAGTATCATACATACACATCAAACAAAACAAGAGAAAGTCAGCTCTTCTTACTTTTTGTTGATTATCACGCTCACAAGAACGTTTCTATGGTGCCTCACACAGCAAGAGCGCAACAGTACCAATCAGAATGAAGAAACCGTTCGGTCCGTTATGGAGCTCTCGGCGTGGTGAACGTTTGAGTACCTCTTATTCAAAGATTAAACTGTTCAATGAATGGGAATGTTAGAGAGAAGGCAGAGGAAATTTAGGGAAGAATAAGAATTCTAGAGAGAGAAGGAAAGGTTGACTAATGAACTCAGATTTTTGAACAACCCCTTTCTAAGGTCAGGGTGTCTTATCCTTTAGGGCCTGGTTACCTCAACCCAAGGCCCACAGCCCTTGGGCCAAATTTTAGATCCTCACATTCTCCCCAACAAGAAAAGTTTTCGACCTCGAAAATAAAACTTACGAAGAAATAGGTGATGATAAGACTTACGCATCTCTCCCTCTAACTCCCAAGTAGAGTCGTCGCTTCTACTATCCCAGACGACCTTGACCAGACTGATGGTTTTGCCTCTGAGTTGCTTGTTCTGGCTCCCCTCAATTCTAACCAGCTGCACCTTCATAGACAGATCTTCTCTAACTTGCACATCTTCAGCTTCGAGCACATGAGAAGGATTCAACACGTATTTCCTAAGCTCTGAGACATGGAAGATTGAATGAAGGTTAGTCAGCTGGGGTGGCATGGCTATCTCATAAGCTATCGGTCTTATACGTCGTAGAATCTGGTAAGGACCAAGATACCTAGGAGATAGTTTCCTAGCATGAATGACTCTTCCTACACCAGTAGTAGGAGTCACTCAGAGGAACACATGATCCCCAACTGCAAACTCCAAAGGTCTCCGCCTCTGATCAGTATATGACTTCTGCCTGCTCTGAGATGGCTTCATCCTTTCTTGAATGAGCTTCAATTTCTCCATGGTCTGCTGCACAAGCTCTGGCCCAGTCAACACTGCCTCTCCATCTTGAAACCAACATAACGGTGTTCTGCAGCGCCTCCCATATAATGTCTCAAACAACGCCATACCGATACTAGCCTGGTAGCTATTGTTATAAGCGAACTCTACTAATGGCAACATCTCATTCCAGACACCCAAATGATCCAGAACACACGTCCTCAGCAAGTCCTCTAGTGATTGGATTGTCCTCTCCGACTGACCATATATCTGAGGATGGTAAGTTGAGCTCATCTGCAGCCTACTACTCATCTCGCTCTGAAGGGTCTACCAAAAGCTGGAGGTTGAAAGGCTTTTTGGTCGCACAAAAAGTCAACAAACCCTAGTCCCCACTAATGTAGTATAGGGCAACTAGGGGATCAATCCGCAGACTCAGCTAATCAAGTTTCAAGTGTTTGGTATAAGTCTTGTACTTATATACTACTTATTTACTATTAAACTGGGTGGGAACATTTAAAATGAATGAAACTACAATAAAAGAAAAAATTGTCTAAAATCTATAAACTATCTAAAAGAAGAAAGAAATTGAATTGAAATGAAGTAAAGAAAATAGAACTCTAAACCTCCTAAAACAGAAACAGTAACAGAAGCTACTATGAAAATTTAAATGCAACTAAAATTACCTAAAACTAGAACCGTAAACAAGCAACTCAAATTGGAAATTAAAAGCTAAACAAATCCTAACAGTCAATCACATAACAGAACCTAGAGCTAAACATGAAATCACCATCTAACTAAGACTACTTTAACATCAATTCTTTAACAGAGATATTAAAAATAAAGCACTAACCCAAAGGTAACAGGCACATGCAAAGAACAGAGGAAAATGCACACTAGATTGAATGAAAGAGTCTCAATTCCTCTTCAGAAAGACATTCTGAGAAAGTTAAGCGCATCACCGGGTCTTTTTAGTTCATATTTCAGAACTTAAAAGTGGAAATTCTCACTCAATTATTCAACCAATGCACAGTTTCACAAAAACTGAAAACACAACACTGAAATTGGACTTAGTCTGATAATGGCGAAGCTTAACATCTCTCAAGAAGACCTCTTGAAAATTTAGGCCCAATCCAGGGTCCTATTACATCCAGACAGATGTAAAATTTTGGATGTTTTCCTTCAAAATTATCATAC
>NC_028358.1:12053187-12076459 GCF_000741045.1 Vigna radiata var. radiata
GAATTATAAAATGCAGAGATCACAGAGTCGAATTCAATTTCCATAACAAAACAATTACAAAAATTGAAAACTGAATAAGAACAGAATGGAAAAGCACGAGAATAGAAACTGAAACAAGAAACCGAAAGTAACATCAACAATTTATTAGAATAGAAAGCTAATACCAGAATCCGTAGAGACAACTCACTTTTGTCACTCTAGTGAATTCCTCTGTGAAATCCAGTAACAAAATCCCTACTCTACAAAAGCGAATAAAACCCTAATCTAGAGAATAAAGAACTGTAGCAACAAATGAAAGTGCGTCTGTGTGTGTAAACCATGTACATTGCAGAAAACCCCTTTTTATAGGGTTGAGAAAAGAAGAAAAAGGGAAAAAAACAGAAAAGAAAAAGGAAAAAAAATGGAAAAAAAAAACTTGCTTGCTACGCTAAGCTTCATCTGACGTGGCAGCTGTGGTCATCTTCGTCTTCGTCGGTCAGCTCCTCTTCTTTTCCGGGCATAGCATATGATTCACTTAAATCACCAGACCAATTGCAGAAGAACTATCCACTAGGCAAGTCAAAAAGAAATCCAAAAACTAAAAACTGAAAGCAAATAAAAAAAAAAACTTGAAATTAAAACTGAAAAACCAATTAAAATGGACTCTTTGAAGCTCCAGTAGTGTAGAACACTAGCTTCACTTATTATCTGAAACATCTTCCTCCTCANAGTAGCTTATACTCCGCNACTNCTCCACCTCCCCCATCAGTAGGGGCTTGGCCCCCAAGCCATGCTTTAAAGTCCTAATGAAGATGTTATCTCTCTTTTTGGTGGACCAACTTATTGCTCAAATTCCTCAACTCCTTGTATATTTATCTTCATCAATGTTCATACCTTTTGCTTGCAAGAACACCAAGAAACTCGAACAAACATGTTAGTCCAATATTTATATAAACCAAGTTTTGATAATTGAAAATTGAAAAACATAAAGATAAAAACAAAAGTAACAAATAAAGAAGTGAAATAGAAAAATGACAAACACAACAAAGAAACAAAGAAACAAAGCTTGCATAAGATGAGCACACCAACCAAACAACAATTCTAAAATGCAGAATGATTGAAATGGATTTCCTAAATAACCTCACTCAGATCCCTCTTGTTGCAAGATCACTTAGTACTCTCCTAGAGTGATGAATACTACTTTCCCTGTTCTCTAATGTAAAAACACTCAGATCCCTCTTCTTGCGCCTATCTAAGCTTGACACACCTCACCCAATTCCTTGGCATAAGCATGCATCAAAACTTGCATTAAGAACTAGAACAGTGGGGTCCAAATACACAATCACGTTGTTTGTCACTCGGGTGACTAGTAATATCTGGGTTGACTTAGCTAGTTCGGCTGCTGAAACCCCATCCCTAGGCATCCCAACAACTAGATCATGCTCTAAGGCGTACCCCGAAACAAGATTTAAGCACAAACCAAACCAGTGGAAAGTATAAACATTTGAAGGCAAACTGCATAAAAGAAACACAAACAAAACAGACATACAAATGGCAAATAATTCCACTTTCCCTGTTTTCTGAAGTTAGAACACTCAGATCCCTCTTATTGTGCCTTCCTAAGTATGACAAACCCTCACCCAATCCCTTGGCGTAAGAAGCCCATCAAAACTTGCCTTAAGTTCCAAAACAGTGAATTCAAACACACAACCCCATCCCTGGTGATTTGCACATCTGGTTTGATTTAGTTAGTTCCGCTACTGAAACCTTATCCCTAAGCATTTCGACAACTGCATCAAGCTCTAAGGCGTACCCCGAGACATGCATTAAGTACAAACTAAATCAATGGAAAGTCTTAGAAACTAAAGCCAACTGCAGACAAAACAACATTCAAAGACACAACAAACAACAAAGTCCAAAAGAGTCATAAATGCCCAAATTGCCTTGTGTTTGAACACAAGTCCCCGGCAACGGCGCCAAAAACTTGTTAACTCATTGGCAAGTGTACCAAATCGTTCAAGTAATAAAACTGGTAGGACCAGGTATCGTTTTCCCAAGAGACTTGTGCAACACATGACAATTCTTCCTTTCATAACTCAATTAGACATCAAAGTGCACAAAAACACAAGAAACTCTTTTTGGTATTTTTATCAAACAGTTGGTGTGTAAGGAATTTAACATAGTGTATTTACAATTTTTCAAGACTAGAGTTCATCCACTTCATTCTCATGCATTTACAAACAACTCAATTCCATCAATTAAGTGTTCAATTTCAGTTCTAAGTTCAAGTCATATTTTCCAATATATCAAGAACCAAAATTCAAGCCATGGGTGATCAAGCCAAAACAAGCATTAAGCATAGAAATCAAATACTAACATTGAAATGGAAAAGCATATGTATTAACATCACAAAATACACAAGATTCAGTTTATCATCTAATCTCAACAAATAGGAANAGCCCTCAATGGAGGAGAACTTAGGGTTCTACAAATTGAAGAGATAGGGAAGAAATTGGAACCAAAGAGAAGATGCAAAGCCTTTCCCAAGGTTCTTGGCAGCTGCTCCATGCTCCATTTGCGCTTCCCCTTCACATCTCCATCTCCAATCTGTGACCCATCTTCTTCCTCAACCCAAAAGGGGCAAAATCACCATTGAAGAAGCTTGAAGACCCAAGGAGGAGTGGGAGAGCTTCCCAACACCCCAAATAGCCTCCAAGGGCCTCTCCCAATCTCTCTAGGTGAAGAACGAAGTGTAGGAGGAGAAGTCCCTCAAAAATCCCGAGAGCCATGTTTAAATAACCCATTTTTGACATATCCGCGAGAATTCGCGCCCAGCTCGGATTCCTGGCGCCCAACGCCACTTTTCACTACATCAGATGTGAAAAACAGCAAGATCTCGCGCCCAGCGCGGATTCCTGGCGCCCAGCTTGGAATTCTGGCGCCCAACTTGGATTTCTCTGCAACTCTGGCGCCCGGCTTGGATTTCTGGCGCCCAGCTTGGGCGGATTTGACAGCATTCTAAAATTTAGGCTCCTGTGCGATTCCAAAGGCGTCGAACATGGGTATTTGCTTCAGATTGATCTTTTATTGTCCCAAAACATGTTCCCTTGAGTTCTTGCTTGTTTTCCTCCACTAGAATTGCTTCATATTCCTTTATTTCACACACTCAAACATAGAGATTAGAGGTAAAAACAAGCATATACTAAATAAACACAAGAAAACTAGAAAACACACTAAACGTGAGGATAAAACAAAGTAAAAGTTATGAAGGAGTTGATTTTGCCACTAAAATGATGCTTAAATAATGGTAAGAATTAACATTATCACCTGCGTCCCTCAACCTCAATATGACATCTGGAGCACTGATGAGTCGATATTTTATTGACTGCACTTAGTTTATTGTACCGAATTTAATCAGGGAATCGTGCTTAAATGTCCGGTATTTTCCCGTTTATGCTAATTGTGCTTAATTTGACCGGAAATTTTAATTTTAATTAATTTGAATTTTCTGAGCTAATTATTTGCATTATTATTTGCAGGGAAAATTTTGGAAAACAAAATTTGGGACATTTGGAGGAGTCAAATAAATTCAAGACTCTCCGCAAAGACATTTTAAAATTAGTCAAATTTTTAATTTAGTAGATTAGGCTTTTTAAATCAAGTTTTGTAATTTTGGGCCAACTTTTGGTAGTGTAGACTTAGCCCAATTGTAGAGTAGGATGACTTGGCACCTAGGTTTTTTTTTAGGGTGGACCCCACCTCATTTTATGACACACGTGGCCCTAGGGATTCCAACATTTCCCTTGAGCCATCACACACATTTTTGGGGGGGAACAGGTGCTGCAACGTTTTTTTAGTTCATTCTCGGCAGAGGAGGATTTTTGGGGGGGAGCTGCTGAACGTTTTCTTCTAGAGAAGTTTGAAAGATGTTTACTTTGCTGGGCATTGGATGAATGAAAGAAGCAATTTTCTTTTTTTTATTTTNTTATTTTTATTGCAATTTTGATTGAAGCATTTTCTCATTTCTTGCTGGAACGGTAAAGATGTTTATTTACAATTAGAAGTTACGTTTTCTCTATTTCCATTGAATGCATAAGTGTTGTGGTTGATGCTGGAGATTTTTTTCATTTTAGATTTAGCAATTTAAAATTGAAAGAAGGGGCGTGGATGATGCTGATTGTTGAAGATTATTTTTGTTGGTTGATTCAGCATCCGGTCTTGGAGCTGGAAGCACATATGCACACACGTTTAATTCAAGTGCAGCGCAATTTAATTTTTTTGGATAAAGCACGGGTTACATCAGCTGCCACCCATTTAGATTATGGCCTTACTTTCATTTANAAAAGGGAAGCGGTGCAACACATTTTAATTTATTTAATTTTTATAGGGATGTTACATCTAGAATAGGAGGAAGCTTCTTGAATTTTAATTGAATCTTTGGAGGTGCATGCGNGGTCATTTATTTCTCTTGGCAAAAGGAAACNCTGATTTAATTTGGCTTGCACACATGGGACATCCANCAGCAGGTTTATATCTTGGAATGCACAACGGTGATTTTTATTGTGAAGAGAAAAGAATTTTATTTTTCCTTGAGAAGCAGCTTACTTACTTACTCACTTGGTTTATTTTACTCACATTTTATTTTAATGCTTGTCCCGTGATAGATGTATTTTCCTTTACCAATTTCTTTTGATGCTTCAATTGTTTTGCTTAGAATCCTTAGAATTGAGTTTAGCATTTTCACTCTCTGGACTCGATTTTAAAAACATAACTGCAACCACACCAGAGGTCCAAATGCTACGTTTTATGTGTCAAATGAAAGATATTTGAGTCTATTTTCCAGGAAAAAAAACCTCATCTCATTTAGAGCTCTGTAGAAAAAGTTATGGATAAAACATTGAGCAAAGGTCAGAGCTGTCATGTTCCAGCGTGAATTTTCGTATTTATTGTANCAGTTTCGTTTTTACTGTTTTAATTTCATTTTCGTGCATGGTGAAACCTTTTCAAACCCCCTCCCCCNTTTCATGTTAGACTTGATTCTCGAACCACGGTTTGGTCCTTGAGAGACGACCTAGGAGTCACTTCCTAGCACTATACTGCATATTCTCAATTGCAATCAAATTTGACTGGGCGGCGACACCCATCAAGCACCCATTAGATGTTCTGACTAACCCAACTGCTGGTGTAGACACCACCAGATCGCACGAAAGCTCTCTGACAACTAGACCCAGTCTCTCCACACATGCCTCAGACACAAAAGAACGTGTCGCCCCCGAGTCGAATGAAGTCGCACAAGAAGCTCCAAACAATAGACAACTGCTAACAATTAAGTTACCTGCCCTGGCTGCCTCAGCTCCAGTCAAGGCATAGACTCTCCCAATTGCCTACGACCTAACACTAACCCTCTGAATGGCTCTCCTAGCCTGATGTGTCTGTGGTCCAACCCTCCTAGTAGTAGGGTAGCCACTAGCATAATGTCCCTCTCTCCTACAAATGTTGCACCTCTTGTACCCTACCAGCTGGGGGAAAACCGCCTGAAGGTGTGGTCCCCTACACATGAAGCATCGTACTGGGCTAGCAAAACTGGATTGCCCTGATGACTGAGTTGAAGAACCCCTGGACCCAGAAGAAGTAGGTCTAGAGAAAGGGGTCGTCCTGGAATTAGAGCCACCTCTCGACACTGCTGGTCCTCCAACCCTCAATGGTTGGATTCGCTGACTTTGAGGCACTTCTGCCTCTTTCTTGGCCTTCTCCATCTCGCGGGCAATCTCCACCAAAGTGGGAAACTCTCTGATGCGCAATCCTTTCACTAGTAGCTTTATGTCCCCCTTAAGCCATTTTCAAATTTTTGACACTACTATTCCTCATCCATAGCCATAGTGTTGAAGCGGAGCAAGTACTTGAAGCGATCCGCATATTCTAACACTGGCTTGTTGCCTTAGGCCAACTCAAGGAATTCTACCTCCTTCGCAAATCTTACACTTTCTGGAAAGTACTCAGTGTAAAATTTGGTCCTGAATAAATCCTAAGTAATAGGAGTCTTGTTCCTCTCGAGGATCAACTTCATGCTGCTCCACTAGTGGCCAGCCTCTCCTGTTAACAAGTACTGGGTGTAGGCCAGTTTGTTCTTATCCGGGCATCTCTTAGCTTCATAATTCCGCTCCATGTCCCTAAACTAGTGGTCGGCTTCATCAGGGCTGCATTTGCCAGTGAACCTAGCTGGGTGATGTTGGAGGAAGCTCTCTAAGCTCCACTCTTGTATAGGAACAACAGAGGAAGAAGCACCAGGGGTGGGTCTACCACCAACTAGCATCTCCATAAAGTGCCTTTGAGTGTCTTCGTATGACACTCTTACAGTCTCAGCCGCCACCCTTGCAACTTCCAAATTTTGTAGAACAATAGTGTTCTGTTGCTGCATAGCTTGGAGCACAACCTCTAGCATCCTGGTTTGGTCCCATGGTTCAGGTTGAGGAGGTGGAGGAGGAGGAGGCCAAGGTGCCATTTTTCTGTTTACACAGAGAGGAGAAACCATCAATCGAATTCAAAGAGATAAAAATAATTGCCTAGATAGGCTAAGAGTACACAAGCATAAGCAAGGCACACACACAACCTATAGGATTTTTTTTCTAAGGACAGAAACTGCTCTGATACCATAAATGTGACATTCCAATTATATAGCACAGATATATATAATATAGACGTCATCATAAATAATATTATAAAGCAGTTAAGGACTTTGTAAGTAAAGTATTAAGCTTGCAGTCATCCAACATGGCCATAATTTTAAAACTTTAAGTACAACAGAGTAATAGGATTACAGTTATCCTCACAAGCTAGGAATTGAAAACTTTAGCCTTAATAAAGTTCTTCAAAATAACATAAGTCAACCAAATGAGAAGTCCAAGGAGGAACTAAGTTGCACCCTCACCATCTCCTTCAAAGGCATGCTCCAGAGGGACCTCGTCTTCCTCGGCTCACATTCAGGTGGATGATCATTGCAAAAGAAAACACACACAAACATGGCACAAACACAAATGCAAGGGTGAGCTAATTATATAAAGAGCATACAATTAATAGTGCATCCATACAAGGGTAAACTTCAATCAATAGCGGTTTAAAGCATACATCCTAACATGTTATATTCTAGACTTGACTCGTCCGGACTTTAGAATGATAGTCGAGCTATGACGGGTCATGCACCCGTACATGGTGGCTTATGATACTTGGGTTCCCCACCCTGCCACACTCACGAGGTTAGACTGTTTCGGGCCTTAAGGCATACTGGAAGCCCCCAAGACTAAGACTTTCTGCTACTCCTCACGACATGGTTCAATCCTCTCTACGTGAGAAGAAAGACCATTGGAGCGTTAGGAAGACCCCAATACTGAGCTCCTAGTTTCATTCTAAAACACTAAGAATCTCACTAAGAGATTTTACAGAAATGGAACTTGGTTTACCACTTGGATTGTACTTTCATCACTTTGTAATCATATACTTTTTGCCACAATCAACATATACATAATCTCAACAATATACATTAATTCATTCATCACAAGTTATAAAAGTAACAACTCTATAAATTTAATCTAAATTTATCAATACCAGAATCTTTATAATTTATTTCCATTATCTAAACCCCTGTACATTAGAAGATATGTAATAATTATAATAAACCATACCAAACGTTACAAATTATATATATATTAAACCAACGTACCATCTCTCATTCGTATTATAATATTAAAATTATAATAAACATTTCCATACATCATCATTCCCTTACGTACTAATCTTATAATTATATTATTTTAATATAATTCAATATCATTCAGTACTCTTTGCTACTAATTTTATATATAACTATATTATATTAATATAATTTAATATCAATACAATGCATCATCCTATTAAATAAATACAAAATAACCATCATGGTTTCATAAAATAAAATACATCTACTTTTATTAAAATCAAACAAAGCCAATAAAAACTCCTTCTTTAATTTGGTCACCCATTCTTTTTCCCTCTCCGAAACTCTTTCGCTCTTTCACGTGAATTCAAGACTTATATCCAAATTATTGAACCTCTCCCTCCTCTTTCTATAACTTCCATTTCCATTTTAATACATCTTCTCTTTCTCCTGTTACATAACCAACACCTCATCTTCTTTTCCTTCTCTCTTTCTTCTCATTTACTTCAGCAGCACACATAGACACCCATATATTTCACTCATTCCATTAAATCTCCAGACAAACTCTCACACCATCATTCAAGGAATTAAACATCTCTTCTCCATCCTCACCATGGCCCACTTTCACTCTAACTCATAAACATGCACTAAATAATCCTAAACTTTTTCACTCTTTGTTTTAAATTATTCTCCAGACACTTCCTATTTCGTGCAAAGCCCCATTCCATTACCTGCAACCTTTAACCATCCCAACCATTAAATTTCTTTTCTCCTACTCCATGTTAAATCTAGCAACTAAAATACCCTAACGTAAACCCCAACTAACATCTTCACTCACGTACTCTCACACATATCCATTCCACCTCTCGTAACCCTCATCTTTCCCCTTACTAAAGCCATCATCTTCCCTTTCCAAATTTCATAAATGAAACCCCAACTCTTAGTATATCCCAAGTTTCTCAAACAACCCAAAACAACACGAAGGAAGCAATATAAGGATTACTGAAACAACAAAATATTACAAACATCACATCACCATAATCACAATCATTTACTTCATAAGTATCATACATACACATCAAACAAAACAAGACAAAATCAGCTCCCCTTACTTTTTGTTAATTATCACACTTAGAAGAACGTTTCTACGGTGCCTCACACAGTAAGAGCGTAATAGTACCAGTTGGAATGAAGAAACCGCTCGGTCTGTTACGAAGCTCTCGATGCGGTGAACGTTTGAGTACCTCCTATTCAAAGATTGATCGGTTCAATGAATGAGAATGTTAAAAAGAAGACAGAGGAAATTTAGGAAAAAATAAAAAATCTAGAGAGAAGGAAATGTTGACTAATGAACTTAGATTTTTGAATAACCCCTTTCTAAAAGTTAATGTGTCTTATTTTTTAGAACCTGGTTTCCTAACCTAAAGTCTATAGTCCTTGGCCCAAATTTTAGATCCTCATAATTATTATTATTTTTGCAAATATTTTTTTTAAACTCATTTAATCATCTCTAATAAAAATTATATGATACTCTAAATATTTTTAATCATAAGAAAAAAAAGGAATACAAATACATTTATGTTTCCACTGTTAATATAATATAAAAACAATTAAAAAATTAAGAAAAAGCTATAATCGATTATGACTTAATTAAGTTTTTAAAAAATGTGCATATATATATATATATATTACTTTCAGAACATCATTCTCTTTTTCACCTTTTCCCTCTATATTTAACTGGAAACAAATTATAAGGAAGGAACCAGCTTGGTAGAGAAATTAACAAAGGCAGACCAAGATCATGCGTGAACATTTTATTTTTTTCTAAAACTTAATAAGAGGCGAACACGCATTCTGATATAAATTTCAAGCAATATCACAGCACGCTCAGGCAGTGATCCTCTGTTTCAAATTTTCATTTGCATTCTCAATTCTCAATGGATTCTCAAGCTCCGGCAACCGGCACCACCCCCCGGAGTGCGGCTGAACCCTCACAATCTCAACCACCAAAGTCATCTCCTCCTATACTTCCATCTTCCACATCATCAACTCCTCCAGTCTCCGCCCCAACACAGTCTTCCCCAAACCCTAACCCTAGCTCAAGCCCAAACCCAAGCCCAATTCAAACCCCCAACCCCAAACCCCCCACTCCTACGCCTGCCCAACCTCGCCCCACGCAATCCTTCAACCGCACTTTGCCGCCGTCGCAGCCTCAGTTCCCGCACTTCTCTTCCGCTCCTTCGCCTCCCTCCGCTCCTGGCGGCGCCGCTGCGCCGAGGGGTGGTATGGCAATCGGCGTGCCCGCGCACCACCAGAGCCCCTCTCCTCCGTTTTCATCGTCCTTCGGTCAGCACTTTGGTGGGCTGGGCCGAACTGGAGTCAGTGTGGCTGAACCTACCTCCAATTCAAGCACCTCTCAAGTGATATTCTGCATCTCTACGTTATTTTGGATATGAATGTGACTACACATTTTCGTGCTTTTTGACTAGTTCAAATTTTTGCATGTGAATGTGACTACGTTTAGGTGAGAACGCCCGTGCAAGGAATGGGGATGTTAGGGCCTCAAATGAGGCCTAGTGGAATCGCTGCTCATCAACAGAGGCCCGTGCAATCGTCTCTTAGACCTCCTTCCTCTGCCCCGAATACTCAACCTGGGGGTTCACAAGTTAGTGTGAATGTTTTTGACTATGCCCTTTCATTTCTGCATTTTTTTTATGCTTGGCCTAGCTACAGGGTTTGTGCCGTTCAAGGCTTAAATTGCGTTTGTGTTTTTGTGGCATTTCTTGATATTGCGGGGATAAATGTGGCTGATATGACCAAAATGGGGATCAAGTTATGGTAATTAAGACTTTGAAACCTTGAAGTTGCAGCTGAAACCGCAGTCATGAGCTGTTTCTTAGAACATTTGGGCGGATTGACTTAAGCTGGGGTTGGATGTGTTTAGAAATAGTGATCTATTTAGGTGCTTTCTATGAATTGGTTTCAAATTTTATTGTTTTGCCTTCCGTATGAAACCGTATTAGCAAAATTCATCTAAATACCGACTGAATTTTGTATCAACTCTTGTGTGGGATCCTTGAATGTCCTTCAGAATTCCAAGTCATCAGGTTTTGGTTCTGTGAGGAGGAAGGGTGTTCTCCATAGTTTAAGGGTGGTGAAGGAATATGACTTGTTAGTGTGTCAGATTGTAAATATATTGAGCATTTCTTCATTTCTGTTGTTATGTGTATCTTATGAGGTTTTCTCACTTTCATATCTCATGCTGTATTGCTCGTGCTTTTCTTGCAATATTCATATTTTGAGGGAAAAAGGGTAGGTAGTTTTGTAATTCATTGCATTTTGTTCAGAGCTTCCAAGGTCATGGAATTATGAGACCTTCATCTGTGGCATCACCGGCTACTCCATCTCAAGGTGCTTCACAAAGTGTACAGTCACTCAATCAGCCATGGTTGTCATCTGGGCCACTAGGGAAGCCTCCTTTGCCATCCACTGCTTATAGGCAGCAATTGAACCCATCATCAATGCAGCAGAGGTCACATATTCCTCCACAGCAGCAATCCACACCTACATCTTCACAGCAGCAACAACAACAACAACAACCACCTTTGTCTAATCAATCACAAGAGCATTTTGGGCAACAGGTTCAGCCATCCAGGGCTTCTCATCACGTACCTCACCAGCAACAGGTTACAAGACTACAGGGGCCAGGAAATCAGAAACCTTCATCTCTTGTGGTGGCGCAAACCAGTGTAGTTCAGCCAGTGAGTCAAAGTAGACTGACAAATGCAGATACCGAGGAACCCTGTAATAGTATTCTCAGCAAAAGAAGTATCCATGAGCTGGTCAATCAGGTGAAGTATGCTACTTTCTTGTGATCCATAGAAGATTTTCTGGGATTATATTCTAGTTTCTACCACCTGTTGTTCAATAAATTAGGAGTGGAACTCTCTGGATTTGTTAATCCATGTAGGAATGTTGAAGGTGTCTGTTTGTATGAATTTCCTTAAGAAAGAGAAATTTATTAATATGTAGTGGACTTGCATTAATAATTTTGATCAACTCCCATTCTATGTTGCCTGATTTAATCCGAAAGAATTTCATGGGTTCTCATAATTTAAGAAATTTTATAATTCCCCAGGTCCCATATTAGATGTTTAAGGAATTGGATGGTGGCATACAAAAACTTAAAGCTTTTAAGATTGGATGGTAGCTTTTATATTTTGTGGTATGTTATAGAGGTTTGTATTAGCACTTGGAACTTAGAATCCAGTTAATAATAATGTTTTAATGTCTAAATGGCGCTATGCAAGGTAACAGCCTCTTTAGCCAGCAATTTGGATTTGCAGGTTGTATATTATTCTTAGTATCTATTATAATGATAGAAATAAATAATTGATCCTATATAATCAAGAATATCTAGATTATGTATGTATTAGTAGAAACATTTTTATTTATTCCTGCATCATATGTTTGTTATTAGAGGATATCAAATCTCTTCTATTTATTTTATTGATTCCTTTTTCTCAATATAAATAAATCACTCACACTCTCTCAGAAACACATAATTTCAGCTTAATGTTTCTCTTTTTCTTAGAGTTTAGCATGGTATCTAGAGTCTTTTTCAAAATCATATTGGCCTGGTAGACATGTTGTCTCAGGAGGATATATATTTTTGCAAACCTTTCTCCCAGGTCTGTGTTCTCTACGTCACCTCTTGTGAGTTTTTAGGTGGTGTTTCTAGCGACCCCTTTTTTCTTTGACCAACCTCTGCTCAGGTTGCCTCTTGTGCACTCCGACCACTATGATGTCCAGTCCATCAAGGTTTGTTTGGTGGTTTGATCTACTTTTCCCTCTCATTAGGTTATTTGTTTTAACATCTTTCTAGAAAATAATAATGTCTTCCAACTCCACATCAATCTCTAGAACATATTCTCTCCTATTTTCCGACCATATTGATAGTATTGAGAAGATACACGAGTTTAACGATTCATTTGGGCTTTTGAGATCAGGTTACGAGTAAGTGGGTTTGGCCCAAATGACGAAACATTTTTGGTGGATTGTCACTTCATAAGAGAAAAACTGGAATTTTGATACATCACAACTAGATTTGTCAACTCTAATGAGCAGTTGACTAATGAGCAGTTGACTGACATATCACCAATTCTAAGAGGACCATGAATGATCTATTATGTTTGCAACAAGCCAAGGACATAAAACTTATATACTCCAGCTTTAGAGGGAGTGTTATGATTATAGAATTAAGGAACAGATCCTATATAATTAAGAATATCTAAATTATAGAGTGTTTTTATCTAATCCTATCCTATTATTGTTATCAGAGGTATCAAATCTTCTTTATTTATCATATTCATCCCTTTTCTCAACATATAAAACATCCATGCTGTCTCAAAAATATGATGTTTCGGTTCAATGTTTATCTCTTTCCTAGAACTTAACTGTAAAAAACTGTTTCTTATATCTATTATCTTTATATACTACTTGTTTTGACCCGTTCAAAATAAAGGTCATGTCAATTACCTTTTTGGGTTTTAAAGTTTAAAAATAACTTGTGTGATGTTGTGCTACTAAAGTTTACATGGAAATTTAGTGTAATTGATTGTTTTTATCACTGTCAGTTTGGTCATTATAGTCATAGGATCACAGGATTCTTCTAGTTTCACTAGCCTCCTGTGCTGCTCTGCACTTAGGATTTCAACTTTAACAATGTAATGAAATCACTGGTCTTATTCGCTATCTCATAGAATCTGCAACGTAATCGTTCCCAATCTGGACACATTTGTTGTAGCTAGGCTCATGGGTCTGGTTTTGAGATCCATGTCGCAAAAACCCACAAATTCTCACCTATATTAGGCTAGTTTGTTTAAACCTTAATTAAATGTTTTTTAAATAAGTGAGTTTTAAAGTAATCACTTATTTACAAAGCAGATAGGATTTGCCTATTAAAAGAAGCTGTGGCCCTTTAATCTGAATCTCTTCCTCCTTCTCATTCAGATACACTCTCTCATTCCCTTGTGGTTTGAACTTTGTAGAGAGTTGAAAGCTTCTGTCTGAATTCTGCTCTATGGATCATCTCCTGCCCTTTCTCACCGTCTCTGTTTCTGCCATCTAGATTCTGATCTGATATTTCTGGTCTGATTTGAGTTTGGTATGTCAGAGTGTCCCTTTTTGGTTTGGTTGGTGGCACTTTTCCTATGGCTGACTGAAGAAACTCCACTTTTTTTCTTTTCATATTTTAGAGTCATTTCTTGCTTCTGAAAGGCTGAGTTTCCCAACAAAATTTTAATTTTCTGATGTACTTTTGAGCACCGAGGACCCAAACTAAAAACCAAACATATCCTGAATTTAGGAACTTATATGATCAATTCTTTTGAAGTCACTGGCCTAACCTAGTGTGTGATTGGAGTCTGCTTATTTTGAGAAAGTTAGTTCTTGTTGGAATCTGTTTTAGCTGTACTATTTCTGTCAGAATCTTTGTTTTTATTGGTTATAATTTTTCTTTATTGAACAAATTATAATTATTGTGAATAATGGGGAAGTCCTTGAATCATAGGGATCTGGTTGTCTAGGAGCTATTATTATGCTTCCTAAAATAGCTTTCTAGCCTTGTATATATGGATTATATTCTCAGCATAATAAAACTATAAGATTCTACCCTAAATTATGAGAGTTCTTTTTGCAACTTCCTTAGATTAAGAGGGCTTTCAAAGAAAAAAAATCAATTATTTTCCTGATATTCAGCTGAAAAAATGGCAGTAATATAGGTGTGTGTTATTTAGTGATTCCCAATTGGTTTTAGCTTATGGTTATCATAAATGTTTACCCAGAATTACTCAATTGCTTACAGTTGCCATTGCCCTCTGTTTCTCAATGGATGATCCCTTAAGCACTTTGTTCTACAAAATCGTTGTTCCACTTTCATTTTTAGAACATGAATTTACAATCTGGAATTGGTTATTAGATGGAATATACCAGGAGGCATTTCAAAGTTCTTAACTTTAATGATTCATCAAGCTTTAAACGGCCCTATTTTTCCCAAAAATATGTAGTTTTCTTTATATTTACATTTATTCTTTTTTGGCAGGTGGATCCATTGGAGAAGTTGGATCATGAAGTTGCAGATATTCTTGTGGATATCGCAGAAAATTTTCTAGAGTCTGTGAGTATATTTAGATTTTAGTCTGTGATGGAATTGTTCACTTTTGCAACTTCATAAATTTATGTTGTATCTATATCCTTATTAATGGTAGGGCTCACTTTTTTTCTTTTCAGCTAAGTACATTATTTTGACCCATATAAATCAACGGTCAGATGTTTTAATTCTTCAGAACTACAAGGATTAACCTAGTGTTAGAGAATTCCTTTCTTCTGTGTGTTCTGTTTGTATATAAAACTAAGGCTTTTATGGATGTATTTTTTGAAAATAAATAACAATACAGAAAAGACATGTTCTTAGAGGATGCTTTCTTGTGAACATTGATTATGATTCTTTTGTTTTACTCTCATTTTTTGTTGGTACTTTCCCAACGTAATTTGCTAGGAGTTGTTTTATGAATTCCTTTTTGTTGATAATGATTAATTTCTTTAGAAATGAATTATGTTCTCAATTGCTCTCGGTCTTCTTTTAGATAATTTTCTTATCCTAGTTTTTAACTCTGTAGGTTGTTTCAATAATGTTCATTCTTTTATGGTTTCTTTAAATAGATAATCAGGTCTGGTTGTTCATTGGCCAAGCATAGGAAATCAACAACTTTGGAGGCGAAGGACATACTTCTCCATCTTGGTTAGTTACTAAAACTTCTGTTCTCAGATTTTATTGTCTGCAGATTTCACGTCTAATGCTATAATGCTATTCACATTTATACAGAGAAAAATTGGAACATGACACTTCCTGGATTTGGCGGTGATGAGATTAAAAGCTACAGAAAACAGGTAAGAAGGATCTGAATCTTTGTCGTATCTTTATGTTTTATTCATTGATTGGTTTGTACTCTTTTGAATTTCATATTATTGGCTTGTAATTTGTGATGATTTTGCAGATTACAAGTGATATTCACAAGGAGCGTCTATCAGCTGTAAGTTTTGGTCTCTTTTATTCCTCTTCATATTTTTGTGGTTGTGTTGTATCTATTGGTTGTTCCTTGTGATTGCACAATCCTGCAAGGATGAAGACGTGTTGGTAGACTTTTTCAACACGTTATTATTCTGATATGTTCTTTATTTTCTTGACTTATTTTTGTTACTATTGCTAATGTGATGGTGGTGATTATTTTGATTTCATTTGGCAAAATTTGACAGATAAAGAAATCAGTGGCAGCAACTGAGGCGGCACATGCTAAGGGCGCTGGCCAGGCTTCTGGTAGTGCAAAGGGTAATCAGGCAAAGACACCTATGAATATCATTGGCTCCCCAAACCTAAAAAGTTCATAGGATGCCCGCATTGTTTATGCTTTACACAGTAATGGAGGAAGCACTTTGGTGAAGGTAATTGAACTTTGTTATAAATCAAACAGGTATTCCTGTTTGAAATCTTGCATCGTGAACAAAAATAGCACACACGTCATTTCACAGTTCAGAAATTGAATTCAACTTTAAAGTAGTTTCACACTTAGCACCAAATTGTTGCATGCAGTGATTCGTTTAGTTTTTTGACCCTGATTAACTTTTAACCAGGCAAGATGATAGAAATTCACAATTTCTATTAACTTTTAACTAGGCAATTCTGTTAGCAATTTTACATTCTGAACAAAAAATGGGATCTATATCTGTCATTCACTGTTAAGAAATTAATGCCTAGAAATGCTTTAAGCTTTGAAGTAGTATCACACTTAGCATCTAATTGTTGCATGGAGTCATGCGTTTTTTTTTTTGACCCTGATTCCTGTGGAAGACGATAGGAATTTCACAACTTCCATTAACTTTGTCTTTGTAGAAGGAAATCAAAAGCATGTTTAATCTTGATCCTGATAAACATTTAAAATTGCTTGTCATGGTCTCATGATGTTTTAACACCTGATTGGTGGTATTGTTAGCATATGTTAAACTCAGATGTCAATTCTGCAACTGACCTGCCAAAGCCCACCTTTTTTAAGTCAAACTTGTTCGATTGAACCTAATATTAAGAGTCTGTTCGACCGCTTGTATTTGAATTCATCATCCGGAGTTCTAAACACGCACTCAATTCTTTCCTGGTTAAGCTTCTTGTTATTTTCCTTCTTTGTCTGCTTGACGTTATTCTCTCTTTGCACAAGAATGATTTTCCATCTGTTGTGCCTGTCTATTGTTGTTAGGAAGATCAGGGTTCTTTTCAGGCTCTTCCTGAGCTTTCCATGTGCACCTAGCTTAACCTGAGCAATGCAGAATAGCAGATAAAGGGAGTCAAGATTCATATAAATCATCTTACATCTGAAGCTCGAATCATTGCAGAATACCAGATAAAGGGAGCAGAATTGGCTTCAGCGACTACAATTCTTTTGTACTGATAACAGTAAGAAAGCCATTGGTTGGGTCCGCTGGAATGTTTTTTTTTTTATTCCGATGAACTTTCTAATTTAGAAGCAAACAGTATCCTATATATATATATATATATATATATATATATATATATATGCAATCACTTTAACTTTAAGGGAAGTTTTCCTACACCCGCTGAAATTCCTTAGCGTTGTGGCTTAACGATTTTGGTTGATTCATTTTTATTTCCCGCAGCCATTTTCAAAGCTGTTGAGAAATACACGTCTTTCTGCAGTAATTTTGACAGTGTCTGTGTATATAAACATAATACACATTTATCTACTAAATTTATACAAAGTATGTTTATTATATATCCAACTGTTGAAAGAGAATGAAATAATTATTGTTTTGTATATTTTAAAAGTATACATTGTAACAAGCTTCAAACATGTTTTATTGATATAATTGCATTTTGAACCATAATTTATGTGAAGGTAATTGAAAATTGAGTAGTTTTTATTTTTCAGTAGCATAATGCTAATATTCAATCTATTGAACATACACCGAGTAATTTGTTCTCACTTTATATATTATATATTTCAATTTAGAGGATCTTCTTTTGTCAGCAGATAAATAAAATATTTATCATAAAATCAAATCCTCTTGTAACAGTTTTTTTGAATAATATTTTAGATATTATTTCAATTTCAAATTAATGCACTAAGAATGAAAATAAATTTTGATATCTGAAGTTGAAAATAATTTTGTAAAAGAAATTGATCGGATTTGAAAACAAAAGTTTCTTAGGGTCATTAAATAATGAATATATCATAGGTCTTACTCCTAGTAATTTTATATATATTGATTATTCAGACTTTGATAATGATCTGATTTTGTAAGGTGGGGCCTTAGCGTCTTTATTGCATCAGTTTCATTTTCTTATTCTACGTTTTTTTTTTCTTCTCCTTTGATGTTTTGACGTCGAACACCATAGACTAATATATACTATATTAGTTACACCTACTCATCTTCATTATCAGTTTTAATGTTTATTTATAATTATTTACAGTTTTATTATTTTACATAAAATTCGTTATTAATGTCAGGTATTATTATAAATTATGATATTTCATTATAATCGTTGATATTATAAATTATATCTGTAAAACGTGCTTTCTTTTTGTGATATTTTTCTTTTTAGTAGATTTCGTGTCATCCTCTATTGCACATTGAGATCTTAAGCCTATTCTTATTATGCATAAGATTATAGGATTGTCTATTACTATTTATTTAATGGATAACTTGTAGAAGATAGCATTTCTGAAAGTGACTGCTTTTATTAAATGAAGGCTATACTTAAAGTTTCCACAGGAAAACAACTATGTGCACGTGTGAGAATAAAACACGGCAATGCTGATTTCAAAATAAACCATAAGCTTTAGATAATATTGAATTAGGCATATACAGTAAAATAATCCTTAACTATTTAAACGATAGATTAAAGAATAACCAAAAATAGATGTTCTTACTTTTATTGGTGTTCTATATATGTATAATTAGAATAAAAGTTTTATCTAAAAGTAATGGTCTGCATTAAGTTTTTGTGATATTTGCTGGGTAAATTTGGATCAGTGAAACTCTAATTTTGACTTTATAAAGTTAAATACTTCAAAAATAAAATTAAATATGCTTTAAAAGTTCAGTTGAAGATTGTTTAAATACTTGAGAGGGAAGTTCCTTATTACACAAGTAAAAATTAAAATATAAGTCTCACTTGTAAATGCTTTAAAAATGAAGACAATTTTTTATATTGAAAATATTTAATGGGAAATAATTACTTTTCTCAAGAAAAAAAAATGTAAAATGAGATGGTGTATATATCTAAATGTATGTTACGTCATCTGCTATTATCTTCCACTCTTAATGTCTGTGACGTGAATGACAATTAAAACATTTTACTTAGTATAATTATTGCATATGTGAACCACATATTGTTCTTCAGTAGGTATATATAGTTCATTACTTTTAGGATTTTCGGTTTTTCAAGTCAATCTACTCAAACTTATAGGTAGAAAATTCTTGGTGTTATTATTTATAAAACTTATAATTCTATTATCATCAATGATCCCTTCTCAGCCATTTCAGTTAGCTGAACTAAACATTAATGATAAGTTGTTCTGCATTAACCTTTCGTTACATCCATAATGATCTTAATACTTCAAATTCTATCAGATCAAAGGGCCACTTTGTCCTACTTTGCTGACACATACACCATAAAGGGTTTTATGTCTTTCACAGAATTTATAACTTAAAAGTTTTAAACCAGTAACTCAAAAGTAGGGAAAAGGAAAAAGAAAAAAATGCCCTAAAACATGAAAGTCAAAACCAAGACCTTCCCATTTAATGAAGCAGATAAACCAACTCTTTCCCCTTTTAAATTTGTGTCATACTCCTTTGTGCACTTCACAATTACCTAATTTCTTGAAGGTTCCATTTCAACCCCCACATAAAAACTGTACCCACTCCAACAACACCTCTCTCATTTTATCTATACATATATATATTCCTTCACCCCAAAGATATCATTACATTGGAATTCTAAGAGGGATCTTGTACAATCAAGAAGCTCAAAAACCAACTAAGGGTGCATAAATTGTCATGGCNTGTGGGTGTTCATCAACAGCAGTGGCAGAAAAGATTTCATGGAACTGTGCAGTGTTTGTGGCAATAATGCTGGTGTTCAGTAGCTGCGAGTCAAATACAAGAGGTTTCACGAATCAGATGTTTGAGGAGTGTGTCAACAACAGCAATTACAAGGTGTGTGATGAGATTTACGTGGTTCGTGAGGGAGAGACCCTTCAAACGATCAGTGAAAAATGTGGGGATCCTTATATTGTTGAAGAAAACCCTCATATCCATGACCCTGACGATGTTTTCCCTGGCCTAGTTATCAAGATTANCCCCTTCAACTATAGACCATAAAATGTTCCATTGTTCCACAGTTTTTTCAACCTCAGATTCTGCTGTCAGAAATTAAGGTTGCAGCTAAAACTTTGTCGTGGAAAAACATTCTTATAATGTGACCTTTTACGGTCTTAATTTCCGTGTCAATGGATGCATAATACATGAAGTCAAAGTGGGTGAGTTTCAATTTTTCTGAATATGGGATAACATATTGTAATGAAGTTTTTGTATAAGATGTATTTTAGCTTAAAATAGATGAGAGAAATGAGAGGATGTGTTATACAAATATCAAACGTTATGCTTGGGACGTTGATAAAAAAAAAGAAAGAAATGGATTCCAATTAGTTCAATTTTCATTATGTATTTTCGACAAATATAATATTTCATACTATATAATAATTAGATTTTATTAAGTATATTTATTTTCTCTTGTTTAATTTAATTATTAGTGTTAAATATCAATTATTATAATTGATATTATAATAATTGATATTAAATTAGTAGAGTTTATTCCCTTTAAACTCTTTTTAATTAGGTTATCAATTTGTATTGTAATCCAATGATGGTCAAATCAATTCATCCAAAATAATTTTCTATATGATATTGGAACAGGTTTTCTGATCCTTTTCTACTCTGTCTTTGTTGTCGCCGGTGACTTATGACTGCCGCCACCGGCGGCCCCCCTAAAAGTCTCTTTTTCATCTGATGTCTTTTATCTTCTACTTGTTCATGGATGGTTTGGTCATAAACTTTTTGCCATTCACGATCCTTCGTGTTTTTTTATCTTCTTCAACACAGGATGATCATTTTTTTTTATCTTCTTCAACATAGGAAGTCGATCCTTCCTTTCTTTTTGCCTTCCATGGCCAACGACAACTCTTCATCTATTAGCAACCCTCACGAGCCATCAAAACCATTCACTTGCATCACCCTTAGCAGTATCACCAAGCTTCTACCCTCAAATTACCTCACTTAAACTTCAAGTTGAAGTTCTTCTTGATGGCTATGATCTTCTCAAATATCCAGATGGATCATTCCCTGCGCCGCCGATGACGATCTCCACCATCGTTGTACCTCCAACTCCAAATCATGCTTATCAAACCTGCATCGACAGAACCGTCTTATATATGGTGCTCTTCTCACCACTCTCTCCCCTGAAGTGGCATCCCTGGTGTCTCAAACAACGACATCACATGATCTTTGGACTCTTCTCTAGTGCACCTATGCTAAGGCATCTGGTAGCCACCTTAAGCAGTTAAAGGAACGTCTCCACACGGTGTCCAAAGATGCAGATTGGGCGTTCCTCAACTGAAGCAGAACACAAAACCTTTCTGCTTCATCCTTGTTTTGACTCATTACTGTCCAAGTTGCTTCTCTCTTTCAGATCGTCCAACTTGCGGGAGGATATCAATTATAATAATTAGTTTTAAATTGGAATAATTAGCATTTATTAGCTAATTATTGTATATTCACTTTCCCTTTATTTAATTTAATTATTAGTGTTAAATATTAATTATTATAATTGATATTATAATAATTGATATTAAATTGGTGGAGTTTATTCCCTTTTTAACTTTTTTTTTATCAATTTGTATATTTATATTATTGTAATCCAATGATCAAATCAATTCATCCAACGTACTTCTTTATACATACAACTATTATGCAATCATGGTGGTATGAAAATTAGTGGTTGTTAACAAGATTACTTTCCTCTATTCTTTTTTTTTTTTTAAACTCTTGCAAATTAGGTGAAGTTAGAATTCCAATCTAGATTAATGATCTGTGTTCTTTGATCCTACTATAATTTAACATTAAAAACTTCGAATTTTTCCCGCTAGACATCCCAACGTTAATTATCTTTCAATATGGTAACTACGAAACTTTACAATAAAATAAGGGCAGCTAAAAGTTTTTCTTTTTCCTTGACCGGAAGGATTAGTATAATTGGTATTAACTTTAGATAAAGTGATCCCACCCAACAATTAATATTATTAAATTTTCTGGTCTTGTATAATTTGTCTTTTGTTTTTCACAAACATAGAAATTAATGACAATAATAAAAACCACACATTTCTGGTTGATGTTGTATACAGAATAAACCTATCTTATTGTCAGTATATGCTTTTAAAATTTGAGTTACTTAAGTTTTTCCTTTCTCGTGGTCGGATATATTAAATAGAGACTTCAATGTGTTTTTATCTGTTATTCTCACCCTTACACTCTAAGTTCATCCCTTCCGACCCGTCAAATTGGTTTTCTAAATAAACTCTTATTTTTAAAAGAAAAAAGAAAATCCAAATATATCCAATGTCTCATTCATTGTTAAATTTAGAATTTGACACTAGAACACTTGAATTTTGACTTTCGTTTTTTCTCATTAT
Organism: Vigna radiata var. radiata; assembly: GCF_000741045.1. Classification (NCBI taxonomy): domain Eukaryota; kingdom Viridiplantae; phylum Streptophyta; class Magnoliopsida; order Fabales; family Fabaceae; genus Vigna; species Vigna radiata. The sequence goes on from NC_028358.1 coordinate 12,075,676, forward strand.
GTTGCAAAATCAGTATGAACTAGATATATAATTTTTTATACTCTTTAAATATGGAGATCGGGATAAAGATAAATTTTTAATTTATGGATGAGGATGTGTGAAAGTCACACATATGAGAATTCTGATGGTATCGGAGAGGGTAATTTTCGAAGAGTAAAACGCAACGGAATTAAAACACAGAGAGCGGAAAGCGTGTTCGATCACAATTAAAATTAATTTGGTCTTTTTAGCAAAAATAATTTTCTTTCGGAAAATTAATCAAACAGTTGGTATGCGTTAAATAAAATGAGTGTAGGGAATAGAAAAATCACACGAGTATTTTTATACTGGTTCGATTCAACAGAATCTACATCTAGTCGTTAATCACTACAAATAGTGATTAACAGTTCCACTAAAAATGGTTTAACAGATTACAATCAAATGAACAGGAAAAGAACGAAAAGAACCACTCTACCAACTTGAAGAGAACCGCTTCGGCAATCGACCAACGATTCGCGAGCTTCTTCTTTCACAAGACCAGGCAGAGTACCTTGCTAACTTGAAGAGAGTCTGCTCCAACTATCGACACACGATACGCGAGCCTCTCCTTTCACAAGACCAAGCAAGGGAGCAATGAACAAAAAGCTCTCTAAGAACGTTCCTCTGACACACAATGTTCTAAGCTTTCTCAGTTCAAAAAAAATGTTAAGTTCTGAGTTCTCCAAAACCTCATATATAGCCAAGTACACAGAATGCCAAAGGTCAGCTCCCAACTGCCATGAATAATCGATTATTGTAAGTGATA
>NC_028358.1:12076904-12078476 GCF_000741045.1 Vigna radiata var. radiata
ATCATAAGCAAAAAGAATAAAGTAAAAATCTCCCCCTTAATATGAGTTCCCCCTCAAAAAGATAATATATGCATAAAAGCTCATTATATTAAGAACAAAAATAAATTACAAGAAATTTATAAAGATTTAAAGACAAAATGCCACAAAGAAAGCAATCAATCTTAGGGACAAAAAAAAACTAAAATTCAGGACTAGGGGATCTTTCGGTAGGTGGGATATTGAGATGATCCTCAATGTTATGTAGTCGAACATCAATCTCAAGAAATTGATCAACTAAGTACTCATCAAGAGATTGCTGCCACTCATGTACTTCATCAAAATGTGTCTTCTGTGCTAGACTCATATCCTCCAATTGTTTAGATAATCTTGCAAAATGTTCTTCCATAGAAGTTGAGGAAGAGGAGGGTATGTTGGAAGGTCCAACATTAGATGGAGCTGCAACACTCACTGGGTCAACCATATGAGTGTCCATGTTGTCATCTTCATCATCATCAGGATGGTCATCATCTTTGTGAATAAGGACTCTTCCTCTGGTAATGAATCCCATTTGACGAAAGGTAGTGTCTCCAATTTCTGATCCCACAGCTTCAATAGTTTGAACGAGTTCTCCTTCAACAGGAACACCTTTGTATTCTAAAATCCTAGAAATAAGAAGAGCATAAGGAAATTGATATAAATGGGATTTCTTGGCTTTTACCATTGTGTCAGCAATGAGAGCAGGCCAGTCGATGTGTATGTGATTTAGAATCCCATACAAGAGAAGTAAATCCTGCTCAGAGCATTGAGCATGGTTGGTTGCTCTAGGACATAGAATCCAAACAATCAAGTAGTGGATCATCCTTTCTTCAACCTTGAAACCTCCAACCAATAGTTGCCTTCTATTTGTTTGCCTTTCAGGATGACGCAGAAAAGATTGGAAAGTCAGCATCCTGTTGAAATTTTCAAGTCCTAAATGGACTTTGATAGCATCATCCCAGATGGGAAGTTGAGCAACATTTGTCCATACGTCATCATCTAAAATGATGCGTACGCCCTTGACCTTAGTAGATATTATTCCGTCCCGATAGCGTAAGTTGAAGTAGAAGACTCTTATAAGATCGGGATAAATGCATCCTTTTTGTTCTACCAGATGTGTTAACCCCTGCTCAGCAAAAGTGTTTGGAAATTGAAAGCCATAGAAGCGGAAAAAGTCAAGACGGATATACTTTACCGCCATGATTTTCCTTTCTTGCCAAGAGTGAACAAAGTCTGCATGTTTCCCTTGNTCTGAAATCCATCCATCTATATTTGCAAGACGTGGTTGAGAAGAGGAAGAGGCTCCAGCTGTCTTGCGACAATGCCTTCTTGGTTCAGCCATGGAGAAAGATTGGCAAAATGAAGGTTTAAGAAGTGGAAGAGAAATGAAGAGATTTTGGGCTTTGGACTTGATTTCAGTAGTATTTGGTTGCAAAGGAGTGTCTAATAATCGATTATGGGGGGCTATTTATAAGAAAAATGGAAAAACTAGCCGTTTATGGCCGTTTATAACCGTTATGGGACGCTCCAACGACTCTATTTTTGAAACTGTTAGCG
>NC_028358.1:12085572-12087913 GCF_000741045.1 Vigna radiata var. radiata
TGTGCAGCTCTTTTGTGCCATAGCCATGGATTTTCTTCTTTAGCAACTAAGCATGTTATACTATGACTAGATGCACTCTCAATATCAATCAAATATATGTTGTTGTGCCAAACATCTTGCAAAGCAATTTCAGTAGAATTTTTAAAATAAACAGTACATTTATCACTCTCAAAAGTTACCTTGAAACCTTTGTCGCATAGTTGGCTTATGCTTAGAAGATTATGTTTGAGGCCTTCAACGTATAAGACGTCTTTTATCGTCAAAGTCTTTCCTCCTCCAATGTTTCCGGTTCCTATTATTCTGCCTTTGTTGTTATCCCCATACGTTACAAATCCTTGCTTCTTCTTCTCAAAAGAGATGAATCTTTTCTTGTCACCAGTCATGTGTCTTGAGCAACCACTGTCAAGATACCACAGTGATCTCTTTGACTTAGATTGGTCCTGCAAAACAAATTAGCAAGAATTTTAGGTCCCCAATCTCAATATGGGTCCTTGGGGTTAGTTTTTGCAAGTTTCATCATTTCACAGCTTTAACCCATGCATATTTGCCACTTGGAACACCAACATGTTTGATATTGCACTTGTTTGATGTGTGACCATGCTTCATATAGTAAAAGCAACATACATCACTAACTTTATTTTGAATAAAAGTTCCTTTAACAACCCAAAATTTTCGAGTTCTTCTTACCTTGGATTTATAATTTTGATGCATGTTTCCATTTTCAGCGTTACTTTTATTAAGGTTTGATTTAGCATGTGAATTAGTTTTAGTTGCCTTAGCAAGTAAATTTTCAAGTATATCAATATCAAACATATAGCTTTTGCATGACAAGCATTCAACAGGTTCAACACTAGCTTTTTCATCTGATAATTTAATTTCTAAGATATTAACTCTATTTCTTAACACAACTTCATCATCAAGCAATTTATTATATTTTAACTTCAATTCATTATGTTCCTTTTTTAATTTTTTATGAGCAACATCAAGTTTTTCAGATTCATTCATTAAATCAAAGAAAGCCTTTTGTAAATCTAATTCACTGGATTCAAAACTGGAATCACTTACTTGGCTTCNTGTTTCTTCAGAATCTGTCATAAGGCATAGATTGGCTTCTTCTTCTGTGTCACTTGAGCTTGTTGAGCTAGAGGCATTATCCTCCCAAGCTATGTATGCTTTCTTTTTCCTTTGAATTTTTCTTTCCTTCTTGTCTACACTTTTCTTGCTCTTTGGACACTCAGATTTTACGTGCCCTCTTTCTCCACAACCGAAGCACTTGACGTTTGATGGAGATTCTTGACTTTCTTTCCTTTCTTTGTGAAACTTGTCCTTTCCCTTTGCTTTCATGAACTTTGCAAATTTCTTTATCATCAAGCTCATGTTTTCTTCATCATCAGAGTCATCTTCTTCGATCCTCTTAGAGCTTTTTCCTTTAGATATTTCGGACTTGAAAGCTAGAGTTTTCCTCTTGCCTTGATCCTCTTCAGCAATCAATCTCCTTAACTCAAGTTCATGCTCATGGAGCTTTCCAAACAGGATTGACATTGACATCTGAGTAAGATTTTGAGACTCCGAGATGGCAGTCACCTTTGGTTGCCAAGACCTGTCCAAGGATTTCAGAATTTTCACATTAAGTTCATCAGTATCAAAAGTCTTACCCAACCCTGTTAAGTGATTCACAATGTGAGTGAATCGTTTTTGAACGTCAGAGATCGTTTCTCCAGGTTGCATTCTGAGCATCTCATATTCCTGAATTAGAGTGTTCTTCCTAACGCGTTTCACGTCCTCTGTTCCTTCATGAGTGACTCTGAGGACTTCCCACATTTCCTATGTTGTCTTACACACTGAAATTCTATAAAATTCATCAAGTACAACAGCAGAAGAAATTATATTGCGAGCTTTAATATCAAACTGAGCTCGTCTATTTTCTTCAGCAGTCCAATTAAAATAGGGTTTTTCTGTNTCTANACCATCAACAATATTCATAGGAATATAGGGGCCATTTTGTACAGCTTCCCAGATGCCTCTATCAACAGACCCCATGAAAATCTCCATTCTCACTTTCCAAAAAGCATAGTTATCACCAGTAAACAATGGAGGTCTGTTAATGGAAGCACCCTCAGCATATACATGGTTTTGATTGTGACCGGCCATTTTCGCAAATATTTTGAAAAACTATCAAAGCAAGCTCTGATACCAATTGATGGTATCGGAGGGGGTAATTTTCGAAGAGTAAAACGCAACGGAATTAAAACACAGAGAGCGGAAAGCGTGTTCGATCACAATTAAAATTAATTTGGTCCTTTTAGCAAAAATAATTTTCTTTCGGAAAATTAATCAAACA
>NC_028358.1:12088293-12105208 GCF_000741045.1 Vigna radiata var. radiata
GCTCCCAACTGCCATGAATAATCGATTATTGTAAGTGATAATCAATTATTCAAGTCCGTTTTTCAAAAAGTGATAATCGATTATATGAAGTGATAATCGATTATTCAAGTATGACTTGTGATAATCGATTATTGCTTCATGATAATCGATTATTGTAGTACAAAAGCATGTGATAATCGATTATAGCTTAACCATAATCGATTATACCAGTAAAAATTACATTGTTTAACATTTTCCTACTACATTCAAAATCTACAAGTTGCTTTTTTAAATATTTTCCTACTACATCCAAAATCTATAAGTTGCAGCATCATCAAAACATATCTTCAGATTTTACCAATACTCCTTATTGGTAACAAATTCAATTCTAACTATTTTTTCAAAAGCTAAAATAGAGAGAAATTTAATTAATTAATTAATTGATTAATTAATTAATTAATTAATAATAAATAAATATATAATAATAAATATTTTTTACAACTTTATATTTTATTTTCAAAATAATGAATTAAATTATAAATAATTTAAATAAAAAGTAAAACTATTTTAAATAAAAAATATTAGTAATGTTTCATATATAAATTCTTTACACGAAGTAACTTATTTGCATATATTTATTTACAAATTTAAATTTGTACGTAATGTAGTTATTATATAAAAATTTTATTTACAAATATGTAAAATTTATACTTTACACAAATTGTTATTTAGTGGAAGTTTGTTTCTTATTTTGTGGAGGTTTTTATTCTCCGCAAATTAATTTAAGAGAGTTTTTCAAACTTTCGTAATTAGAGTCGTAACTATCAATTTGCCGAGGTTTTTAATGTCCCTAGTATCCGGTCTCTGCTATCAAAGTTATATTGTGGAGGTTTTTCTGTGAAGGCTTCTATTAGTGACTATTATTTTGTAAAAGTTTAAAACCTTTTTTATTTATAGTTATCCACCTACATTGATAATTTCTTAATTTAATGAAATCTTTTTTTATGATAAAAATATATAAAATTGTAAAATACAAAAAAATAATTTAAAATTAATTTGATTGATGATTTAAAATAACATACGTTCATTGACAATTACAATGTAAATATAAAATATAAATACATATGTTTGAATAACATTACAAGATTGACCAAAAACGTCTAAAAAAAATCTAACATGGTCGAAAACTACCAGACCAATTAAAAACATATATGCTAATGTTGATGACTTAAACATAATCTCTTGCAGAGATAAAAGTTTTACATCAAACCAATAACTATACATTTGCTTCCTGTCCTGCGAAGTAAAACAACTCCACTTCATCAACTACTTCCCTTAAACTCATTCCTCCACCACTACTTGTTTAAAATTCCTTGTAATTTTAAAATTCCTTGTAATTAAATTCCAACAATATGTCCAACAAGTCATTGTTCGTAAACTCCCCCGCTTCCATTGTTTTTAATCTTTGGTTGATGATTCTCATAAGTGATGTTCTTATTTTGCTGTCAATTTCTTTCATCCTCGTATTAGTGCGCGTTGGCAGAAACCTCTTTTTACAATCATTTATAAAGTTAACTTTATGAGTATCTACAACCTAAAGAAGTCATTCCATGACTACACAAGTATATACTTCATATGAAAAAAATGTATTCCATCAACGTTCACATGTAACAACCAACTATTTACAATTCAGCACAACACTCTTTTACTTCAGAAACATGCATGGTGTATTCATATTTTTATCAACTGAAGTACAAAGATATCACTTTAACATATAAAAACTTCAAGGTTACAACAACTTTAATTACCATAATTCTTACATAAAAATTATTATTATAAATTAAGTGACTTCATATGTATGGTCGTTGCATGTCAGTATCTAAATAATCACTAAGTTTTCATGCTTGACTCATCACGATGTGTAATAGTTATTACAACATTTTAAATAGGAATAAAACATGCATGCTACTTCTTCAGTTCAATCTTAGATAGTGTAAAATGAATGCACCGAGTCTCTATAATTGAATTAGAAATAAAGCTTACTTTTGACCCTACCTCAACCTCAAGACATATACATGTCTTCTCGCTATGAGCTTCTGTTGCCCCATTCAATAATATTGTCAGACCCATGCTTCTGATGGCTTCTGCTATTCAAGAAAATGGCTACACTCTTCACACAACATCTACAACATAAGTTAGTTAGAATACAAGGGCGCGAAGTACAATTTAGAAGGGCTTCTAGCCTTCATTTCTCAAAAGGAAATTTTTTCTTGTTTATTCTAGAAAATATTTACTTCACACATAATGTGAATACTCAATGGCTGAATAATTCCGACAAAATGTCGAGTTAAGGTGCATTCTTCGTTTGGTAACTGATTAACAAACACACAAACAGTTATCTTCATCAACATTGTGTACACGAAAGAAATCATGTAGTGGGTACTGTCTCTTCTGTTGCTGCCTCTCCGCTAGCAGTTGTCGTAGGACGCTTAGCTTCATAATCCTTAACAACTGCTTTAGTGGCATATTCAACAGGCATGCTGCAGTGGAGCTTCACTAGTAAAAGTGAAAGATGCTTTGCAATCTCACTGCAGGACATCGACTATTTGTCAGTTCAAGATCTCATAACAGGCCAGAGCCATCAATCATGAAGCAAAAGCAAAGCTATGATCCATAATTACAATAAGCGTATCTAATACAATATGCACATGGCATGATCATTCTAGAAATATATAATATACTATATCTTTTAGCTAAGAGTTTAGGAGATTCTCCAGGTTAGAGCATTCAATAAATAATTTCCAATTATCCTAGATTAGTTGAGTATTTGTACCATTCATGGTATTCCTAGTCAACGAATAACTTTCCGTTACCATAGACTAGTTGAGTATTCACACCACTCCTAGTACTAGACAAACTTGGTATCCTTTGATATGCTGCCTAGATTTTCTTAACTCATTAGAGTTTCACAACAAGTGTTTTAATTAATTCTCTTATGAATTGCAATCAGCGATTACTTATAAGTTGTTTAACCTATTACTCTCGTAGAAAGGATATGTGTTCAATTCAAAACAATCTGCGAACTCGTTGGGTGTTTCACTTTTTCCTCTTTTCTCTCTTCTTACAATAGTAAACAAATATTACAATAATGCTTAAGAGTATTGCTCGACTTTTCTCTTCTTCTTTTCATATATTCTCTTTTTGCTTGATGTAACAGATAAAAATGTGGGAAAGTTGGTTATGGAGAAGAGACACGTGGAAAGAGGCAAGAGACACGTGGAAGGTGATAAGGAAATTAATGAAGGAAGAAAAAGTGTGAGGCACCGAAAACCAAACCTGCTCTTAAGGGATTTTCAATTGTGAGTGAAGGCATGGTGTGGGTAAGATTCCTCTTTCTGAAAATTCTTCTCCAAAATTCTCTGCTCTATCACTCTCTATTCATACTCTGTCATTCTCTGCTTCAGGTTGCACCTGGGCTGCACTTGGCTTGTTGATTTGCAGCTTAGTGGCGTTTCCATTTTTTTTACTTCATACTGAAACTGTTATTAAAGAAACATTTCCTTGTATTGAGTTTGCCCTTGTTATACATATATCAAATATATATACATTGTTACATTGGTGCTTTCACTGACATCAATGGCGGACAACAACGATCGTACGCGACTTCAAACTATGCAGAGTCAGATTAATACTCTGACAACGTGGATGGAAGAACAACGCCGGTATCAACAAGAAAATCAAGATCGCTTTGAAAAAATCCAGAAGACGATAGAGCTCTTACTTCGGAATTAAGGTCGCGCCATCGGTGGTACGAACTCAGATGGAGGCACTCCGAGCTCTTCGGTTACTTCTACTCCTTCTTCTGTTCGAGACATTTCCCTCGGTTTTCCACATTTTGATGGTCACACTCCAGTTTTTGGAATGGATTTTTAAAGCTGAGAAGTTCTTCAGCTATCATCATACACCAGATGAGGACAAAGTAGAAATTGCGGCCATTCATTTTGAGAAAGATGTCATTCCGTGGTTTCAAATGCTGCAACGCATGGATTCGATGCATTCTTGGTCAGATCTGACTCGTGCCCTGGAATCACAGTTTGGACCCTCTCCTTTTAATTGTCCTATGGGTGAGTTGTTTAAACTCTAGCAAATTGGTTCCGTTTCAGATTATTATTTGAAGATCACAAGTTTAGCTAACAGATCTGATGGCCTTTCTAATGAGACTATTTTAAACTGTTTTGTGACTGGCTTGAATTCTGATATTCGGCGAGATGTTGTAGATCAGAGTCCTACAACCTTGATGAGAGCTGTGTCATTGGCTAAATTGTATGAAGAAAAATATGCACCAAAAGTTGTCACTCGTCCTAACAATTATGTTTATAAATATACCCCCCTTCATGCTACTACTTTTCCTCCCACTTCAGTGCCTGCCACTGCTGTTAGAAATAACAATAACCCTTCTGATGAGTCGATATTTTATTGACTTCACTTAGTTTATTGAGCTAGAATTAATCAGGGAATTGTGCTTAATTGTCCAGTATTTTCCCGTTTTTCCTAATTATGCTTAATTTGACCGAAAATTCTAATTTTAATTAATTTGAATTTTCTGAGCTAATTATTTGCATTATTATTTTCAGGGAAAATTTTGGAAATACAATTTTGGATATTAGAGGAGACATCAATAAATTAAAGACTTTCCACAAAAGAAGTGTGCAAAAGAAGGAAGATATTATGATAATTTTATTCTTTGGGCTCATGAGAAAGGGGTGCTTCAATTGGAAAAAAAAGGAGTGACGTGCAGAAAAAAAAGCAAGCTGCTCATTGGTTAAGAAAAAATTAATGCGCTGATTCCAAGTGATGGTGCCACAGCTTGGTGTAGAATTTGATTTTTATAAGATGAGCTAAATTCATGGGAGCCCACCACGGCCTGTACATGCAGCAGCTGATTCAAATTAAAGAAAAAAATGCATCGGCCTATGGAATTAAAAAAAAACGTGTCTAGCATTTTGGGGGTGCTGCAGCCGTAAATTTAGTTTGGGAGAGCAAATTCTCATCTTTATCTTCATTTATCAAAGACTGCCACGTCCCATTTAAAAAGGCACCGGTTGGGATAATTGAAGCAAACAGGAGCTGGCCCTGCAAATAAAAAAAAAAACACAACAACACATGGCCCATGGGAAATGAATTCTGGAATGCCTACGCACCAGCAGCACACGGATCCAGTACCTTGGATTTGGCTTGGGCTGCACCACACCTCGCACGTCCAACATCTTCAGAATCCACGGTGCAGCAGTGGAAGATCCATCCAGCCAGCAACTTGGAGAAAGTAGGAGGTGCAAGCAGCAACCCAACATGAGGAACATGCAACAGCCACTTGCAAAGAAGGAACTTCCACGTCGGCAGCATCTGGGCCCAGAGGAGAGGCATAGCATAAACACAAAACCCTAGGAATATACCTAGGAACGGCGGTCACGGGGAGATGGCTTTTATTTTTTTTGGAGGGAGAACTTTGGAATATGTTTTTCGGTAATAGGAATTGGATGAAGGAGAACCAATTTTCTCTTTTCTTCGTATGGTGCAGCGTTGCAGCAGATTCATGGTGCATTGCTTTTTAAGTTCATTTGGTTTCCTTTTAGTTTTTGGAAGCTAGGGATGTTACATTTTGTTGAAGGAAGGCAAGCGGTGCTATATGTTTTCATTCTTCATTCTCATGGCTTTAAAGTGTTGTTTCGTTTCACTGTTTGCATTTGAATCTTTAGTTAACTTTGCATCTAAAGTTGTTTCACATACTTTTGCCTTAAAGTTATATTTCAGCTGCACAGGTTTCTAGACTTTCTTTTCCAATTATTAGCTTGAATGATACTTTTTCTAATTTAGCCATTACATTCAATGATTCACGCAACTTGTATTGAATTTATTACGTTGCATTGTGTTTTAATTTAGTCATGTGTTTCCTTTGGCTTTTTATTTATAACATGCATTATAAGGTTTTAGTTATTAGTTGCATTTTTATTTTGTTTTACTATTCACGTATTTTAGTATTAAATGTTTTATCTAGTGTTTTATTTTATTTTAATGTTGTCTAGTATTTTTGGTGATGATAATTTAGTCGTAACGTTAGTTTTAGTATCCAACCGTTTCAATCCTATTAGTTAGATTTAATTTGCGCATTTTAATTTAGTCTAATTGCAAAAAGAAAAAAAAAACAATTTTCACAAATCCCCCTACCTTCGTGTTAGACCTAATTCCTGAACCGCAGTTGGTCCTTGAGAGACGACCTAGGGGTCATTCCCTAGCATTATACTGCATTTCTAAATTGCAATCAAATTTGATTGGGCGACGACACCCATCACCTTCCTTGCCTCCCTTATTACCCACTCCTACTACCCCTCCTCTCAAACACGGGCCTATTAAGAAAATATCTCCGACTGAAATGCAATTGAGGCGTGAAAAAGGGTTGTGCTACTTTTGTTATGATAAGTTCACTTTTAACCATCGTTGTCCCAATCGCCAAATGCTTATGCTACAATTTGATGAGGATGAAGCTGAATCTGAGACCATCATTTTTGATGCTCCCTCTGGCGATAGTATTACTAATACTGGAAGTGGAATTAACAGTCCTCCTCATTTGTCTTTGAATGCTCTGAAAGGTGGTCCTGGTGTGGGGACTATCCGGTTTATTGCCCATATTATTACCTTGCCAGTGACAGTCTTAGTTGATAGTGGGAGCTCAGATAATTTTTTGCAACCCTGGGTTGCCAAATTTATGAAATTACCTGTTGAACCAGCACCTTTATTTAAGGTTATGGTTGGCAACGACAATTACATGACTGTTGAAGGCATGATCCGCGATCTTAATATTCAAGCTCAGGGCACTAAGTTTCAATTACCTGTCATTTTATTACCTATATCAGGAGATGATCTCATATTGGGAGCCAATTGGTTAAAAACATTATGATCTCACATTGCAGATTACGACTCCTTGCAACTTAAATTTTTGCATAAGGGACGTTTTATAACCTTGCAGGGTGAGAAGGATCATTCCCCTACTTAGGCTCAATTACATCATCTCAAAAGAATGGTTTTTACGCATTCTATTGCTGAAGCTTTCAGCATGCAACTATTGGAATCTCCTAATCTTCAATCTCCATTGGATGAGTTGACAACTGATATAGCCCCTGCATTGGCCTTACTTCTACACAAGTATCAATATGTTTTTGAGACACCATCCTCCCTGCCACCACCTCGATCACATGATCATGTTATTCCTCCGATAAATGGATCTAAGCCAGTCAAAGTCAAACCATATAGATATTCGCACAGTCGGAAGGATGAGATTGAAAGACTAGTCCACTGTATGTTGGAAGATGGTATCATACAACCTAGTAAGAGTCCATTCTCTTCACCAATAATCTTGGTCAAAAAGAAGGATGGATCATGGAGAGTATGTATCGATAATAGGGCTCTAAATGCTGTAACTGTGAAGGATACTTTTCCCATCCGAATCGTTGATGAATTAATTGATGAGTTATTTGGAGCCCAGTTTTTTTCTAAGTTGGACTTGAAATCTGGTTCCCACTAGATTTTGTTAAAGCCTGAGGATAGGTACAAAACAACTTTCAGAACACATCATGGGCACTATGAATGGTTGGTTATGCCATTTGGGCTCACTAATGCTCCAGCCACATTCCAGAGCCTTATGAATGAGGTTTTTAAAGGAGTTTTGAGGAAATTTGTGTTGGTGTTTTTTGATGATATCTTGGTGTATAGTCCTACATGGCATGATCATTTAATCCATTTGGAGTTTGTGTTGCAAACTCTCCAACAACAGCAACTATATGCTCAGCTCTCTAAGTGTTCATTTGGAGTTGTCCAAATTGATTATTTGGGCCATGTGTTATCTGGAGCAGGAGTTGTTATGGAGACTTCAAAACTGGAACCAATTAATAATTGGCCTCAACCTGTGTCTCTCCAACAACTCATAGGGTTTCTCGGCCTCATGGGGTACTATAGAATATTCATAAGAAACTATGCGCCTATGGCTGGTCCACTCACAGATTTGTTGAAGATAAATTCTTTTCATTGGTCTGAATTAATTTCACAAGCTTTTCTACAGCTCAAACAAGCTATGACTTCTGCACCAGTATTGGCTATTTCTAATTTCAAGGAACCCTTTATTTTGGAGACCGATGCTTCAGGTTCCGGTATTGGGGCTATTTTGAGCCAAGCACACCATCCAGTGGTCTATTTCTCCAAGAAACTATTTGCTAGAATGCAAAAACAGTCTACCTATGCAAGGGAATTTTATGCAATTATAGAAGCATTGGCTAAATTTCGGCATTACTTACTTGGCGACAAATTCATTATAAAGACAGACCAAAAGAGCCTTAAAGAATTATTGGAACAAATATTGCAGACTCCGGAACAACAACAGTGGTTACCTAAATTCCTAGGTTATGACTTTACTATTCAGTATAAGCTTGGAAAAGAAAATGTTCTTGCAAATGCCTTATCCCGGAGCTTGTTTATGGCTTGGTCAGAACCTACCAGTACTTGGTTGCTCAAAGTTGCAGAGGAGACAAAGAAGGATAACACACTCCTTGAGTTACTAAAGCAACATGCTCATGGGGTTACAATTGATCATAATTATGAAATAAAGGATGGGTTGGTATTTAGAAAAGGGAAGCTAATCACTAGTACAATAAAGAGAAATGACATCGGTTATTTTTCCTTATAGGCACCAGTTCTGCAACCGGTGCATACTCAAGCAAAGTAAAAAACAAAGGCTTTATGTCTCGGGTTCTGAATCGAGTCAAAAGATTTGGATTCTGCCTCCGTTTACTAACAACCGGGGCGATAAAGTGTTTTTCATCGCTTTTTATTATGCTATTAAAAATACTCCTCTCGTGAACAACTACAACTATTCCATGAGATTTTTCTGTATTTCCCTCATCAAGAATCAAACAATGATAATAATATGTTGCAACCTAGTAATCATTACAACAAAATTTTCACAACTTCATATCACATGCTTTTTCAAAACGCATCCCCTTTACTCATTCCCAGATTATATATGAATATACTGAAATCAGAAGAAACAATATAAGGCATAGTACCTATGGTGCTTGTGCCATCAAACTACAACACAACCACTATGCAGATAACTTATATATCCAAATCAAACTATTTTTCACTACTAAGAAAGATTACTCAAGAATCCTCGAAGCAAATGTGTTTGGATCATCAAGGCTGAAACTTGAAGTCAAAAGGGTTGTCTCAAAAAGAAGCAACATGAGGTCCTTCACAGACTTGTCATTTTTATCAGCTTCAGCTCTCTTCCTCAACTCCTCCATTATACCATTGTCAGGGTTGATTTCCATGGTCTTCTTGCTAGACATGTAGCCATTCATGTTGTTGTCTCTCAGAGCCTGAGCTTTCAATTCTTTCCATGTTTGCAGTCCATCCATACTCACCAGTAACCAAACAGCAAGGGGAATCAACAATCATGTCCGAGACAACAAACTTCTCCACTTTGTCTCCCACAATGTCCTTGTAGAGCTCCTCAAAGGATTTCTTCTTCTCTTCTTTCTTCTTGTCAAATAGATCAAAGGGTGCTCTCTTTGGAACGAAGAGAATTGCCTTAAACTCAAGTTGGCCCTCAACAGAGAAATGCTTCACAGCCAAGTGCTCCTCCCAGTCGTTGGTTAGGCTCTTGTAGAAAGAAGCGTACTCATTTTTGGTAATCCTTTTCTTCCTCCTTCTTGGGCTCATCATTTTCGTCATCTTCGTTTAAACTCAAAAACAATGTGACCAATTCAGTGAATCATCAACACTCATTATTCAAGAAAATAAACATAATTGACAATTAGATTGTAGAGCAAAGCAATAACCTATCATCAAAGGCTCACACTCCCGGGCAGGAGGAGGCGACAGAACCACGTAATCAACAACGACCACACTATTGATCCAATCTCTGACACGAAGCGCCGAGCCCGGCGACGGAACAAGGTTGCTGAGGCCATCGACGACCCAATCGACAGCCATGAACTGAACATAAATTTGTCAAAAAGAAGAAATTGAACAGGGAACAAGCAGAAACTCCATTCAGAAACCCAAAAAATTAAAAAAAATACCTATTGGATTGTCGCACCCTTACGCCTCCACCGCAAGAACAAGAACGGCCACTGCCTAGGTTGGGTTGGATGCACGAAGAACCCTAGATGAATCGGAACAAAGAAGAAGAAGGAATCCTCCGTGGTGCTGCCCTAGACGACGTGAAAGAGAAAACCACTACAATAATACATGAAATTACCGACGGTCAAAATCTGTCGGAAATGTCCAAAATCTGTCGGTGGCGACCAAAACGTGGGTGGCGACCCAAACGGACAATGGCGGCGACAAATGATGATGGCTGTGACCAATGGTGGTGGTTGCGACCAATGGTGGCGGCGACAAAGGAGTCAAATGCAAGGTGTGGCAACAATTGCGAACCACTGTTGGGGGCTTAGTTCGCGCGTAGGAGGAGGCACGCCGGTTAGGGACACTGGTTTTGCAACGACGATAGCAATGGCGGTGGAAGAAGAAATGTGGCTGTTGTGAGCCTGAGAAAGCAGAATGCGAGGAGCATAGTAGAGCGCGAGGAAGAAGAACGCAAATGAGCAGAGGCTGAGTCTGAACTTAACAAGAGAAACAACCCCACTTATCCAAAAACCCGAGGCAATACACGTTTATGGCACCGGTTATTATAGCAACTGAAGCCTAAAGTTTTAGAAGAAAAATAAAAAACAAAACGAAAATGGCATTTTTGAAAATAACTTAAACTTATATGCCTCAGTCATGAGAAAACCGATGCCATATGGCTGACGTGACGTGTGGTAGTGTGGTGTTCAGTGTGTTGCAGAGGCCTTCTGCCTCGATTCTACACACACCCGAAGCAGTATCCCCATTTCAAAAAGTTGTCAACACAAAGGACAAACGGGCAGGTGGACGTTTATGCTTCGGTTCACAGTGTAACTGAGGTTGTTGCTGGTTAATGCTTCGGTTCACTGTGCAACCGAGGCGTATAAGTTATACTTAATTGCAGAACTACCACCGTGTTTTGATAGACATCGTTTTTGTTTAAACCGATGTCTATTATGTGAGTTTAAAAGCGAATTTTGTACTAGTGGATGATTCCTGCAAATTCTTTATTGCGACAACAAATACTTCAGGAATTTCATGATACCAAGATCGGGGGTCATGCAGGCAGGACTAAAACTGTTGCGAGAATTTGCTCTCAGTTTTATTGGCCGAAAATGCAAGAAGATATTAAAACTTACATAAAAAATTGTAGCATTTGTCAACAAGCGAAGAGTGATCAGGCCTTGCCTGCTGGGTTACTACAGCCGTTACCTGTCCCTACACAGATTTGGAAAGACATTGCAATGGACTTCATTACTCATCTATCTTCTTCTAATGGTTATGCTACAATTATGGTGGTGGTAGATCGTCTCTCCAAATTTGGTCACTTTACTGCTTTGAAAGCTGAATTTACCAGTAAAACAGTCGCATATGCATTCATAAAAAATGTTGCAAAGATCCTTGGCTTTCCTAAATCCATTGTGTCTGATAGAGACATAGTTTTTATTAGCTCTTTCTGGCAACAATTGTTCAAAGCACAGGGCACCACCTTAGCTATGAGTTCTTCTTATCACCCACAAAGTGATGGGCAGACTGATGCCCTTAACAAGACTCTTGAGATGTATTTACGATGCTTTGTTTATGAGAATCCTAAGTCGTGTTATCCAATTTTATCTCGGGCACAATATTGGTACAATTCCTCATTTCAGCACAATGTTGCAATGAGCCCTTTCAAAGTTGTGCTTGGTAGAGAAGCTCCTTCGGTCAACCCTTATCAGATTCATTCTAAAGATCGTGTATCTCTGCAAGAAATTTTAATCAAGAGAGACAAACTTCTGCAACAACTTAAGGGCAACTTATTCAAAGCCCAAAATTATATGAAGTTCCAAGCTGATAAGAAGAGGAGAGACGTTCAACTAGCAATGGGTGATTTAACATTGGTGAAATTACAACCTTATAGGCAACACTCTATGGCTCTTCGCAAAAATCAGAAGCTGGGAATGCGATTTTTTGGCCCTTTTAAGGTGTGCAACGTATTGGCTCGGTGGCTTACAAGTTGGAATTACCGGAAACAACGCGTATACATTCCGTTTTCCATATTTCTTTGCTCAAGAAGTTTTACGGCAATCACCGAAAACCATATTTCCCACAACCTCTTACCACAATTGAGAATGGTCCTGTTGTTCAGCCTCAACAGGTGATGGATACCAGAACCATCATCCAGAATGGTATAGAAGTGCAACAATTGTTGATTCAATGGGAACTATCAGACCCTAATGAAGCTACGTGGGAAGATTTCATCTTCATTCAACAACATTATCCTCAGTTCAACCTTGAGGACAAGGTTGATTTGGAAGGGAAGGGCAATGTAACAGACAAAAACATGGGAAAGTTGGTTATGGAGAAGAGACACGTGGAAAGAGGCAAGAGACACGTGGAGGGTGATAAGGAAATTAATGAAAGAAGAAAAAGCATGAGGCACCGAAAACCAAACCTACTCTTAAGGGATTTTCAATTGTGAGTGAAGGCATGGTGTGGGTAAGATCCCTCTTCCTGAAAATTCTTCTCCAAACTTCTCTGCTCTGTCACTCTCTATTCATACTCTGTCATTCTCTGCTGCAGGTTGAATCTGGGATGCACTTGGCTTGTTGATTTGCAACTTAGTGGCGTTTCCATTTTTTTTTACTTCATACTGAAACTGTTATTAAACAAACATTTCCTTGTAATGAGTTGGCCCTTGTTATACATATATCAAATATATATACACTTTTACGCTTGAGCTTATCTTTGCTTCTCTTCTAAACACTTTTTGTAGGATTGATATTTATGTTGTAAGCTATCCTCTTGATTCTTCCTTTGAATGATCTTCTATTTAAAGGTTTTTTCAAAAGGTATCCATTAGACTAAGCTCTTAACCTTGATTTTTGTGTCTTCTCTGTCTTGCGTGTGAAGAAGTCATTGGTTAAAATCAACTTGTCAGAGTAAGCATGCTTTTTCAGTACATTGCTCGAAGTAGGTTGTACTTTCTTTCAGAAACTTCTTTTTATGAAGAGAACATTCCGTGAATGTCTTCTTTGTCTTTAACGTCCACTTTTGATATATTTCAAATAAAGCAGTGAATGTGTGTAGTAGGTTATTGCATAGAGTAGAGTAGATTGTGCACACAATAAATATGTCTTATCTCTTATCAATTTTGTTGTTTTTGAATGTTAAGCACTTAATGAAATTTAATGTTTATTCAGAACTACAAATTGTTTTTTACATTTCCTACCGTTGAGGTAGCGTTTATCATTTAAGTTTTTCCTTAAGATACCATTCATTGAGTAACAACTTCATCATTGGATAAAGTAAATATTATAGCTCATGGTACTGTTTAGTCTGTTATAAATGCCTTTTGGATATATTTTCGTTTAGAGCTTGAACATTTAACATGTTTCTTTTTCTATAAGTTTTCGATCTTTTTTTAAGGCTTTTAGAGGGTTTGGTCAAAGACATTGTTTCAATATGTTTTTGCTTTTTGAGAGTTAAATTATTACCATTGGGTACAGTATTGCTTACGCATTTAACACAACTCTCTTAGACGCTTTGACTTGTAAGCATTTAGCGTTGCATCTAAAAACTTTTAACCTAGTTATTTTCCTAAGGTTTTCCTATGTTGATGGATGCTTTAGGAATCTTGTTTCTAGTACTTATGTTTCTACCCATCTTATTGTTTAGGTTAAGCATTTTTAGATTATTGTTTCATTTAATGTTATTTGATTAAACTTCAAAACATAAGAGCGTTTAGGCATATATGTTTTATAGACGATTTTGTATTAACACACTTTATGACTTTTTCTTAATTATTCTCTCTTCAAGCTTTCTATACTCCCATGAGATAATAAGTGGGTTTTTTTTTTTTTTTTATTTTGAGTACTTATAGCTTGTTCTTTTTTGCCTTGTTTGCTTTCAAAGAGGAAACAAACTAATTCTTATCATATAAAATTTTCAATGAGAAAATGAATGATTTGAAGTAAACTAACCCACCATGCCTCCGATGTATGAATATCTACAAACTGATGCCATGTCCGTTTATCAATGGCCTTACATTTGGCACATGGAATTTCATTACCTTTTACTGCAAAGATATATCTTGACGTCAATTTGGTCTTAAAACCCCAAATTTTTTTGGTGATCGAGGATAAACACTAATTTATAAGCGTCACCACATTTGGAATGTCAAATGTCATATGCAATAAAGAGAATATGCATCAATACAAAATTACCAAGAAAATCAAACTATAAGTGGAATAATATTAATTAACTTACCAATAGATCCTGTCATATCACGTTTCGATCAACTTCAGACACAACTGAACGGAATTAGAGCATCGTTATTCTTTTGATATCTATTGAATTCTTTATTTAACCTTTAATATGGATTATTAGATTGTAAAAATCTTTGATGATGCAGATACGTTGTCTACTTTCGTGTTTCAATTGATGAACTGTAGTGTTTTCTTCATATATAGGACATGCTTTATGACCCTTGACATTGTACGCTAACAAATTGTCGTAAGTTAGGAAGTCATTAATGGTACAAAATAACATTGCATGCATCAAAAAAGTTTTGAGATGCGAAGGCATCAAATATTTCAACCCCATCAGCCCACAACAACTTCAAGTATTCAACTAGTGGACTGAGATAAACATCTATATCATTTTCAGACTGCCTTTGACCATATGTCATCATAGACAACATCATGTACTTTATCTTCATGCAAAATCCATGAGATATGTTGTAAATTATCAATATAACGAGCCAACAACTATGGTTGGTACTTAAATTACCAAATGGATTCATACCATTAATAGCTAAATCAAGCCAAAGATTTCTACGTTATCGAATTGGGAGAATTCAAGTTCAATAATTTTCCATTGCATTGAATCAGTTGGATGATGAAGCAGTCTAACAGTTGTTGTCTCACCCATATATACCATCTAAGGTTTTAGCGTCATTTGGATTCACAAACAAACGTTGAAATCTGGTCACGATTGGAAGATATCAAACTACTTTTAAAGCCAAACAATCCTTTTCTATCTAACCACTTTCTTCATTGTTGTTTTCTGGCTTGTATTGTGATAACCCACATTTCAGATATTTTTTCAGAACTTCAAACTCTTTCCTAGATATATAATATGAAATCATTTAAACATGAATGTATATTCCATATCCATCGAACAAATAATTTTCTTTGTATTGTAATTACGAGTGGGTAGTGTATTTTCATTTGGTAACATTTTTTTCAACAACGATAACAATTCCAAAAAACATCAATCTATCTATTGGAAGCCTTTAAATTCATAAGCCTTAACTTAGATCAAAATCATATATCATTTATGGAAAAAAATCATTTAGAATCTTGGAAAATTATAAAATATTTAGAAAAGTAAAAACCAAAGTTTATAATTAAGAAACACATTTAACCCAATCAAATTTTGAAATGTCATATAACTAGTTGAAACACAATTTGGAGATAAAAGTGCCTCCTTGCCACTCTCGCACATATTTTAATACACAGAGCATTTTAAGAAATTGCACATGCGTAGCACAGCTGCCTTGGGAATTACCTGGTGTGCAATCAATTTGATTTTGACCCATTATTATTTAAATTTTATGATTCCTCGTGGAAAATATATAATTGCAATAAGCTGTTAAAGTTTATAATCTAATAAAGAAGAAAATATTTATTAACTTTTCTGTGTAAAAAAATGATAAAAAAATAAAAATAAAGCTGTGTTTTTAAACATGTGATTAGAATGAAGAATATATAAAATAGAGCGAGGCAGCTTAAGATTGTAGTCTTGTCAACTCTCTCCGTGTTTTTCAGCACCCAATGACAAATCAAACCTCAAAAAGCTTCATTGAATTCTCTATCAGTTTCAAAATTCCAAAATTCCACGTGTTGCCCACTTCTTTCTCCTTTCACTATAAAAACCCATTCGATTTCATGATCAGCATCAAACACTCCTTTTAACTTCACATCAAAATCGAAACACTTCATTCTATGATGAACTCACACAACCAACAGCTTTCCCTCTTATCTCTTTCTCTAGCACTTCTACTTCTCTCAGGTATATATATATGCATGCATCATTCAACAGTTGTTCTTCACCACTTAATTAATGTTTTTATTCAAAATCATGTCATAGGTTTGAGAGTTGAGGGTAGGTTGAAACATCATGCGACGAATTACCAAAAATTGTTTGTTTTTGGCGACTCCTATGTGGATACCGGAAACACCAGAATAGATCAACCTGGGTCCTGGAAAAACCCTTACGGCATAACTTTCCCCGGAAAACCTGCCGGAAGATTCTCGGACGGTAGAGTTCTAACAGACTACATTGGTAAGTCTTCCTCTCTTCCTCTCTTTCTCTCTTTCTCTCTCTTCATGCTGTCACTTAACTAAAACACTGAAAAGTGCACGTTTTTTTCCCTTCATTTTATTAACTTTTCTTCTCTTTAACCAAAAAAGCTGCATCTTTCGAATTCAGATGCTTTGATCAATTCTTTTGTGGCATAAATTAGCAAATTTCTTGTCCACACGTCTAAAATTAGAGTTAGGTTAAAATTCTTTAATTAATATAGTTTGAGTTTTAGTTAGATTGGATTTAAAAAATTGTAAATTTTAATGCGGATAAAAATAAACCTAGTCCATTAAGAACTCAGATAAACAATTCATCGGTTTTGAAAAATTCATCTAAAATTGCTTCCCGAGAGATACATGATGAAGAAAAGATAGAAATTAACAATATAATATTAGTGACGTGATAAATAATA
>NC_028358.1:12105363-12109473 GCF_000741045.1 Vigna radiata var. radiata
TATATATATATATATATATATATATATATATATATATATATATATATATATATATATTTGACTCTGCTGGTGCATTATTGAATGGTTTAAAACACCACAAAAGTTGCATCGTTGTTGGTGCTGTCTTCTTTCTAAGACAATGTTCATTATTACAATCATGCTTCACCTTCCAACACCTACTCTTCTTCCATCACATTTGTTTTCGACAAATTATAAATAAAACATTGTTTTATTGTCTGTCGGTTTAGGTCAGAAATAATAAGTTGGTTTTTCATTGCAAAGCTAAAATGTCACTATATAATATATGGATGATAAATAAAAATAATTCCAATAGTTTTTATTTTTCAAATCAAGATTTTCAATTTAGATACATGAAATTGTTCTGCAAAATTCATTGGTTTTATGGAAAATGTTTTTACAAAATATATTAAAACTAAAAGTTTATGCATTATATTAAATTGAAAATGGTTTTGTAAAACCTTAATGTACTAATTTTAAAAGAGTATGCTACAAACTTAGTTAAAATATATATAAATTATAAATGATTAGATATTAAAATATGGTAAACTGTAGATAAGAGTTACAAATGAAATAGAAAGAAGGATTAACATTTTAAAAAATCTAAGTGAAACACCAAATGAAAATTATAAGAAATATAAAGTAGCAGTTAAGTGATTGTTTATTTTGCACAAAACTTGCATTATATTTGAATGGCGGTCCATTTTGTTCCTTTTGTGAAAATATACACATCTACTAATAGTTTTAAGTCGTCTAGATTACCCATTTGACAATAAATAAATAAATAAATAGATAATCCTTCTTCCATTCATTTTGACAAATATGGTTTATGTTTAACTGTTTATGTGTTTTTCACCATACATATGTTAATATAAAACATAATAATTTCTTATACGTACGAATATATATTTATTCAGAAAAAGTACATCAACAATTTGATTTTATTCCTGCTCTGATAAAAAATCTCAACCAATGGTTTTACTTTCTCATGATGATTGAACATAATTTATTCTTGTGAGCTATTTCGTAGATTTTGGAATCATTGAGATTGTAATTAACCTAAATAAGATGATAGCATATTTCCTTTTTTTTTATCGATTATATACTATCCGAAAAATGTACAGCTAGAATTTATTGAAAAAAGATTGTAGTGACTATTTCTCATATTTCACTAGTGCAGTAAGGGGATTTTACCGCGGTTATTTTTCACTATATGTCGCGGTTTACGAACCGCGGCATATTCAGTCGCGGTAGTAAATCAGAGACTTTAGGCCGCGGTTATAACCGCGGTAAAAAAGTTAGAGAATATGATGTGGTTGTACAAGGAACCGCTGCTTAAACCCATTTTTTTTAAAAAAAAAAAATTGTTCCAGTATATACCGCGGTTGGAACCGTGGTAAAAGACACAGGAATATGCCGCAGTTCTAGCACTAACCGCGACCATATGTCTACTTTTAAAAAATTAAAATAAAAAAACGAGCACTATATGCCGCGGTTGTGATATCCACTACCACAAAAACAGACCTGCATATAAAAACATGTACACAAATTCAATTTCAACATAACAAACACATGTTCAAATGTATTTCAACATCAAATAAAGTACAAAGTCTAATAAAATACAANNTAATCAAATGCAATGTTTAAATCTAATAACTAAGAGCTATTCTAATTATATACTTCGCAGCAGCGTTCCTCATGAATAATAGTGGCTTCTCAGGAACTGGTGTAGTAGTCTTGAATTTCTGCACAAAACAATTCATGTTAATTAGTGTATATGAATTCTACATTTGGGAAAAAATCAAAATTTGTTAATAGTTCTCTTGCATAGACATAACAAGAAGCTGCCAATGGCGCCTGAGATTCATAATAACTTAACTATTAAATATTAAAATCACATATGGAACTTTATTATGTTAACAAAGTTCACTTACCCGGATATATAAGGCAAAAAGTATATTTTCTTGCCGCTTCCAAAACTTTTTATCAGATTCGTGTTGATCTGATCAAAATCATTTGATTCATGAATTGATTGGGGATCAATGAATCCATAATCATCAGAACGCCCCAACTTGTTACTGACCTTAGACATATACCTGAAATAAAAAATTAACTTTGATATAAGGATACTTGATATATAAATCAATTTTATATATAAATAATTGCTCATAGACTTACATCGTCCATAGCTGAATAATTGAAATATTCAATTCTTGTGTTCCCGACGCAAGCTCACGAACATCTTGGCTATGAAGGTATATTGGGACCTCAGAGCCTGTCCCAAATACATTAGCATCATACTCAACCTCTAAAGGCTTATCTTCAAGGATGTTAGCAAGTAGATGCAATGAAGCAAGAGGATCATCCTCATATAGAGGAATCTTCTCCTGTGCCTGCGTCTGTTGTTACAAGAAAAAATAAGATAAGTTTTGACATCAAAAACCTTTAAAATTGAGAAGTGTAAAGAAGAATTTCATACCGAGGGGTCAGAAACTGGACCAACCAAAAATTTAGGCCAAGTGATAAACGACTTCAATGCTTGTTCCACAGTGAAAATCTCTTCTATGGCCAGAGGAACCGAGGCATCTGGTATGATCATTTCGTCCACTGAGACCTTCACCTCATCCTCTAATAGTTGCATACCATGACATGCATTCGCTGACCTAAACACTGTTCCACGAGCTACCAGGACCATCTCGGTATCCTCTAAAATGTATAGCAGACATGGACTACCATCGTCCATGTCATCCTCTGGGATGGCTGGTGCGGAACAACTTCCTTTTCCGTTTCTCCCTGTCAGAGTAAATGTTAGATTATACAAAAGATAGAAATAATTGCACATAAATGTTTATTAAGTTTACCTGTGGGAGGGGGAGGGATAACATGTTCCTGTACAGGAGATGGCACCGGGCGCATGCCATAGCTCTCAAACTACTGCTGGAACATGGCGCTGAATTCAGCCCTCATCTCTAATCTAACCTCGGCCCTGATCTCCTCTCTAAGGTCTTCTCAGACCTTTTTTCTGATCTCTTCTGTCATCCTTTCTTTTTGTGTTTCGCTGTATGCATATGAAGGCTGACGAGAAGAGCTCCCAAAATAATCTTTAATTCCTACTCCAGGACCTGCAGCACGTACACGTCCAGGGTGTTCAAGTCGTCCAATCGCAGCAACAAGAATATCCTGGCGACCCTCTGGAGTGAATTGACCTTGGGAGCTCTGCTCAACCAAGGCGTCCTGTAACATTACAAAACACCATTATTCTTTAAATAGTTTAATGTAGTATGTATAATGACAATACTTATTATTTTAGGAACAGTGATAACTTACAATTCTTTCAGAAATCTCTCGTGCAGTGTCGGAAGAGTAGGTGCTCGATGGTCTCATACGAGCCAACTTCCATTTTTCATGTCTAGACGGTGGAGAAGGAGGCTGAGGGGGGCTACCACTCTGAGATGGTGGTCTAGCATCTGCCTTTTGCTTGAGGATTTTCTCCTCAAGCTTCCTATACCCACCACGAGAAAATAAGTGGGGGTTTTTGTTATGAGCACTTGTTCCTTGTGCTTTGCTTCTAATTGCTTGTCACATACACATTAATTAATTAGTTCATATGATATATATTTGTTAATGAGGAATTGAATAATATCAACTATACTAACCTGGCATTCCTCTGACATCCGACTCTCTTTAAAAAGCCGCCAAGTCTCCTCATCAATGAACTTATATGAACTACATGGAGACTTATGTTTAAGGTGTCCAAAGATGTATCTTGATGTCAACTTACTTTTAAAGTTTCTGAAGTTTTCAGCAACAGTTGACAAACACTTATTTCTAAGTGTTGCGACATTTGGAATGTCAAATGTCAGCTGAAATAAACATAATAAAGTTGTATTAGTACAAAATTATCAATATAAACAAATTTTAATTCAAATGATATAAACTAACTTACCAATATATCATTCCATATAATGTTCCGATCAACCTCGGACACATGATCAAAAGATGGAATGAGAATACTAATCTTATCACGTGCCACTACTCCAAGGTATGATCGGAAGTCATCTGCATGGGGGCCAGTTGCCACACCCGTGATGA
>NC_028358.1:12111643-12123745 GCF_000741045.1 Vigna radiata var. radiata
GCAGATACACCGTCTTTCTTCCATGTTTCAATTGATGAGCTGTAGTGTTTTCTTCACATATTAGACATGCTTTATGACCCTTGACACTGTATCCTGACAAATTACCATAAGCAGGAAAGTCATTAATGGTGCAAAATAACATTGCACGCATCAAAAAAGTCTCTGAAGCGAATGCAACAAATATTTCAACCCCATCAACCCACAAAACCTTCAAGTCTTCAACTAGTGGGCTTAGATAAANATNNATGTCATTTCCAGGCTGCTTTGGACCAGATATCATCATAGACAACATCATGTACTTCCTNTTCATGNACAATGNAGGAGATAAGTTGTAAATTATCAATATAACTGGCCAACAACTGTGATTGGTATTCAGATTACCAAATGGGTTCATTCCATCAGTGGCTAAACCAAGCCTAAGATTTCTACACTCTTTACCAAATTTGGGGAATTGTCGATCAATATTTTTCCATTGCTTTGAATCAGCTGGATGACGAAGCAGCCCGTCAATTTTTCTCTCATCTGCATGCCATCTAAGGTTTTTAACATCTTTGGGATTTGCAAACAAACGCTTAAGTCTGGGCACTATTGGAAGGTACCAAACTCCTTTCAAAGCAGATCCATTTTTTTCTATCTGACCATTATCTTCACTATTGTTTTTTGACTTGTATCGTGATAAGCAACATTTTGGACACTTTGTCAAAAATTCAAACTCTTTCCTATATAAAATGCAGTCATTGGGACAAGCATGTATCCTTTTATACTCCATACCCATTGGACAAAGAATTTTCTTCGCATCATAATTACGAGTGGGTAGTGTATTTCCATCTGGCAACATTTCATTCAACAACGTCAACAGTTCTGTAAAACTCTTATCAGTCCATCCATTGCTCGCCTTCAAATTCATGAGCCTTAACACCTCTGACAAATGTGTGAACTTAGTTGAACCGACATAGAAAGATGTTTCCGCATCAGTCGACATCGTCTCATACACATGAGCTTTGGCAAAATTTTCTAGCTCCAACATCGCGGATCATGTCCTCTAATTTGTCTTCATCCGGTCGATCTTCTTCCATGGTGGAATCAATAACATTTTCAGTTTGGGAGTCAGTGGGGAAATGCATTTCTTCGCCGTGCCATATCCATGTTGTATAGCATCTTAGGAAACCATCACAAATAAGATGTTCTCTAATTTGAGTTGCGTTCAACTTTCTCCCATTCAAACAGTTCACACAAGGACATCTAAACTTCACTTCATCATCATTTCTCCCCTCATTACGTTGTGCAAATTGTATAAATTCCTCTACACCTCTCTCGTACTCAGCAGTAATACGTGGTAAATTAATCCAATTTCAATCCATTCCTAAATATTTTAAAATTACAACTATATAATTTTACATATTAAATCAAATCATACGATAATTTCAATCATACAATCATACAATTAATAAGCAATAAAATGATAAATTCAATCATAGAAATTTTTATATTACTAACTTTTAAAAAGTTTCAATAATCTAACAATAATTTTTTTTTTTATATAGATTAAGATTTTTTTTTTTATTAATATACGTTTTGAAAATTTGAAATTAATTATTAATTACAATAAAAAAATTTCAAGTAATATTATCAATTTAGTAATATTAGTTTAATTGTAAAAGCGATAAATCAAAATATCAATATAATTAGTTCTAAGAGCATTTGTTTTATGTAATATGAATGCTAACCTTAAATACGTGGAACAACCCATTAAAACTTTAAGTTTTGGTATGGAAATTTTGTAATGCAATGCCCTTCATAAATTAAAACTGCTTAGCCTCCACGGTGAAGGTAGGGATAATCAAATTGAAATCAATTGAAACAATTGAAAACAATTGAAACAACATTTCATCACAAGCAATCAGACATCAAGCAGGTATTGAATACAAATGAGGATAGCAACCATACCTGTTTTGGTTCTCTTCGCAAATAAATTTGGCACGGGGAAGAAGTTCGTCGCGGCGGAGAACAGAGTCGCGGAGGAGAAGTCTAGCACGGAGACGATTTGGGCTGGCGTCAATGTGGCGGCGGCGGAGAAGCACTGGTCTGATGGCGACGATGACGATTCGGGCGGCGGACGGAGACGATAATGGACGGAGAAGCAGAGTCTGGACGGAGAAAAGCTTGCAGCGGTGGGGTTTAGGTTTGTTTCGTTTCTGTTTTCTGAGAAAAGTGCGTGGAAGAAGAAAACTGTTCAAAAAATTTTAACCTATGCAAGGGATACTACCGCGGTTTCTATGAAACCCGCAGACAAAGAGTCGAATATGTCGCAGTTCTACACTTAACCGCGGCCTATTCATTTAAAAATAATAATTCAGAATGACAATTTTGAAATTTGTTTAACCTATATGCCGCGGTTCGGCGCCCAACCGCGGCATATTCTCAAATTTTTTTTAAAATTTACTCAGATCAAGCAATAGGCCGCGGTTCTCGGGGCACCCACGGCCTATTCCCCGACGTTTCAGAATCCCCAATTGCCTTCCCAACTGCCTTTTGGGGAATGTCAGAGGTAGCAGGGGAAATATGCCGCGGTTCTTTGAGCAATCGCGGCCTATTCCCCCTGCTACCTT
Source organism: Vigna radiata var. radiata (assembly GCF_000741045.1). Lineage (NCBI taxonomy): Eukaryota > Viridiplantae > Streptophyta > Magnoliopsida > Fabales > Fabaceae > Vigna > Vigna radiata. The sequence goes on from NC_028358.1 coordinate 12,114,253, forward strand.
CTGACATTCCCCATCAGTCAGTCCCTGCAATAAATTAACAGGGGAATATGCCGCGGTTCTCTGACCAACCGCGGCATATTCCCCTGCCAATTTATTGCAGGGGATGACTGATGGGGAATGTCAGGAGGTTATAGGGGTATATGCCGCAGTTGGTCAGAGAACTGCGGCATATTCCCCTGTTATTAAATTTTTTTTCCTGACGTGGAGTCAAAGGTGATGGTTGACTGGGGTATATGTCGCGGTTAAGTGGGGAACCGCGACATATAAGTTCGATTTATTTACAAAACTGCCACCGCGCAACATTATGCTGCGGTTTCTGGTGAACCGTGACATAATGTGCGCAGTATAATCCCTATTTTTTACTAGTGTTTAGAACGAGTCTTATCACATAAAATAATTACGCTTGGCTTTTTGATATTAATCATTTAGTTCTAGCTGGACGGGCCCTGTCAATAAAAGCAAGAAATCATTATTCATTTATTTATTGGAAAAATGTTAAATGATAAGAACCGAATAAAAGTATAAAGACAAATGAAAACAACACTATATATATTTTATCAGTTTCTATTGCTACTATTTTTTATTTCTTTGTACCCAGAATCATGCCAGATTGTTTTATAGTTTGTTATTCATGGGATTATATGACATCAATCAATTCATCTCACACCTTTTCTCTTTGGAATATCACTTAGTACAAGTAATTGCATATTTCATCTTCCAACACTCTTTATTAACTATATGAAACTGTATGTTGTGGTGTAGCTAAGTTTTTGGGACTGAAATCGCCTCTTCCCTACAAATTTAGGAAATTGATTCCACAAAATTTGAAATACGGGATGAACTTTGCATATGGTGGTACTGGTGTGTTTGATACATCCTCCAAAAACCCAAACATGACAATCCAAATCGATTTCTTCAAGCAGTTGATCAAAGAGAATGTTTACACAGCTTCAGACCTCAGCAAATCTGTTGCACTTGTCTCTGTCGCAGGAAATGATTACAATTTCTACTTGGCAACAAATGGCTCTATTCAGGTAAAGCTAAGTCCAATGTATACATCAGAACCTGCTGAATTAGAATAGATATAATGGTGTTACAATTATTTTATCTTCTATCTTACAATAATGTTAACGTCGTATTCTGCTTCAACGACAGCTAATGTGCTAAAATCTTCTATTTATTAAGATTCACTTTTTCATTGAATGCATGAAGGGTTTTCCCTCTTTCATCGCCTCGGTGATTAATCAAACTGCAACCAACTTGCTTCGCATCCATAGTCTGGGAGTGAAGAAAATTGTTGTGGATGGTCTACAACCACTTGGATGTCTTCCTCAAAGCACAGCCTCTTTATCATTCCAAAAATGTAACAGTACTTTCAATGACCTCGTACTGCTCCACAACAACTTATTGAACCAAGCTGTGACTAAGTTGAATCAACAAACCAAGAACAAAACATCATTCATCGTTCTTGATCTTTACGACAGTTTCTTGTCGGTGCTGAACCACCCATCTAGCAATAACATTAAGGACGCATTCAAGCCTTGTTGCGTTGGTATAAGTAGCCAATATTCATGTGGAAGTGTGGATGAAAACAATGTTAAGAAATATAAGGTCTGTGATCATCCCGAATCAGCGTTCTTTTGGGACCTTTTGCATCCCACTCAAGCTGGTTGGCATGCCGTGTACAACGAGTTGCAAACCACAAAGGCTCTTCAACAAATCCGATACTGAAGAGCTTTGCAAATGCAGCTATTGCTAGGGCTCTTGTTTGCTGTAATGATGCACTCTCATTTCATTTATCAATTTATCCTCAAATTGTGTTTTGTTTGTATTTTATTAAAAAATTTGCAAGGGTGAAATGTTTAAATAGATTATTCTATTTTGTGACAAATAATTCTGTAAGTTGATGAATATGTTGTTTAGATTAATAATTTGTAAGGATTTTCAATTATGTGTTTAAGTAATTTAAATAGATAAAAAAAATTAATACAACCAAATTTTGATGATAAAGTATTGCGATAGAATATCTTATATTAGAAGGCGAATTAAGGTAACACTAGTAAATTATATTGATAGAAATTTTGGATTTAAAAGTTTAATATTAAAGAGGTTTAATTTCATTCAAAAAGAAACAATAGAGGAAAGTAAACCAATTTTTTTTAGCATATTTCAATCGAGAAGTTTAATATAATTTAAATGAAAAATGTAAAAACCAAAAAAGTAATATTTAAATTCACTTGGGTAAAAGTTTCATGAATATATGAATTCAAGACAATTTTTCATCTAATAAAACTCCCTTTTCAATTCAACGTTGACAAATAACTAACTACATTCTCGAAATGTTATTTTCCATTTAATCTTTATTAACTTGATTTAATTATATGTTATTTTCCCTATTTTATTTTTTGCACTCTTTTTAGCTATCAACTGTCTTAGCTCTCGTCATGAAAAAATAGGTACTTGCAAAAGATACTTCGATGTTCAAATCAACGTTTGTGTAAAGTAATTTTGGACAAGTTTTCATAGAATGTATACAACTCACCTTTGGTCATTACCACTACAAGTATTTACTAGGCTAGATGTTAGTCTAGGTAATGCTGATGCATTAATCTCTCTCGAAACATGTCTTAATCACAATTTAGTGTTAATGAACTTATGATAATTTGCTTTCTTGCCTTTGCCTTCGATTCCAACTGCCATCCGAAATGAATTTTGATTTGGGCGACAACTGAGAGTGCATGCGGGCCATGACAAGTTCTTTTACCTAGTCATGAGTCAAGTATCTTGGATGACATTTCTTAGCATTAGATGCTTGAAACCCCATTAGACAAATATGAGAATGAATAGGTCTTGATGACAACAAAACGTATAATGAAACAAATATAAGTTAGCACACATATAATCCAGATAGCTAAGAATGATTAAGATTAATATTCAAATAAGCACTAGACATAGAAAGGTACAACTAAGTCAAATAATCTGTTAGAAGCTCATAAATGACCATTAGGCAACCATGTCCTTTACTATGAATATACATATTTGTTGATCTAATGTTTGTTCAATGAGTGAAAGTAAAAGTATAGTAAAAACTCAAGTGACACAAAAAACTATGAAGCCTAAAGTCTGAAGCAAACACAAGAAAGTGAAGGTTATACAAGTTTAAGGTAGATGTGCAAAGACAAAAAAATCTCAAGCTAGAGTTGTTAGACACATTCAACAGTACAGAGTAACATTGTAATTGTTAGATGATAAAAGTCGTCACACATATTTACTATGCAAACTCATTTAGACTCAATTGAGGAAATGACTTGTCAGAAGAGTTAACATAATAACACAACGCATCAGACTGATACAAGTGTTACGAGTTAAGTTAAGTAAGCAAGCAACTAGAGAAAGAAGAATTAGACAAATCTGAAGCACCAAAATCAGTCAACACAATGTATTAGACAAGTCAATGCAAAAGAAAAACAACAAATACCAGAAGTGTATCTATCAGACGAAATGTCAGATGAGTCAACACTAACATACAAAAACATTAGGCAAACATCTATCAAACAAGTCAACATGAGATGTTAGACAATTCAACATTAGCACCCAAAGGTATTAGACGAATATTTGTGCTAGACAAGATAAAGCCATCAAATGAGTCAAAGTCAACTCGTAAAGCTTAACACTGAAACACCAATTAGACAAGTACTTCCATCAAATGACTTAATTGGAAGAATGACAAGATGAGCGACAAGTGTGTAGTTTAAGTGAATTTTAAGACAATTTTGGTACTTATCTTGTTTTGATTTTGTTAATCTTTTTATAAAATCACCCTAATTAAGTTGGTTTTACAATTTTAAGCATCAATAGAGAGTCAAAGTGGAAAAACAAAGAAATTGACTAAAAATCATGCAAATATGAGAGAATTATGACTGACATAGTTTGAACAACATAATTGAGGCCAAACCATAATGAGAAAACCCGTTAGAAGAGAAAACCTCAAACACTAAACTTGCAGTTGAGCCACGAAGACTCATTTTCAAAGAAGTTATGTTAGGAGCCGAGCATCAGAGCATGAGGCTAAGTCATAAAAGCAAACCCACATAGATGGGAAACCTCTATTGCTGAGCCACAAGTGCATTGTTGAACATAACCCTAGAAAATTTATAATAACAAAGTTTCACCCATGTTTTAGGAGGTTGATTTTAGCCATTTGTGTAGAGTTTTTAGGAACATTTTCTCTATACTTTTTGAGTTTATGATTTCATCACATACATGAGATTGTTCCCATTTTCTCTAACTGGAAAGACTAAGGCTTGACTTCAATCTCAGCCTAACCAAAGTTTAACTAGTTGTAAGGATATGAAATACAAATTCCTGTATCACATTTTCCCTCCATTCAAGAGTACTAAGGCCAAAGCTTCAATTGCTACATTTGTTCAAGGAGTTGAGGAACCATTATGTGATGCTTGGGAGAGATTTGGAGCTTTATTGAGAAATAGTCCCACCATGGTTTCATCCTCGAAATGAAGTGCAAAATTTTTGCAATGGGTTGCAACCACAAATGAAGTTGATACTAAATGTGTCATTTGGTGGATCAGTATTGTTCAATATTGCTGAAGAATCCATTATACTATCATTGAAAACATTACTTCCACCGACTTGCAAAGCCAACATGGGAGGGCACATACACAAAATAGGGGAGTTGTAGAGTTTAATGCTCATGATGTTATGCTTGCTAAAAACAAACTTCTCTATCAACAAATAGAATTCCTAAACCAACACATGGCTAACTTGCCTCAACAATCTCAAGCCATTCTAGTTAATGCATAATTTGCAACAATAAGTGATAAAATGTGATTTTTATGGAGGTGACCATCAATGAAAATTACCAAAGCTCCTAGTGGTTTACAAGTTGAAGAGATAAATTATATAAGGAACTAAGGACATCAAAATTTCTTCAACAACCCTTTCCCTAATTCTTCCAATCAAGGGTGGAGAGGAAACAATGCCAACCAAGGGAGAAGACAAGAGCAATGAGCCTAAAGTAGTAGAAATCTCTCTCAACAATACCCATCATTGCATGAACGCACAACAAAGCTATTAAGAGACTCTTCAACAATACCCACCATTGTAAGATACTCTTCAATTGTTCATGCATTAATCACTCCAAAATCAAAAGAACATTGTATTTTGCCTATATAATTTATCTTTAATGGGATTGTATTTTGCCTCTTTTACTTTAGTTTCATTTCATGTGAGGAAACGTTTATAAACTCTTCATTTTCCTTTAGTACAAGCAATGTGGGACTTCACAGAGCTTGAACTTAAAATAAAAGAAGAGTAATTCGTTTTCCATAGCTAGTAGTACAAGATAGCATAACTAGTTTTCATGTTTTGAACTATAGGAGAACTAATTGCCTTATAAACCCTTTCGAGTGGAGAGAATTGAGCAATGTGGGACTCAAAAGTCCCTAGAGGACCTACAACAGCTGCTGGACGACCTCCACACTCTAAAGTCCCACATCTCCTAGATCTTGCATCCTAGCTCACTCCAAAGGTTATATAAGAAGGCTTAGGGGTCTCCTTTTTGTACCTTACTTTGAATCAATTGAATTTTGAGTTGATTTGCACTTTTGCAATCTTCTTTTGAGATAGTATTCTGTCTCCAAAGTCCCTATTTTGGGCAGACCTTATCTTTCTCAAGCAAGTGGCGGTCCTCCTTTGATGCTTATCTTGGAGCTTCCTTCAAGTGGTGCATACTCACTTCATAAGTTTCCTCTTTCTCAATCTCTTCCATTTTAATTTCCTTTTCCATTCTCTTAAATGTCATTTAGAATATTGTCTCTAGGTATGTACTTCCCCATCATGTGGTATCATGAGCCTTAGGTTTTTAATCTCTTAGGAATCGCATGCTAGAGTAGAATAGCTTAAATAAGTTCATTTTTCGCTTAGCCATTTCAATTTTCGCCCAACGCTACGTGAATGTTGTGTGTCTTTGTTTGAGTTCAATTCTTATCCGTTTTCTATGCAATTTTTTTTCACAGTGTCGTCTGGATGTCTATTTTCACGTATAGTTTTTACTTTGTTCAAATTCATTCTATACTGTTCCCAGTAAATTGTTTTCTCCACTATGTTAGTCCAGTGCTTAGTGTTTGAGTGACTTCTAATCTGTTTGCATTGTTTGCTTGCTGTTTGGTACTTGTAGTGGCTAGAATTGATCATTGGACGGTGCTAAGACCTCCCAACACTCTTAAGTAAGGATTAAACACTTCATATCATAGTTTGGAGGTGATTCCCATGGCTGTCCAGAGCCTTATCCATGCTGACATTTCTTCGAACAACGATAATGCTATTGGAAGTCTTCAACAAGTAGGTGTCCTTAGTCCATTTTGCTTGTTGTTCTAGCTTTAATTTCTTGTCTTGGCTGGATTGTATGTGTCTTTTCTTGCTTATTAACTTTGAATTGAGTCATATGTTTGTCCTCTTTAGGAGTTTTCTAGAGTATTTTTCTGAAATTGCATAACTAAGAGTATTGTTACATCTCCTTGCTTGTATGCTGAATTGAGCTTGATCATTAGGGGATTTAAGTGTGTGAACCTTGCTTATATGTTCTGTATCCATAGAGGCATTCATCAATTCTATTTGGCATATTAATCAAACACACTTAATGTGATAAACCTTGCTTGGCCGAGACATCCATTACATCCTGCACCAAAAACATAATTTTTTTTTTGTTGTATTTGAAGTAGTGGTTGCTGGCCGAGACATATTTGGTGTCTTTAGTGTGTTTGAGCATTCTTTTCAAGCCTCTTTTATCATTTAAAATACAAAATATATTGGTTTGAGGTTTGCCAAAATTATTTCCAGCATTAATTTGGTCTTGCTCTTCATGTATACTTAGTATGTTGATGTGAATTTGCTTCTTGGTTGTGTGATTTTCTTTGCTGTCTTGTTCATTTTGTACCACTGTTTTGACTCTTATTTCTTGCTGTTTTGTCTCTTAAAAATCTTTAGATTACTGCCACCTTGTTTTGTGCCAAGTTTCTTGATTTTTTAGGTTCCATTTTCATCATTTGTCTTGTGGTTTTCATTCATTTTTTGGCCTCTACCATGTGCTGTCTTGATTTGGGTCCTTTGCATTGAGGGTGGATTGTACATCTTTCCATTTGCTTTAGACTTGAGTTGGTGCTCTCAAAGTGGACTTGTGAGACACTTTACTATTTTAAAAGAAGGGTGCTGCCCTTGCCTTGTTTTGTGAGACACTTTTCCAAGAGATTTGAGCTTCCTTTCTTGTTGTTTTGAGTGAAACCTTGTGTTGCTGTTTACTGTGCTTTTTGGGGCTGTTTCTAACCAGTTTTGTGTATTAGTTTGCTGCTGTTTGCTTTGTTAACATGTCTACAAGTTCAAGCCGTGCTTCCTCCAATGGAGCTAGTCACCATGGAAGCCCTTCTAGCAAATTTGATTTGATGAAGACCTTCCAACAAATGCAACATCAACTTGACTCCTTTCAAGACATGAAACACCAACTTAATGGCATTAGCAAACGATTGGACACGGAGGCAAAGGCTAAAGGGAAGCTCTCTCATGGTCATGAGCATGGATCCTCCAAGTAAAAGCAAGAAGACAAAGCTTTGGATCCAAACCTTGCAATGCCAAAGTTGACTTTGCCAAGTTTCAAGAGAGAGGCCTCTAAGGTATGCACTTCCCCATCACTTCTATTAAGAAATGGGAGGTGCAAGTGGGGTTAATTGGCAAAATAGTTGTCTGACCAACGAAGGAGGACCATTCTCTGTAAATACCCAAGTCTATTCAAAAGAGCAATGGAAAGTGGTAGTCATGAGAAAGGTAAACAAGTGAAGCTAGGCTCTAAAGAAATTGATGAGAAAGAAGAGAGAAAGGGGATGAAAAAGATTATCAAGAAGAAGTAGATTTGGTGAAGAAATTGTAGAAGAGGATGAAAAGAATGAAAATGAAGTGAATAAAAGGGAAGAAAAAGAAATGTATTAATCAATGATGGAGGCTCATACTTCTACAATGTCAACTCAAAAAGGTTTTAAAGAACTATGGTGTTCATCATTGAGTGGCAACAACCTACCATCCTCACACCAATGGGCAAACAAAAGTTGCTAATAGAAATAATATTTCCATTGTCCCTCTTTGAGCCAAAAATAATTATTTTTTTAAGTACCCCTAAATAAGGATCATCAACATGTAAAAAATTAGCTTGAAAACATATTAAGGGTATTACAAGGAATCAATTAAAAGATAAAGTAACTCAAAAGAATATGAGAAGCCAAGATATAGAAATACAAAGAAAAAGCACAAAGTGATAATAATATGAAAGGCTTCAAAAAGGAAAATGAAAATAAATTGAAAATGGAATGAAAACCAAAGCTCAAAAAACCCTAGATGTTGGCTGATGTGATAACCTTGCATATATGATCCTTATTTCAAAGTTTAAAACTTACTAATATTTATTTGGGTTTTCAATATCCATTTCTTTCATAATCTATTTAACCCTAATCACATTACAAACCAATAAAATTTTACACTGATTGAAAAATGTTTGTCTAATTTTTGTTCTGGGATTAAATTAGAAACAAAAGAAATTGGTTGATGACACAATCATCGAAAAGAAAGAGAAAATAAGGAAAAAGAAAATAAAAGAAGAATAATAAGAAAAAAGAGAAAAATGAAAAATGAAAGAAACATCTTTTTGTCAGTCGATAAGCCAGGCAAAAGAATTTAACTGGGGAAAATCCTTTCCATATAATCTTTTTAATCAAACCATATCACCACAAAACTAGAGCAAGTTTGCAAACCTAAAACATATTTTTCCTCGTATATTGATATGTTTACTCCTTAAGAAAACTCAAAAAAAGAAAAAATACTCATGTATTTGTTTGTTCTTAACAAAAAACAAAATAGTTATGTTTGTTATAGTCTTGTCATACCTATAAGTAGACACTTGTGTAATAGTTTAATAACATACACTACTACTTGGAACAATTTATTTCTACCTGTCTTTTGCCTTCTTTTTGTTCTCTTTTCTTTATTACCCTATATGGTAGCAAGAGCTTAACAAGATCTGTGTGGAGGTAGTGGGTGTGATCAAGATCTGAGAAAGTGAAAACTAAAAAATGAAGTATTCTTTGCAAGTCCAAATCTTTTTGGGTGAAACAAGGAGGTGAAAGAAGCTTCAAGACTTGATCAGGAAAAGGCAATGGTAGGGTAAACAGGAAAAGTAAAGGGGCCACTGATGAATCAATATTTTCTCGACTTTACTTAGTTTATTGAGCTAGGATTAATTAGGGAATTGTGCTTAATTTTCCGGAGGTCCAAATGCTACATTTTATATGTCACGGGAAAGATAATTGAGTCTACTTTCGAGGAAAAAAAACCTCATCTCAGTTAGAGCTCTGTAGAAAAAGTTATGGGTAAAACATTGAGCAAAGGTCAGAGCTGTCCAGTTCCAGCGTGAATTTTCGTATTTACTGTAGCA
>NC_028358.1:12123985-12162772 GCF_000741045.1 Vigna radiata var. radiata
TAGATTCGATTCTGAACCGCAAAATTGGTCCTTTCGAGATGACCTAGGAGTCACTTCCTAGCTATACTGCATTTCTTTTATGCAATCAAATTTGTGTGGGTTGCGACAGCCCATCGGTTTTAGGTCTTTTGTTGTGTTAGTGTGTGTTGTGTTTTGTCTTGTGTTGTGAGTGTGATGTTCTGTTTTGTGTGTTCATCATATTGTGTTGCATTCAGGTAGCTTAGGTTGTATATTTTTAGTGCATTCTTCTTTTCCCCTTCTTTCCCATGTCTACCTGTTTTGGCTATGTGGATATTGTTTCTTCTGCCTATGCCTCTGATATTGCTTCTCATGCATATTCTGCTGATTTTTATGTTGAGAACAATATGACTCATCCTTCCATTCTTGAGAGTGCGCTTTGGGAGCCGGTTCCACTTGATGAGGTTGATGTTCATTGCGTTATCACCTCTGGACTTACAGATTTGCTGCCTAGGTTTCATGGGTTTGCAGGTGAATGCCCACATAGACATTTGGAGGAGTTCTACACCATTTGCTCTTCAAAGAAACCTCTTCATGTCCCTGATGATCACATGTTTTTAAGGGCATTTCCGCATTCATTAGAAGAAGCAGCATGGGAGTGGCTTATTCATCTTCCACCAGAATTCAAGGCCAATTGGGAAGATCTTAAGCATTTGTTTTTGGATAGATTCTCCCCTACTCAGCATCATTTTGATTCATATAGCAACGATCCTGGGTGGAATGATCCTGACCTGGGATGGTATGGTACTTCACAACTTCAATATCAAGAACCACCATTCTAGAGTACTTGTATGCCTCCACTTGTCCGGGAGCCACAGCAGCTGCAGTCTCATGAGCCTGTCCAAGCAACTCCTCATCCTCCCACTACTTCTGAGCCTACATTGAAGGAGTTATTGGAGCAGATGACTATTCAGAGCATTCAGCTCCAGCAACTGAACATGGAGTTTCAACAGGAGACCAGAGCGTCAATTCAGAGTTTGAGCAACCAGATGGGGGAGACGGCCACTCAGCTCACTGAGAAACACTCTTATGTTTCAGAGGAATCACCATTTCAGGCTGTTCAGCTTCCAGACGATGTTGATGCCATCCACATAGGAGATGGGGAGCAGAGTCATGTGTTTACTACTGCACCATCTACATTCCCACCTTCCTACGTCCCCACTCTTGCACCTGAGGAGCCTGATGAAGATTCGGAGGACCAGGCAGGTATAAGTAGTGAATTTGAGTCAGGTAGACCATTTTCATCTTCCACCACTTTAGCCACATTCAAGGAAGTGGAGATAGACATACCTATGATTGATTCTGTTGTTGATGATTATGCTATTGATGAGTATGTTGATGATTATGTTGTTGATGAGCCTGTTTTTAGTTCTCCCTCTCTGCATGATGAGAGACAACTTTTGCCATCTTGTCTGAATGTTTGTTCTCCATGCACTGAACATGAATCTGAGCCTATTGTTGATATTGCTTCTAAATTTGAACTTGATTCATATTCTGAGGGTATATCTGAGGTTCAACCTGATACACTGAGATTGGGTGTTATACCCCTGCGTGTCATTTCTTTGGAACCACGTTGCATTAACCATGTTGCAGGAGGTACACATGAGTTTGATCAACACACACCCATGGTGGAAGACAAAGGTGCCGATAATTTGGAGATTAATAGGCATCAGCTGAACCTGCTCATCAACAATCACTGCTTCTTAGATCCAGTTGTGCAGGACATCTCCCTGCTCGATCAAATTTGGAGGATGAAGCAGTTCTTCCTCTCAATTTCCTTGCTGACTCCAGTGGTGGAGAATATCTCCCTGATAGTCCAAAATTGGCAACTGCCACCATGATCAGGGGAGTTTTCTTCTTNNCCTTCTCCCCCTTTCCTTACTTTTGTTGCNTTTGTCCTTGATCTGTTGACTGTTATGATTGTGATCTTATGCTTATGACACATTGAGGACACTGTGTAGTTTAAGTGTGGTCTATTGGGGGAGATCCTGATTTTTTTCGTTGTTAGTTTATGTTTTCTGCGTTAAATTTTTTGTTTTTCTAGGTAGTTGTTGTTTTGTTTTGTGTACAGTTTTGCATGTTTCTCTTGATTTCTGGACTTTGCTTAGGTTGTCAGTTTTTCTTTCACTTCATTGATACTCTGATNGGCTTGAAATCCTTGCTTTTCTTTGCTTGGAAAGATGATTATGATGTTTGAGAGTTGAATTGATTGTGACAGATTACCCTGTGTGAGATTTGAGCCACTTGATATTCTTTCTTGTGTGTGATATGTCTCTTGATTGCTTGCACATATGCCTTGGCTTGACTCTTGTTGATGATTCTTGATTGATATGCATGTTTGGAAGTGATAAAGGCAGTTTTGTTGTTTTTGTTGTTGAGCCTCTCTAGCCAGATGAGCCTACCTTGTTGTGATCCTTTGATAGCCCCTTTGAGCCTTTACTTTCCCCATTTCTTTGTTTTAAAGCTTATACACTAACCCTAAGTGAAAAACCATGATTACCTGAACCTTAGGGAATTTTGGAGCTGTGGAATTGTTTTGGGAATAAGTGTGGTCTTCCGGGGGATTCAGAGAATTGGCTAGTTGGTTCCTCTTCTTGTTTTGTTTTGTAAATATGTTGTGTATCTTGTCTCTTAGAGTTGTATCCTGAAAAGAGAGAAAAGAAAAGAGATAAGATGAAAAAAAAAGGAAAAAAAAATACAGAAAAATGAGAACGAAAAAAAAGAAATTGTTTTCTGAACAATGGAGTCAAGAAGAGGATTTAATTAGAGGTTTTGGGTGTGATTTGATTGTGTTTACACTTGTTCCCCATTGCTCCTCTATTTCTTTTGGTTTGTAGCTTCTCATCCATATTTATCCTCCTTTTTCCTTGACCCCATTACATCCATAAAAGACCTTTTGATTTGAACATGCATATATGTTTTGAGTGTTGATATTAGAGGCTTGCCAAGTCTATTTGTGTTTGCTTTCTTGAGTGCATTGAGTGACATTGATGTACCTTAAACACTGGAGAGAAACACAAATAGTGCATCTGTGAGGCTCTGTTAATTTTGATTCACCTCTTGAACTGATTGATCGTTTTGCCATGCTTTGAATTGCTTGGATGATTTCTCTGAGTATCTATTTTTCTTGATTCTGTGTTGGATACTGTCTACTTCCTTTCTTTGTCCAGATTTCTTGAGGATTGTGTAACTCTGTTTCTTTCCTTGTCAGTCTTTGTTGTCTGTGTGTTGAGTCTGTGTCAATTCCCTGATGTCCGTTGAACTGTTCCCTGATTTTCGTCTTGGTTTTGCCCAGGAGTGCAAAAGACTAAGTGTGGTCTATTTTGATGAATCAATATTTTCTCGACTTTACTTAGTTTATTGTGCTAGGATTAATCAGGGAATTGTGCTTAATTATCCGGTATTTTCCCGTTTTTCCTAATTATGCTTAATTTGACCGGAAATTCTAATTTTAATTAATTTGAATTTTCTGAGCTAATTATTTGCATTGTTATTTTCAGGGAAAATTTTGGAAACACAATTTGGGACATTTGGAGGACACCAAATAAATTCAAGACTCTTAAATTTAGACATTTTAAATTTTAGTTGTATTGTAATTTAATTGTTAAAATTTTTTGGACAAACTTTTACACATTGGACTATTGTTAAAAAATTATGATGGGCCCAAATTATAGGACACTTGTCACCTTAGGGTTTCCTTTTATTTTAGGGTGGACCCCACCCATTTGAGAGGCCACACTTGGCCTCTTAGTAGAGGAGCAGTCGTCACACATTGGAGGACTTGAGCTGGAACGTGAATTTTTGGGGGAAAACGTTGGAGACCCTCGGCTGGAAAATGGAGACGTTGATGGGCATTGGTTGAAGAGAAGAAAACGTTGTTGAGGTGCAGAGCTGCAGCTGCCACTAACATTGGTTCTTTTTTGTTTTTGAACAATTCTAGAGTTTTATTTAGATTGATGAAACCGAGAGAAGCTGCAACAATGTCACGTCATTTCCATGCTTCTTTTTTCCTTGTTTTTTTTTTCTTATCATTTGAAAGCTGATTCAATTGCATTGAAAAGCATGAAGCCCACAGCGCCACCTAGATAGAGTTGGTGATTGAGTTGTTTTTTTTATTAGAGAAAGGTAAGTGGTTTTCACGGTGCAGCAGGTGGACTTCATTTTGGTTTTTGAGAAAGGAATATGGATGTTNAATTGGTAAAAGCAAACGGTGATTCAATGGTGTGCACACAAATTTTCATTTTCTCTCTTTAAGCATGAACGAGACTTGTCTCTTACATTATATATATTGAAAAGCTTTCAGGTTGAAATATTTTTAATTATCATACATTGTTTTACTGATCATGTGAGTCTTGGTTAGATGGGTCACGACCTCAAGGTTATTTTTAGGCCATTTGGAATTTCAATTTCATTAGTAGATGCATTGGTCATATATATTGCTAGTAGGAGTTTGTGTTTGCTTATTTCTTGTGTTTTAAATAAATTTGCATTGTAGGATTAGTTGTTTTTAATTTCTTTAATTTAGTTTTGCATTTAATTTAATTTAACTGTGTTTAGATATTTGTTTTAGTCTAGTATTTGGTTTAGCATTTTCACTCTCTGGACTCGATTTTAAAAAAATAACTGCAACCATACCAGAGGTCCAAATGCTACATTTTATATGTCACATGAAATATAATTGAGTATACTTTCCAGGAAAAAAAACCACATCTCGTTTAGAGCTCTGTAGAAAAAGTTATGGGTAAAACATTGAGCAAAGGTCAGAGTTGTCCAGTTCCAGCGTGAATTTTCGTATTTACTNTANNANNTTCGTTTTTACTGTTTTAATTTCATTTTCATGCATGGTGAAATGTGTTGTTGCATTTAATTTCGTTTTAATTGAATTTAATTACGTTTTTACATCTGCGTTTTAATTTAATTTCATTTTAATTTTTCCGCATTCACCACGCAAACCTTTTCACAAACCCCCCCCCCCACTTCGTGTTAGACTCGATTTTCAACCGCAAACTTGGTCCTTGAGAGACGACCTAGGAGTCACTTCCTAGCTATACTGCATTTCTTTTATGCAATCAAATTTGTGTGGGTTGCGACAACCCATCAGCCACTTCCAATCTTTGATGGCAAGATGTTTTATGATTGACGCATCAAGATGCAAGCCTTATTTGGCTTTCAAGATGTCGAAGAAGTTCTAATGGAAGGGTTGAGAGGGTTGAATTCGATGGCTAGTGATGAACAGAAAAGGATTCATAAACTGTAGTAGAAACTTGATAGCAAGACACGATTTCTCATTTATCAATGTGTGAGCTCATATTTTCAACAAAATCTCAGAGGAAGCTACTGCTAAGGAAGTCTTGGAAATCTTGATAAAGACATATGGGGATGGTGACAAAAATGAAAAAGTAAGGTTACAAACCCTCCGGAGACAATTTGAGTTCTTGACCCTGAATGGTAGATTACTTTGATGAAGTCCAGGAGCACATAAATGGTATTCGGACATGCAAGGATGTCATTTCAGACCAATACGTGGTAGACAAAATTTTGAGGACTTTGCCACTTAGATTTGATCATGTGGTCGTAGCTATTGAGGAAACAAGAGATTTGAAGGCCATGGAAATAAAGGAATTACAAAACTTATTAGAGGCATATGAGTATCATATCAATGAACGCAAACAATGTCAAAAATAAGCACTGCAAACTCGATCTCAATACAGAGACAAGAAAAAGTTCAAGGGTAGCAAAGGTACCATTGAGCACAAAGTTTCACAGGAAGAACAATGTGAAGATTCAAGTGATTCAATGAAACCTAAGAATCAAAAGTCTTGCATCAATTCTAATGGGGAGAAAGAATGGAAGTTTGATAAGAAGAAAGTAAGGTGCTACAATTTCTAGAAATTTGGCCATTTTGCCAAAGAATGTTGGAAGGGAGATGAAGAAAAAAACGAACCGAAGAATAGGACATATTTGGCCCAAGATGATTTGTCAGATTCAGAAGCAGTGATGCTAATGGCTAGCACATATGAAAATCAGTCAGAAAATGTTATTTTGTGTTTGGCCTCTAGTTATTCAACATATATGACTGGAGGAAAGAATGAATTGTGAAAATTGAAAGAAGCTATGCAAGGACAAAGTAAATTTGTTGATGATAAAAAGCTAACAGCAGAAGGGTCTGGAAGAGTGGTCTTAAGGGATGATGATGACATAAAAGTTGTAATTGAAGGAGTCTTATGTGTGCCAGGCCTGAAGACTAACCTGCTCAGTCTAAGCCAACTGCTTCAAAAAGGATTTGTGATGAAAATGGAGCACAATTGTCTCAACATCTTTGATTAAAACAAGAAACTCGTTGTCCAAGCTCATTTATCTCATAATAGGATGTTTCGTGTGGTGATGAATGTTGCCAAACACTTCTGCTTTGTTGTGTTAGAAAACAAGGCAAAATGGTTGTGGCATCTAAGGTTTGAATATCTAAATTTTAGGAATCTATCTTAGCCGAGCCAAAGAGATATGGTGGATGACTTACCCATGGTTGACATTCTTGAAACAATATGTAAGGAGTGCATTAAGTGTAAGCAAGCCATATGAAGTTTTCAGAAGTACTTGCCTCAAAAGAAAACAGAGAAATTGGGAGTGATATAGTCAAATGTTTGTGGTCCACTTCAGATAGAGTCACTTGGGGGTAGTAGGTATTTTCTATTGTTTGTTGGCGATTGGAATAGGAAAATTTGGACATACTTTTTGAAAAGAAAATGTGAAGTCCTGCAAGTTTTGCAAAAATTTAAAAGTATGGTAGAAAGGCAAAGTGAGAAGAGAATTAAAATTCTGCAACGATGGAGGAGGGGAGTATACTTCAATGAAGTTCACGAATGTTTGTGAAGAAGAAGGTATAATATATGAGGTTACTCCTCCAAACATCACAAAATAATGGAAGTATAAACAGAAAGAACATAACCGTTGAGATTGTTCATAAGAGGAGCACAAATTTAGCTTAACCCACAATCTCAATGGTAAATGTGTTTTTGATGATGACAAAACATAGTTAATATTAACACATGTGTATGTACTGTGATATACATGTTATATGCTTATGCTTACTGTGTTGTATTTGTACAAGCATATCTGTGAACATGTTGTGTTGATTATAGCATACCATTGTGCTTGATATGTGATTTTATCTGTATATGCATAATATAAGGTTTCGGAAATGAAAAACCACAAGCACTATGTTTGAACTCTAATGTGTGGCAAAACAACAAGTTTTAAGTCAATTACATTATTGGTCAAATCGATTAAAACTCGTATGTTTGCACAAATATTTTTTCAAGTGTGTTGTGACGTATTTTGAGAAGAAAAGTATTCAAAAATGTGCTAAGTGTTTCTACTTAATCGATTGCATGCAACTTGTATTCGACTAAGTTAGTTATTGATTTGAAAATTGTTTTAATGCTTGACAGAACTGTCACAACGGTCATATTTTTGAATATGTTGACCAAACATTTATTACAAATCGATTACATTAATTGCGCTTTCAATTAATGCATTTGACTATTATTATTCTGTTATAATTGTGAAATGTATTCGACTAGATTAATAACATAATCATTTAAAACGCGTCTGATTTGTGTTATACTACACATTATTTTATTTTTGTAAGAAGAATTGATTTTTACACTTTCAAATCTTTTCAGTGCACGCTTTGATATCTTACAGAAGAGAGAAAAGCTCGAGGATCCAAGAACTACCGTGGTGATTAAAGTCTTTAAGGTTTCTTGCGTAGCAAGGTTGATTGTTTTCGAAATGCCTGATCGTTCTACACACGAAGGTTCTTTCTACGTTATCAGGAAAAGCTTTGGCAAACGCTTAGAGTTGCTAGTATTCCCTGAGGTGTATACAGGAAGAAGAACGAGGTTCTTGACTTTGAGGGTGTCTTAAAGGGGTTGATAGTAGAAGAGGATTGTTCTTGCTGCGTGTCTGTTTTTGTACTACCTATGTTAGATTAGTGGGTTAGAGATGTGTTTTACTTTTTGACATGAGGTCGGTGTAAAAACCTTGGTGTAAAAACTCAGATCTCCATAATGCATTTGCTTCCATCTAAGGTTGAGTGGAAGGACACTGGATGTAGGCAGGTTGGCTAAACCAGTATAAAAACCAGTGTTTGAATTCTCTTATCCCTTCTCTCTGCATTTAGTCGATTACACTGATATTGCATTCAAATACGCTTAGTGTTTCGTTGCATAGAAATTTACTTGCGATTCAAGAAAAGTTCAAAGACATCCTGTTTTGCGAAAAAGATTTTAAAAGAAATCACTTTTACACATCACTAATTCACCCCCCTCTTGGTGTGAGGAACAAAGCACTTCTTTTTTAACAATAACCATATTAAATATGGTTAGATGTATGTCGAAAAGTAAGAGTTTGCCAAATTTTTTGTGGGGAGAGGCTTGTTTTGGCAAATTGTAACCTAGAAGACTCTCGGCGCTGAACGGTTGTGTGAAAACAAGATTAATTAAGACTTAAAAGTAAAAAGAGATCATTGGATTTGGAAAAAATAATAAAATAAAACAAAATAAAATTCATCAGTGGCAAAGGAGCACATAGATGAATGGAGGTTGATTTACATGAGATGGGTATGTTGTTGGGGTTAGATTTCACCAAGTTTCCTCTCATGTATATAAGAATTCTTCTTTATGCATTAATGCCAACATCTCTTACTAAATTACTTACCCCGATCCCTTGGTGAATAAGCCTGTCCCTAATTACCAGTTCATACAATTCCTAGCATTCCTGGTAAAAAGATGTGAAGAACAAGAGATAAAGACGACCAAGACTCATACCCTCATGCCTGAGAAATATAACCCTTAGGAGTAATTCAACAAGAACCTGAATTGAAAGGAACCTCTCGGCACGCATGCAATTCATAAATCATGCTATTGTATAAGCAAGAAAAAAAACAAATGAATTACTCTAATAATTAATGAAAAAGCATATGAAATTAAGAATCAATTCAAATACATGAGAGTTTACAAGGTTACATCATTCCCCAACAACAAATAGAAATTAGTTCCCCATAGACATGGGGGAACTTTATGAACAATGGAAGAAAGAATGAGAATGGAAGCCTAAGAATTTGGAAAAAAGTGTATTGTTATGCTCTTCTCTGCCAGGGATGCAAAATCTAGAGCCCCAGGGTCCTTTAAATAGTGTCAGAGGTGTGCCAAAACAGGGTCCGGTCCAAAAGAATCGAAATAGAGCAGAAACAGGGTCCGATCCACGAGATTTATCGTCCAACCGTCTAAGGGGCTCGCTCGGGTGAGAACAGAGCCTCATGTGTGGCCTGGGCTACGAATATGGTCAGCCAAGCTATGAGGCCTCGTCGCCTAGGCGACCAGGATTCTCGCCCGGGCGAGTGATGTCGATACAGCTCGCTTGAGCTTCGCTTTGCCCGACCTTCGTGTTTTCCCTCCTTTTGGTGCCTTTTTGAGCCCTTCTGAGCTCCATCTTCTTGGCTTTTCATCTCTTCTTCCAGTATTACTTCAATCTGTGTCAAAACAGGGGGAATTAGTCATAAAACCATTGAAATCAACCTCCACTCTCTTATTCACATAATTTATTGAAAATGTATGAGTTCAAGCAAGTTTCTAAGTGAAAAAGGGTGTTTTTAATATCAAAATTATATCAGAAATAATGGTGTGTTAAACCGTTATCACAATCCCAAACTTAGAACTTTGCTTGTCCTCAAGCAAACAAAATGTAAGTCAACTCTTCAGAATAGTCACTACAATGACTCAACATTTTTTTCCAAAACTTTTTCTTTCCAGGAGAAGAAATCACTTTTATCAATTCAGCATGAAGATCTCAATCAAGATGTGTAGATGCCTTAATTCAATAAATGTGATGCTCCTACATTTTCAACAAGTGCTATTCTTAAGAATGATCAATCAACCAAGCAGAGATGCAATCAGAAATTCAAAGAACCACTCCTCATCAAGGTAAGTGTTTCACTCAAGCACTCAAAAGTGTTTCACTCAACTTAAAGGTGTATAGTGAGGTGTTTCACCCTGCTATTACAATGTTACACAAATTAGTTTTGCCTTTCATTTAACCACAATCAAACATACTCACAAGCAAGTTATCATCACAAGAGCTTTTCATGGCTTGTAACTTGGCTGGGCTAAGAAGGAAATTGGTTTTTCTGGATAATAAAGTTCCTTGAGTCAAGAGAGACATTTGTGAATTTAACATTTGAGAACAAACTCTATTCCTTTTTCCCAGCTTTCCCTTGCAGTGAGCTTTTTCTTTTCTTTTGAATTTACTTTTCTCACTTTTTCTTTTCTTTTGGCAAAATCGTTCATGCTTCCAAAGTAATAACAATTATTTACAAACAACTCTGAAGCCCAAAACTCTCACAAGTAAACTCACAAGTTCCAAAATTTTAGAAAAACATCCTGCTCAGTATCTCAATCAAACTTTATCTCAAGCATCTGTTTCACAAATTGTGAGTCATCTCTTAAATCACATCATGCATTATCTCAACATCAATCAAACACTTGAATCTCATAAAGCAAAACTCATCAAAAAAATATAGAGCACAGTTGAATCGGAGCAGTTCAGTTCATTCAAGCAGAGCAATATAAAAATAAAACAAAATAAAATAAAAACAAGAATTAAAACAAAAATTAAAATTAAAAGTAAAAGTTCAGAGAACTGGGTTGCCTCCCAGCAAGCGCTTCTTTAACGTCACTAGCTTGACCCAATAAGTTCATGTTAGATCAACCAGCTGCATAACTGTAGAGAGGCGTTCCACCTCACCACCCAGGTAATGCTTGAGGCGTTGTCCACTAACTACCTAGCTTCTTTGTGGGTCTTCAGCGGCTGGGTTTGTCAACTCAACTGCTCCATGTGGGAGGGCATTCTTGATTAGGAACGGGCCAGACCACTTGGACTTCAACTTTCTAGGGAAAATTTTTAGTCAAGAATTGAATAGCAGCACTTGCTGTCCTGGAGTAAAACCCCTTCTTGTTACCAATAAGGAATATTGGTAAATCTTGAAGACATTTGTTTTGATGATGCTGCAAGAAGACTTAAGTTGAATAAGAGTCTAAAATTATTTAAAAGCAATTTGTAGAAATTAAATGTAGTAGGAAAGTCTTATAAAAGTTGTAAAATTTAAATTTTTAACTGCAATAATTGATTATCAAGAAGCAATAATCGATTATCACAAGTTATTCAGGAATAATCGATTATCACCTTATATAATCGATTATCACTTTTTGAAAAACCTGTAACGGACTTGAATAATCGACTATCACTTACAATAATCGATTATTCGTGGCAATTGGGACCTGACTTTTAATATTCAGAGTAGATGGGTATATATTGGGTTTCTGTGAAATTCAAAGTAACGTTCTTGAATTGAAAGCTCAGTAGAATACTTTTTGTCAGAGGAAGTTCTCAGAAGCTTGTTCAAAGTTCCCTTCCTTGGTCTCATGAATAGGAGAGGCTCGCGAATCGTTGTTCGATCGCCGGAGCAAGCTCGCTACGAGTTAGCAAGGTACTCTGCTTGGTATCGTGAATAGGAGAAGCTCGCGAATCGTTGGTCGATTGCCGGAGCGGTTCTCTTCGAGTTGGCTGAGTGTTCTTCTTCCAGTTCGTTCGTCGAAGGAAGGTTTAATTTAATCAGTTCTTATGCACTGTCTATTGTAATCTGTGAAATATTTTTTAGTGGAACTGTTAATCACTCTTTACAGTGATTAACGACTGGAGGTAGATTCTGTTGAACCAGTATAAAAGTACTTGTGCAATTTTTCTATTCCCTACACTCATTACATCTTACGCATATTAACTGTTTGATAAATTTTCTGAAAGAAAATTGATTTTCTAAAAAGGACCAATTTATTTTAAAAAGGTGACCGAACACGCTTTTCTGCTACTCTAAGTTTTATTCCGCTGCNTTTCTGAAAGAAAATTGATTTTCTAAAAAGGACCAATTTATTTTAAAAAGGTGACCGAACACGCTTTTCTGCTACTCTAAGTTTTATTCCGCTGCGTTATACTCTTCAAATCATACCCCGCTGGTACCAACAATTGGTATCAGAGCTTGCTTTGATAGTTTTTCAAAATCTGCGAAAATGGCCGGTCATCAAAATCAAAATCTTGTATATGCTGAGGGTGCTCCTATTAACAGACCACCGCTTTTTACTAGTGATAAGTATGCATTCTGGAAAGTCAGAAAGGAAATTTTTATGGGATTTGTTGACAGAGGCCTCTGGGAAGCAGTACAAAATGGTCCTTATATTCCAAAAAACACAGTTGATGGTGTGGAAGTAGAAAAATCATATTTTGACTGGACTTTTGAGGAAGATAGAAGAGCCCAATTTGATATTAAGGCTCGAAATATAATTTTATCTGCACTAATCACTGATGAATTCTTTAAAGTTTCTGTTTATAAAAGTGCACAAGAAATATGGATATTTTTAAGATACAGTTATAATGAAGTCATAGATGTGGATAAGTTGACACCGTGTGATTCAAGCTGTATATCAAACTCCTCAAGCTCAATATCAAACTCCTCAAGCTCAAGCGATTTTAATGAGGAAGAAAATATATGCTTAATGGCAAATAGTGAAAGCCAAATCTTGAAGAAGAAGAAGGAGAACAATCAAGGCTCTGCATAAAGCTTCAAATTTTATGGATTTGGTGAAAGAGGCCATGTGAAAGNTGATTGTTCAAGCAACAAAAGAAGTAAAGAAAGAAAAGCAAAAAAATCTCACAAAAAGAAGAAGGCCTACATTGCTTGGGAGGATACTGCATCAAGNACTTGTAGTTCAAGTGATTCAGTTGAAGAAGCAAACCTATGTTTGACGGTTGCTACTGATGACACTGCAAGCCAAGTAAGTGGATCTAGCCTTGACACTAGTGAGTTTGATTTACAAAATGCTTTTCTTGAATTGTTAAATGAATCGGAGAAATTAGATGCGGATCATAAAAATTTGAAAAATGAGTTTAAGGAATTGAAAATTAAATATGAAAGTGCATTAGATTAAGAAGTTGTTTTAAGAAACAAAATTAGTAATCTTGAAATGAAATTATCTGAATCTAATGCAAATAAACAACCTGTTGAATGTTTGTCTTGTAAGAGTCATATGTTTGATATTGACATTCTTGAAAACTTACTTGCTAAAGCAACCAAGACAAATTCACATGATAAAACAAACTTTAGAAGAAGCCATGCTAAAAATAGAAACATGTATCAAAATAAGAAGTCCAAAGTAAAAAGAACTCGTAGAGTTTGGGTTGAGAAGGGGACTTTTGTGAAAAATAAGGTGCATGATGTTTGTTGTTTCTATTGCATGAAAAAGNGACATACTTCAAACAAATGTAACATTAAACATTTTGGTGTTCCAAATGGAAAATATGCTTGGGTTCGTGATATAAAATAATATGTTTCTAACCTCAAAGGACCCAAATGAGATTATGGGTACTAAAACTACATTGTTTTACTTTGCAGGTTAAAGTTTTTCAAAAGGAGAAGAGAAATCTAAAATTATTTTACTTTTGAAATTGAGGTTCCAAGCCAGGAAGTGAATCCATCAAGTGAAATCCAAAGCCTTGGTTCAAGAACCAAGTGATTGAGCTAAGTTTTGTTTAAACTGTGTTGTTGCATTTTGTTTTTACTTGATATTCTATTATTTCACTACTGTCATATTCATTTTTTTTGAACAAATGATATGTCTATCGCTGATTCATTTATCCTGTGGTGTGTTCCTGTTTGTTTACACATTTTAATAAGTGAAATGCATCTATTTGGGATATTCATGTGCTGAATTTCATCTTTGTTATGTTTACTAATGAACATTATTATTTCAATTACTATTTTTAATTAGAAATTGAATATGTGCTTAACTGGTTTAGTACTCAATTTCATGAGTACTTTGAAGATTAGCCTTGGTATAATTTTTGTCAAGCATAAAAAGCAATGAAAAATTCATTTGAATAAGCTAGCTGATAATTTCTATCTGCGTTTTTGAATGATTAAGACATTTGATGATTAAATTATCATTTCTGATATGAAGTTGTTTTTGTGAAGATTTGTTGGTAAGTTCAAATGCATACTGTATGATCTATGATAATATACATTGAGAGCTTGGATGCAGTAAATGAACTGATCCAATTTGCATAATTGTGCTGTAAGTTATTTGATTTAAAAACTGTTGAAAGATAAAATCTAAATAAGCTTTTGTGTTAAATGTTGGTGTGAAATTCACAAAGGAATAGTCTTTTAAAAGAAGTTAGGAAAAACTGCATTTCCTTGGTTGAGTCAATTTTTTTTGGTTTTTAAATTTTGGTTTACCACTAGTTAAATGTTGAACATCTTGTAATAATTTCATAGTGTTTCATTCAAGTTTTTCTAAATTGTTTTTGAGACCAATTAGGTGTCTAGAATTTATTTGATTCATTTTATTTAAAATGACACATAATTGGATATGGATAAGTAAATTTTAGAAACACTGTTGTTTAACATCAATCAGTTGTGATCGCAAGTTCATTTCTCTGATTTAGACATGTTCATAACAAAAGAATCTTGTGTTTTCACAGCCTTGGGTATTTTCACTCTCCAAACCACCACTTTTAAATCTTTTTCTGATAAAAAGTTGCTGGTTTAATTGCTTATTCCTGAGGTCTGTATGGTGCATTTACATTTGAGTAAACCTGCAACAAAAGCTTAGTATTTGTGAGATATCTAAGATAAACGATTTAAAAGAAACTTTTAAATCATTCTAAAAAGGCTGAAAGGCCAGCGTAAGATCAAATCTGAAAACTGATGCACCCTAATATAATTTTTTTTAAACATCTCAGTAGCTTCTTGTTTGTCAATTTGCAACTGCCTTATTTTGTCTCAAAATTCTAATTGCTTAGCCTAACAAATATTGTCTGAGAAGAGTTTTCTCTCTGTTTTCTGAAACTTGAAAGAAAGATTTGTGTGCTTTAAGTTTCTTAAGAGGATCTTGAAGTAGTTAATAAAGTTGGGAGATAAAATTCTTTGAACCAAGATAAACAATTTTATTGAATTAAATTTGATTATTGCATATTGTTTGAATTTTTTATATATGTTGTTTTGATATGCACAACTAAATTCATGGGGTTGAACAGATTGGGATATGAGACTGCATGAATCATAGGTGATGTTTGGGAAGTGATAAATTATGCTGTCAAAATTAATTTTTGAACTAATTGTGTTAGTAGAAATGCTTTCCTGTTAAACCTTGAGCTGCTGTGATGTGATCACATTCATTTAAGCTACTATTGTTTTCATTATAGTTTATAAATTGATTACAGAATCATTGATTTCTTATTCGTATGAAAAATGACTATTGATTTCAACAAACTAATTAAGTCTGATAAAAGCTGAATTTGATTTGCTAAGATATATTGAAACTGGTTCGGAATTGCAAATACTAAATCTGAACTGGTTTGTAAGCATCTCTATCTTGTGTTGGACTGAACAGATCTTAAAATATTTTTCATAATCTGTTTGTGAGTTCAACAAAAATTTTTTGTTTGACATCTTATGACATGATATTGTGATACCTGGTACCCATTTGAGGGGGAGATATATAAGGTTGTTAGATATCTGGTTATTCATCTATACTTTGGTATTTCATCATGTATTTGCCTCTCATTTTATAAAAAGTTCAAACTTTATAACTTCATCTTTCTTTTGTTAAAGATGAGAGCCATTTAAGGGGGTGGATAGATTTTATGAGCTTAGAAGAGAGTTAGGATTATTAGATATGTCTTAGGATCTTACATTTTCGTAAACATAACGCTTCATAATCGATTATCTCAAGGCAATAATTGATTATTCAAACTCAAAACTTAAATCTGGGAATTTTTTGAACAGGTAATCGATTATCATCATGCATAATCGATTATCATGCAATTTTTGGGCAGTGCTTTTCGAGCAGATAATCGATTATCACGAGTCATAATCGATTATCACTCTGATAGATTCAAAAAAAGAGTCGTTGGGGCGTCCCATAACGGCTATAAACGGTCATAAACGGCTAGTTTTTCATTTTTCCCATAAAAAAAAGCCTCCCATAATCGATTGTTAGTCACTTCTTTGCACTCATATACTGCTGAAATCAAATCTAGAGCTAAAACCCTCTCCATTTCTCTTCACTCTCTCAAAGTCTCTCTACCTAAAACTCTCTTCATGGCTGATTCACGAAGACATCACCGCAGAGCTGCTGGCGCATCCTCTTCCTCTCAACCACGTCCTGCAACCATTGATGGGTGGATGTCAGATCAAGGAAAACATGCCGACTATGTTAATTCCTGGCAAGAAAGAAGAATCATGGCGGTAAAGTATATTCGCCTTGATTTTTTCCGTTTCTATGGATTTCAATTTCCAGATCTGTTTGCTGGTCAAGGAATCACAAATCTGGTGCAACAAAAAGGTTGTATTTATCTTGATCTCATAAGAGTCTTCTACTTCAACTTGAGATATCGAGATGGGATTATATCCACCAAAGTTAAGGGTGTCCGCATAATTTTAGATGATGATGTGTGGAAAAATGTTGGCCAACTTACCATCTGGGAAGATGCTGTAAAAGTCCATCTAGGACTTGAGATTTCAATAGGTTGATGACCTTCCAATCCTTCTTGCGTTATCCTGAACAGCAGACCAACCGAAGGCAATTGCTTGTTGGGGGCTTCAAGGTTGAAGAACGAATGATTCACTACTTAATTGTCTGGATATTGTGTCCTAGAGAAACCAACCATGCTCAATGCTCGGAGCAGGATCTGCTTCTTCTGTATAGGATTCTAAATCACATACACATCGATTGGCCTGCTCTTATTACTGATACAATGGTAAAGGCTAAAAAATCCCATTCCTATCAATTTCCATATGCTCTTCTTATCTCTAGGATTTTGGAGTACAAAGGTGTAAATGTTGAAGGAGAACTTGTCCAAGCCATACACGCTATTGGCTCGGAAATTGGAGATACTACCTTTCGTCAGATAGGATTCATTACTAGAGGCAGAGTTCTCATTCACAAAGATGATGACCACCTTGATTAAAATGAAAATGAAGATGATGACATCGATACTCATATGGCTAAACCAGTTAGTGCTGCTGCTCCTTCTGGTGATGGTCCATCTAACATGCCCTCATCCTCCTCACTCTCTATGGAAGAACATTTTTCCAGATTAACTAAGCAATTAGAGGATATGAGTCTAGCACAAAGAACACACTTTGAGGATATTTATGAGTGGCAGCAATCTATTGATGAGTATATGGTTGATCAATTTCTTGATCTTGATGTTCGCCTATCTAACATCGAGAATCATCTTAACCTTCAACCTCCTGAGAGATCTCCTAGTCCTAAGTTTTAGATGTAGATTCTATGTTAACATGTCCTGCTATTTGCTTGTTATTTCATCTATGTTATAATTATGTCTTTTATATTTCCTCTTATGATGTAATTCTTCTTTTCATAAATAAAATGCTCTCTTGATTATATGCATACTTTGTTTAATTGAGGGGGAGATTATATTTAGGGGGAGCTCTTTACATTAATCTTTTTGCTTATGATCAAAAAGGGGGGAGAAGAATAATATAAGGGCAGAAGTATAAATTGATACAAGTATTGCTAACTATGTTGTTGTTTGTTAGCTTGTATGTCTTGCAGGATAACCAAAGTAGCTTTTAAAATTATATTTTTGATCATCATCAAAAAGGGGGAGATTATTACCAATAAGGAATATTGGTAAATCTTGAAGACATTTGTTTTGATGATGCTGCAAGAAGACTTACGTTGAAGAAGAGTCTAAAATTATTTAACAGCAATTTGTAGAAATTAAATGTAGTAGGAAAGTCTTATAAACGTTGTAAAATTTACATTTTTAACTGCAATAATCGATTATCAAGAAGCAATAATCGATTATCACAAGTCATTCAGGAACAATCGATTATCACCTTATATAATCGATTATAACTTTTTGAAAAACCTGTAACGGACTTGAATAATCGATTATCACTTAAAATAATCGATTATTCGTGGCAGTTGGGACCTGACTTTTAATATTCAGAGCAGATGGTTATATATTGTGTTTCTGTGAAATTCAAAGTAACGTTCTTGAACTAAAAGCTCAATAGAATACTGTTTGTCAGAGGAAGTTCTCAGAAGCTTGTTCAAAGTTCCCTTGCTTGGTCTCGTGAATAGGAGAGGCTCGTGAATCGTTGGTCGATTGTCGGAGCAAGCTCTCTTCGAGTTAGCAAGGTGCTCTGCTTGGTCTCGTGAATAAGAGAAGCTCGCGAATCGTTGGTCGATTGTCGGAGCGGTTCTCTTCGAGTTGGCTGAGTGTTCTTCTTTCGGTTCGTTCGTCGAAGGAAGGTTTAATTTAATCAGTTCTTATTCACTGTCTATTGTAATCTGTGAAATATTTTTTAGTGGAACTGTTCATCACTCTTTACAGTGATTAACGACTGGACGTAGATTCTGTTGAATCGAACCAGTATAAAAATACTTGTGCAATTTTTCTATTCCCTACACTCATTACATCTTACGCATATTAACTGTTTGATAAATTTTCTGAAAGAAAATTGATTTTCTAAAANGGACCAATTTATTTTAAAAAGGTGACCGAACACGCTTTTCTGCTACTCTAAGTTTTATTCCGCTGCATTATACTCTTCAAATTATACCCCGCTGGTACCAACACTTTTTACCAGCTTCTGGTCATGATAGTATTTCACCTTTTCTTTGTAATTTTTAGAAGAATCATAGGCGTGCAACCTCATCTCCTCAAGCTCAATAATTTACCTCCTTCTCTTTTCTATAGTGTCACCAGGATTGAAATTCAATAATTTTAAGGCCCATAGTGCTTTATATACCATCTCAACTAGCAGGTGACAAGCATTTCAATAAACCATTTGGAAAGGAGATAATCCAATGGTTGTCTTCATTGCAGTTCGATATGCCCAAAGGGCATCATCTAACTTCTGAGACCATTCCTTCCTTGATGTGGCAACTGTCTTTTCCAAGATCCTCTTTATCTCCCTATTAGAAACTTCAGCTTTCCCATTTGTCTGGGATGATAAGGTGTAGCCACCTTATGTCTTACTCCATAGTGCTTGAGTACTTTCACAAGCTGGTGGTTGCAAAAATGAGATCCTCCATCACTAATGAGTACTCTGGGCGTTCCAAACCGAGAGAAGATTTGCCTTTTCAGAAATTTAATGACAGTGTTGGAATCATTCTTGGGACAAGCCAGTGCCTCCACGCATTTGCTTACATAGTCAACTGCCACCAATATGTATTCATTGTTGAAGGATGGTGGGAAAGGTCCAACAAAGTCTATGCCCCAACAGTCAAAGACTTCAACCTCTA
Organism: Vigna radiata var. radiata; assembly: GCF_000741045.1. Lineage (NCBI taxonomy): Eukaryota > Viridiplantae > Streptophyta > Magnoliopsida > Fabales > Fabaceae > Vigna > Vigna radiata. The sequence goes on from NC_028358.1 coordinate 12,143,395, forward strand.
GAATGCCTTGTAGTGGCATTTCATGACGTTTGGAGATGGTACTTGTCCTTTGACACTTATCACAGTTCATGGCATGATTATGAGCATCTTTAAAGAGGGTAGGCCAGTAGAATCCTCACTGAAGTACCTTTGCAGTTGTCCTTTCTCCACTAAAATATCCTTCGTAGAGTGAATCATGACAATGCAATAAAATTCCTTCCACTTCTTCCTTAGTCACATAGCGCCTCAAAAGATTATCTGCTCCAATTTTGAAGAGGTACGGATCATCTCAAACGAACTGTTTAGCATCATGCAAAAATTTCTTTCTTTGTTGCTAGTTGAGATCTTTTGGGATGACTCCTGCAGCTTTGAAATTGGCCATATCAGCAAACCACGACATTTGTTGAATGTACATGAGTGTTTCATCTGGGAAGAATTCCCAAATCTCTGCTTCCTTGCTTGTGATTTCATTATTTACCAACCGGGATAAGTGATCAGCAGTTACATTTTCACTCCCCTTCTTGTCACGAATCTCCACATCAAATTCTTGCAACAAAAGCACCCATCTGATCAACCGTGGTTTAGAATCTGGTTCGGCTAGCAAATATTTAATAGTCGCATGGTCAGTGTAGATAATCACCTTAGACCCAATGAGATATGGTCTAAATTTCTCCAAAGCATACACAATAGCAGGAAACTCTTTTTCTGTGGTGGCATAGTTCAGCTAGTCTTCATTTAGGACTTTACTTGCATAATAAGTGGTGTGGAAAAGCTTTTCTCTTCTCTGGCCAAGAACTGCACCTATGGCATAATTACTTGCATCACACATCAGCTCAAAGTCTTGCTTCCAGTCAGGAGCTATAATTACAGGGACAAAAATCAATCTTTTCTTCAAGGTATCAAAAGCTTTAAGGCACTCATCATTCATCACAAAAGGAACGTCCTTGACAAGGAGGTTGCTTAGTGGTTTAGCAATTTTTGAAAAGTCTTTGATGAATCTTCTATAAAAGCCAGCATGTCCTAAAAAGCTTCTGATTCCTTTCACATTGGTTGGTGGTGGGAGTTTTTCAATTACCTCTACTTTGGCTCTGTCAACTTCAATTCCTTTGGAGGAAATTTTATGACCCAAAACAATACCTTCTGTTACCATAAAGTGATATTTTTCCCAGTTGAGAACAAGATTGGATTGGGTGCATCTTTTGAGTATTACATCCAAGTTAGAGAAGCACTAATGAAAGGAACTGCCAAATGCTGAAAAATCATTCATGAAGACCTCAATGCATTTTTCTATCAGATCTGGAAAAATTGCCTTGCATCTCTGTAAAGTGGTTGGGGCATTACATAGTCCAAATGACATTTTTCTGCAGGCAAAAATTCCAAATGGGCAGGTGAAAGCCGTCTTTTCTTGGTCTTTAGGATCCACCACAATTTGATTATACCCAGAATATCCATCTAGAAAACAATAGAAAGCCTGACCTGCCAATCTCTCCAACATTTGGTCCATGAAAGGAAGGGGGAAGTGATCCTTCCTTGTAGCATTGTTCAGCTTCCTATAGTCAATATACATCCTCCATCCAATAACAGTCCTTTTAGGTATGAGTTCATTTATTTCATTATAAATAATTGTCATCCCACCTTTCTTTATAACCACTTGTACTGGGCTTACCCATGCACTATTAGAAATAGGATAAATAATACCAGCCTCAAGTAGTTTCAGTACTTCTTTTCTCACTTCCTCTTTCATCACTGGATTTAATCTCCTTTGTGGTTGAGCAACTGGTTTGTAGTCATCTTCCATGAATATTTTGTGCACGTAATAAGTTAGGCTTATGCCCTTGAGATCTGAGATTGACCATCCAATAGGTCCTTTGTTGGCTTTGAGTACTTCTGTCAATTTTTCTTCTTCTTTGGGAGAGAGAGAATTACTGATGATGACTGGCTTGTTTCCACCTTCTAAAAACACATATTTCAATTGTAGTGGCAACATTTTCAATTCTGGTTTGCTTTCCTTGACCTTTTTCTCTGAGTTCAACAAAGGGGCCTCTTTTAATTCTTCAAAATTATCCAAGCCTTCATCAGTCAATTTTTCACAGTTGTCATCAAGTGCTTCTTCCAGAGGGGAAACATCACATACCTCCTTTTCTTGAATCATGCATATTCTGTCAAGAATGTCAAGATGGAAACACCCCTCGTCATCTTTTGGGTGAGACATGGCTTGAAAAACATCAAAATTTACTTCTTCATCTTGCACCCTTACTCTCCGCTTGTCATTTTCCACATCAATCAAAACTCTTGCAGTCTTCATAAAAGGTCTCCCAAGAATAAGAGGAACATTCACATCCTCTTCCATCTTCATGATAAAAAAATCTACAGGAAACAGGAACTTGTCTACTTTTACCAACACATCTTTGTTGGAAAATAGGTAGGCTTTGTTTTTACACCAAGAGGGGGGAGGGGGTGAATTGGTGAAGTTTCAAACACAAAATCTTTTCGCAATCTTTTATCAAAAGTATAAACCTTTTTTAACTTTCTTGAAATGCAAGTAATGAAAATTTATATGCAGCGGAAAAACGTAGTTGACTGCGTAACAGATAAAGTCGACTGGAATTAAAGAATGCAGGGATAGAGAAAATCAAACACTGGTTTTTATACTGGTTCGGCCAACAATGCCTACATCCAGTGTCCTTCCAACCCAGGAAGCAAATGCACTATAATGGTTACGGTTTTTACAACAAGGAATCTATACAAGACCTCAAGTAAAAAATATAGATCTCCTCTCTAACCCAAAACCAAAATATAGCTGCAATAACATAAAACTAGACTTGCAACAAGAATCCCCTCTTCTGCAATCTGAACCAAGTCGAAAAATCCTCAACGTGAAACCCCTGTATCACAACAGGTCGAATTCCAACAGTCTTCACAGGATGCCAAGCCTTCAAAGATCAACTCAGAAGCACCTTCCTTGTGCAAAATATGATCAAGCAGTGAGTGCGCAAGCTCTCCCCCATTGAATCTCTCTCAAGAAAGATCACCACCGTCTTCTTGGAGAACTCTTGGAGCTGTTAACACAGAGAATTCAATCTGAAATAAGAATGAAAATGTTAGATCATCAAAAGTCTCTGAACAATTCGTGTTAAGCCAATTTATAGTTTTGTGTCAGTTAGATTGTTTCTCAATCGAATAGCCTACTAATTCAGTCGACTGTATTATTACAGTTATAACAGACAGTCAACATAGAACAAAAATCAACACACATTTAATACAATTTACCAAGTCATCAATGCTTAACTAACTTTTAAAAATATAGCCGTTGGAGCGCAAAGCATAATAGAATTCCAACACAGATCAGAGATACATTTGAATGTACACAGAACAAAGTCGACTGACTCAAGTAAAAACACTTTGAAATTCTTTTCAACTCAAAATATCACTTAGCACTGATTCTCAAAATCTGTACAAAGGTTTTAACATAGTCGAATCCATTAGCAATGTAGTCGACTGTACTATAACTTTGTCACACAATTATAAGTTCACGAAAGTGCTTGTGATTTTTCTCTTTGAAATATGTGCAGTAAAATATATGTAATAAAGCATTTCACATAACACATAAGCATGTAAGCATGTTCCACAAATATATCAAACAATCAAAACATAGGAAAATACATCACAGTACATCAAACATGTTCAGCATATATAACAATCAGTAGAGCATAAGAACATGTAATGCAACAATACATGTACTGCTATTAAGCAATGTGTTGTTATCATCAAAAACTGGATTGATGTAGAGTTTGTGTTGTCAACAATCTCAACAATCTTCACCTACTCCATAAGGATATTTAGAGATCTATCAGCTAGGTGGAGAGTCATCAGAGTAGGCTTAAGTTCCAAACCTTCAATCTTCTCAAACATGGAGAGTGGTATGAGATTGATATTGGCCCCCAAATCAATTAGTGCCTTTCCAACAGAGATATTCCCTATAGTGTAGGGAATGGTGAAACTTCTTGGATCTTTCAACTTGGGAGGTAATAGCTTTTGTATGATGGCGCTGCAGTTTCCCTATAGTTCAATTGCTTCCTCTTCAATGTATTTTCTTTTCTTAGAGAGAAGTTCTTTCAGAAATTTTGCATATGAAGACATTTGCTGCAAGGCCTCTGAGAAGGGTATGTTGATGTCCAGTTTCTTGAAGATCTCCATGAAGTGCTCAAATTGCTTCTCTTTTTCCTTCCTAGAATAGTTCCTTGGGTAAGGAAGGGATTTTTCAAAAACTTCTTTCTTTTTTTTTTCTCATTCTCCTCCTTACACTTTTTTTCCTTTTCTCTCTCTTTTTCTTTTTCTTTTCTCTTACTCTCTCGTTTTTCTCTCTTATTTTTCTTTTTCTCGCAATCTCTCTCTTTCTTTTCTTTTATCTAACACTCTGCCACTTCTAGTGACAACTGCCTTGCATTCTCTTCTAAACTTCATGTTGTTCTTGATATAATCCAATTTCTGAGTTATGAACTTACCACTAGTAGAAAAATACCTTTTTATAACTACCTATATTATAACGTACACAAATTATTCGTTATAATAAAGACATATTATAATGTAATTTTAAAAATCAGTTATAATAAAAAATGCGATGGCAAATTTGTAAATAAGTTGAAAATATATTATAACGGAGTTTGATAAATCAGTTATAATATGTAATCCTCTTAGTCTCGTCCCTCTCACTCGCATTTCTGGAAAGAAAATTTTCATTTCTCACATCAGAGAGCCTCAGTCTCATTTCTCTCCATTTCGGTTTCCTGGCGTCTTCCTTCTCGAGAGAGATCTCCTTGTCGCACGCCGTTCATCATCACGGTAAGCCTTCTTCACTTATAGAATCATCTCCATTTCCTCTATCCTTCATTTTCCACCGAATCATTCATAGATCTAAACTCTACGTTGGGGTTTTTTTCTCCTTTTCACCATTTCCCTTCGATTCTTCGATTCCACCGATTAAAACCTTGTTTTCACCATTAGAAACCTTTTCCACCGATTCAACTTTGATTTACACCAATCAATCGGTCCAGAATAGGTTTATTTCTTCTTCTAGGGTTTCTATCATGTTTAATCCTCTGTTTATTGTTCTTCTTCTAGGTCCAGAATAGATTTACACCGATCAATTCTGCTTCTTTCAGTGTCGTATCTTTTGATGGAACGTAACAGGATTGGCGAACTCAAGGTACCGTTATTGCAGCCTCCGGAGGTAATACCATGTTGTGGTATGTTTCTATTGTTTACAGTCGAAAATAGATTTTATTTTGACTGGGAATTATGCCTAAATAATCCTCTATGAAACATTTGGTAATTGGCAGGTTTGGATGATCCATCTTTCAGAAAATGAGAGAAACCTTCTAATGAATTTTCTTCCGAAGGGCTTTGAGCCACATCAAGTTGTGGAAGATTTGCTTGCTGGGATTAACTTCAACTCTGGAAACCCCTTGATGAAATAGCAAGATCTCTTTCTTATTTTTTTTTCTTTAAATACATTATGTGCTCACTCTGCTATATTTTACAGTTTATATCATAAGTATATCGTATATGTGACAATTTCTTTAAATTTCAATGAATCAGTGGATTTGTTGTTGAGGTAATGTGTCATTTAACTTTATTATTGGCCTTTGGGTTCAGTTTACCAGCATTACAGATTGCATATTTCAGCTATGAATTCCATTTGGTGCTTACTTTATATTCAATCTAGGGTTTATTATATCTCACAGCACACTGACCAGTTTTCTTGGGTCTCCTTTTCTCCACACACAAATTTCTCATTTGCAACTTGAAAGGATTTTATTTGGTTGAAATTCTGTCTTGTTCTTCACAGCTTCAATTCTTTTTTTTCTTTCCTCATATTCGTTATAGCAATCTCATCAAGATTTATGCAAAATTATATAGCAATCTCATCAAGATCCCCATTATTTATTTATTTTTTTGGACAAAAATATCATTAAGACATGGTAAGCTATATATCTAATCTGCTAATCATTCATGAAAATCTTCTCTTTTTCAGAGTCACAAATGTCGAAAATATATATTTGCAAGGGTGCTTCGCTTTGTTTAGGTGATCTTCATCCATATATGATTGTTTACCGGGAACAACATCTTAAATCTCTAAAGAGAGAATACTACTCGCACGTACATAATTATCACAATGAGTAAGTCTTATACATGCTCAACATGTATCATTTTTGGTATGTCGTTTAACCANTATTGTAATTCTTATATTTTGCAGTATGATAGGATTTCTGTCCAAAATGAAGAAAACCTGGCAAAGCTGTAAANATCCAGAAAAGGAGATTGTGCAAAAGTTATGGAGGTTGACACTTTCCATGTATTGCAATCTACATACATTACACAACTAACGACATTCAAAATTAGGACAAGACATATTCTGTAGTTCCTTTTATTACAACTTTTCGAGATGAATTTGTTGTTAAATCTTTGTGATAATATTTACATTGATCAAATGTTGGATATATATATATATATATATATATATATATATATATATATATATATATATATATTTTAATGTAAAAATATTGTAGGTGAAACAAATAAAAGAAGGCATAGAGGAGAGTGGGTTTGGAGTTGGTGAGCTTCCTGAACAGGACATTGCAGTGTGTCGGGTGCGAATTAAAGGAATGGCATGCACAACCTGCTCTGAGTCTGTTGAGAGCGCCCTTCAAATGCTTGAAGGGGTTAAAAAGGAAATAGTTGGTCTTGCTTTGGAGGAGGCAAAAGTGCTCTTTGATCCTAATCTAACTGGTGTTGACAAGATAATTGGGGCCATAGAAGATACTTGTTTTGGAGCTGATCTTATTAGCTCTGGGAATGATGCAAACAAAATGTTTCTAATTCATATACGTATCATAGTTTGCAAATATTTACTTGCATCGAAAATAACAGACTTTAGCTCACAATTTAAACATATGAATGCTTGTACTTTCAGGTATCCTTGCTTTTGAAGGAGAGTTTCATTGACTCATTTCCTTATCGTGATAGACCTTTCATGAAGGTTTGGCTCATGAACTTTATTTATGCTAATTATATAAAAACTTATCTTTATTTACTAATTCGGTTTTTTCCTTTGTTGTCTTTTGCCAAACAGCTTTTCGTGGATACGCAGTGCATACAGATCTTGTTCTCTCTTTCTTCCAAAAGCAATACAGCTATTTGGGAATATTACTACCATGCAAAGCTTGAACACAAGTTCAGTGTTGTATAATTTCTCTAATTATGTATGAGTTAAAACTTTCTCCCTACATGTAACGAAAAATTCTACTACCTTAGGTTTGCTGCAGAACTTGTATATAATTAGTTAGATAGTATATTTAACCTTAATAAGTATTATTAAGGTTTCACTCTATGTAAATAACAATTTTTGTTTAATATACCAAAAGTGAAAGTTTTATTCTTCATTTAAGTGTATCATTAAATTTGTTTATTTGAAGCCATATCAATTATAAATTGATTGGATGAGATAATAATACTAGAATATTATTATAATTTTATTAGATGTCAAATGTAATTATTATTTTTTTTTTAAAAAAAAGAACATATTATAACGTACAAAAATATATACGTTATAATAGATTTTGCGCATATTATAACGTACTTCAGAAACTACGTTATAATATGTTCCAACATATTATATCGTAAATTTCTGCTACGTTATAAAATGCGCAGACTTATTATATCGCCCAGAACTATATCTCCTGCAACTACGTTATAAAAAGCCATTTTTATACGTTATAAAAAGTCATTTTTCCATTAGTGTACAATGCACCTCCATGCTTTTAGATGCTTCCTGAGTGCTCTTCTGAATTGAGAGAGATTCCTGCATGAAGTATTGGAGAGTCTCCATAAGCTTTGTAGTACTGTTAGCCTGTGGTGGTTTAGTGAATAGTCCACCTGCTTGTCCAAATTTGCTTTGATTTATGCTTGAGTGAGGTTCCCACCAGTGGTTGGAATTGCCTTGGAAAACTTGCATCCTGTACAAGAATTCTAGAGAGAGATTGTTAGTACAAAAATAAAATACGAAAAATAAAAACTAGGGATTGAAAAATAAAAAAATAGGAAAAATAAAAATAAAAATAAAAATAAAATAAAGGAAAAATTAATCAAGGATCACAAAAATAGAATAGCTTAAACCGTGAGTCCCCGGCAACGACGCCAAAAACTTGTTGGGGCAAATCGGCAAGTGTACCGAGTTACACAAGTAATATAAAATGGTAAGACCAATTATCGTATCCCAGAGGACTCTCGACGCTGAACAGTTGTGTGAAAACAAGATTAATTAAGACTTTAAAGTAAAAAGAGATCATTGCGTTTGGCAAAAATAATAAAATAAAACAAAATAAAATTGATCAGTGGCAAAGGAGCACAAAGATGAATGATGGTTGATTTATATGAGATGGGTATGTTGTTGGGGTTAGATTTCACCAAGTTCCCTCTCATGTATATAAGAATTCTTCTTTATGCATTAATGCCAACGTCTCTCACTAAATTATCTACCTCGATCCCTCGGTGAATAAGCCTGTCCCTAATTACTAGTTCATACAATTCCTAGCATTCCTGGTAAAAAGACGTGAAAAACAAGAGAATAACACGACCAAGACTCATACCCTCATCCTTAAGAAATATAACCCTTAGGAGAAATTCAACAAGAACTTGAATTGAAAGGAACCTCCCGACACTCATGCAATTCATAAATCATGCTATTGTATAAGCAAGAATAAAAACAGATGAATTACTCTAACAATTAATGAAAAAACATATGGAATTAAGAATCAATTCAAATACATGAGAGTTTACAAGGTTACATCATTCCCTAACAACAAATAGAAATTAGTTCCCCATAGACATGGGGGAACTTTATGAACAATGGAAGAAAGAATGAGAATGGAAGCCTAAGAATTTGGAAAAAAGTGTATTGTTATGCTCTTCTCTACCAGGGATGCAAAATCTAGAGCCCCAGGGTCCTTTAAATAGTGTAAGAGGCGTGCCAAAACAGGGTCCGGTCGAAAAGAATCGAAATAGAGCAGAAACAGGGCCCAAAAATCCACAAGAATTCTCGCCCAGGCGTCCAAGGGGCTTGTTCTGGTGAGAAGAAAGCCTCATGTGTGGCCCAGGCTATGAATATGGTCGCCCAAGCTACGAGGCCTCGTCGCCCTGGCGACCAGGATTCTCGCTTGGACGAGTGACGTCGATACAGCTCGCTTGAGCTTCGCTTCTAGTCGCCCGGGCTTCGTGTTTTCCCTTCTTCTAGAGCCTTTTTTAGCCCTTTTGAGCTCCATCTTCTTGAATTTTCATCTCTTATTCCAGTATTACTTTAATCTGTGTCAAAACAGGGGGAATTATTCATAAAACCATTGAAATCAACCTCAACTCTCTTATTCACACAATTTATTGAAAAGGTATGAATCCAAGCAAGTTTCTAAGTGAAAAATGGTGGTTTTGGTATCAAAATTATATCACAAATAACGGTGTTTTAAACCGTTATCAAGGCTATATTGATAGACACATATATTCTAAATAGATCACCATTAAAAAGGTTGAGAGGTGTTAAACCTGAAGAGGCTTGGTCTAAATAGATCACCCTTAAAAGGGTTGAGAGGTATTAAACCCTGAGAAGGCTTGGTCTGAGGTAAAACAAAATGTCACTCACTTGAAAATATTTGGTTTTGTGTGTTATAAGCATGTGCTAGATGAACTGAGAAGAAAGTTAGATGATAAAGGGGTTTTCATTCTGGTTGGTTATCACTCCACCAAAGGATATAAGCTGTATAATCCTAAGTCTGAACAAGTCATCATTGTTAAGACCTAGACAAGTGTACCAAATCGTATCAAGTAATATAAAATGGTAAGACCAAGTATCGTATCCAGAAGACTCACGACACTAAATAATTGTGTAACACCTTAACTAATTTAGACTTAAAAATAATTTCATAGGTTTAAAATGCAAATGCAATAAAAGTAAATATGAATGCAATTTTGACAATGTTGTTGGGGTTTAGATTTCACCTAATCACTTTCATGCATATACGAATTCATCTTCTTCATTAGAATGTTAATGTCACTTTCTAAATTATTTAGAACCTGATATCTCGGCGTAAAAAGCGTATCCTCAATTATTAGACTAGAATGTCTAGCATCCATGATAATTAATTATGCATTACGAACAGAAGCTTAAGTCAACCAAACGTTCTATCCCTATGTCTAGGCAATAGTTCCCTTGGGAGAAATTCTCCAGATCTAGGTTTCTAGGTATTTCCCAATAACAAAGAAGACCAAAAATCATGCCATGAATGATTAAAACATTGCAAGCATAGAGCAAAGGAGAAAATCCCTAACAATTAAAGAAAGAAGCATATAACAATTTAGAAAAAATTCAAATACATGAGAGTTTAGAGGTTACATCTTCCCCAACAACAAATAAGTTTAGTTCTCCATCGTCATGGAGAAACTAGGTGTACAATGGAATGAAAGTGATAGAAAAACCCTAGAAACTGAAGTAGAGAGCTCCTGCATTCCCAAATCTGCCTCCAAAGGGGCGAAACATGTGTTTCTGTGCTCAAGCCATTAAGAGATACAAACCCTAGGGCATGCAAGTCCTTAAATAGATCAAAAATTGGCCTATAAGACTAAGTCGTTGGTGCTCAGCGCCCCTACTTAGGGCAAGGATGCGCCCATGCGAGAGAAGTGGCGGTCAGGCCCCCTTAGAGGGCAAACAGGTGTGGTGCGGGTCCTTCTACTGGCGCTAAGCACCACTGGAGTGGCGATCATGGCCCCTGGACCAGGGCCCTCAGCCTGACTAGCTGACTCTTAGGGCCCTTGATCTAGGGCACTCAACCTTATTTTTCTGCACTGCATCGTTTTCTCTTTTTCTGTAGATCTGCCTTCTTCTTGAATTCCAACTCCTTGATCCTTTTGCTCCTATTCTAAAACATACCATTAACCTACAAGTATAATCTCTACTAACTTATTCACAAAACTAAAATTAAAACATGAGTTTAAGCAAGTTTATAAGTCAAAGAGAGTTGATTTAGTATCAAAATTGCATCGCAGATAACAATATATTCAACCGTTATCACAACCCTAAAATTGAAACTTTTCTTGTCCTCAAGAAAAATGTAATTTGGCTTAAACTGAATAATCATACTACAATGGTCTAGCACATCAAAAAGCATTTTCTTTTAAGATAAGTAAATCACTCGTATATGTTTATCATAGAAAGATCAATTAAGAAGTAATGATGTCTTAGCCAAACAAGCTTCAACTATGGTGTTCACATAATCCAAGAATACACACAACAGATGCAAACCTTGTAAGTGATCAACAACCAGGAAGAATGCTAACCTATAATGCATGGAACCATTCCTCACTGAAGAAAGTGTTTCACTAAAACTCAAAGGTGTATAGTGAGGTGTCGGTGTCTCTTTCACACTACTATCACAATGTCACATAAATCAACTTTGCCTTTCATTTAAACACATCAAAACATATTCAAAAGCAAGTTATCATCATAAGGACTTTTCAAGGCTTGTAATGTGGCAAGGCTAAGAAGAAAAAACTGGTTTTTCTAGACAACAAAATTCCTTGAGTTAAGAGAGTGAACAATTTCCTTCACAATTCAACATTAATCTCTCTTTCTCCTTTTTACTTGAGAAACCACTTCTCAACTTAATCCCAACTTTTATTCATTTGAGCGAATCTTTCTTTCTTATTCTTTCTTCTCTTGCTTTACTTGCTCTCTTTTTTTCTTTTTCTTTTTCTTTTTATTTCATAATTTTTTAAAGAACAAGTAATATCATCCAATTTCCCAACAACCCCAAACTTGAACCATTCTCCTATAGCATACAAGCATAGTCTACTCAACTCAAGACTAGGATTTCGAAAGGGTTTTTCATATTCAGACTCAAGGTTCAAAGGATAAAACAAATTTTCTATTTTTGGGTTAAAATTTGGCATTGGCTTACAAGGGAGAATAATAGATGGCCTTGATCATTTGAAACAAGCAAGCAAATAGTTCAACAGAAAAACTTAGGCAAAATCAACTATGATTCCAAACCAATGACATTCAACAACAATAAAAGTCTGGTGCCCAACCTCTCACAGAATAACTCAAGTTCCACAATTTAATATGCATCATGCCAAGCAAATTAATAACAATTGAAACCATGCATCTATCTTAAATAACTATGAGCAACCACCATCTGTGCTTAATAGCTAAACCAATCATTAACTCAACATGCATATCAAAACAATAAAGCAAAACAAGACAATATTACTCATCACAAAACAGTTGATCACATAATACCAACCATTGCAGAGTTATTCATTCAACCAAGTACATAGCTTACTAAAACAAAAACAAAATAAATAAAATTCAAATAAGCATAAAAATAACGAAAAACAAATCATGATCTAGTGGCATCCATCAGTATATTATATCACTCATTGTCAACCTCTGCTATAACAACATCCATCAGTAGATACTGTCATTTGAATATTCATCATCATAGCATCCATCAGTAGATGCTTTAATCTAGTAGCATCCATCAGTAAATGTTGTCAGTAGCATCCATCAATAGATGTTGTTAGTCACCATCCTCTTCCATAGCAGCATCGATCAGTAGATGTTGTAGAAGCATCCATCAGTAGATGTTATCATTCATCATCCTCATCATAGCAACATCCATTAGTAGATGTCATCTGAGTCCTCCTAGCATCCATCAGTAGATGCTGTCATCTCTACCATCAAAGGCAGCATATAACCAAAAAACGCTCAAACATATAAAGCAAAATCAAATCTACACCACACAACTAAATCAATTTAAAAAAAAAAAAATAAACAAATTCAGAAACTGGGTTGCCTCCTAGTAAGGGCTTGTTTAATGTCATTAGCTTGATACCTTTATGCTCAATCCGAATTTTTGATGTTGGTGGTCTTCTTTCTTTCATCACACAAACATAAATTCAACAACTTCCTAGACATCATCTTTACTCTCCTTGAATAAGAAGCCTCAATCTCAATAACTCCATTCTCTTTAATATCTTTAATAACCCATAACCTGTTCTTGTATCTCACTAGTCTCCAAGGTTTAAGTTCCTCATCTTCATGCGTAGAGTCTTGGTGAACTAGTTTCTCTTACATATCTACCTTCTTCGTCTACTATTGGCAGTGTTCTCTAGTTCCAAACCTAAAGAAATAGGTTCTGATGATCTTGTGCTCCTAATACAGATTTTATCCTGCATAGACTAAAGAACATTGTACTAGAGCACCCAATTAGCCCAAAAAAAATACAAACAAACAAAAATTAAAATAAAAATAAAAAAAATAGAAAACAATAAAGATAAAGTCTAACTGGTTAAGAATCACATAAAAGTATAGTTTAAACCACGAGTCATCGGCAACGACGGCAAAAAAAACTTGTTAAGACCTCAACAAGTGCACCGAATCATATCAAGTAATATAAAATGGTAAAACCAAGTATCGTATCCTAAAAGACTCACGACACTACACAATTGTGTAATACCTTAACTAATTAAGACTTAAAAATAATCTCATAGGTTTAAAATGCAAATGCAATAAAAGTAAATATGAATGCAATTTGATCAATTGAGGCTAAAACACAAATGAAAGAATGAAGTTGGTAATATGAGATGACAATGTTGTTGGGGTTTATATTTCACCTAATCACTTTCATGAATATATGAATTCATCTTCTTCATTAGAATGTTAATGTCACTTTCTAAATTACTTAGAACCTGATGTCTCAGCGTAAAAGGCTTATCCTCGATTATTAGTCCATAATGTCTTGCATCCCTAATAATTAATTCTACATTATGAAAAGAAACTTAAGACAACCAAACGTTCTTTCCCTATGTCTAGGCAATAGTTCCCTTGGGAGAAATTCTCCAGATCTAGGTTTCTAGGTATTTCCTAATAACAAAGAAGACCAAAAATCATGCCATGAATGATTAAAACATAGCAAGCATAGAGCAAAGAAGAAAATCCTTAACAATTAATGAAAGAAGCATATAACAATTCAGAACAAATTCAAATACATGAGAGTTTAGAGGTTACATATTCCCCAACAACAAATAAGTTTATTTCTCCATCGTCATGGAGAAACTAGGTGTACAATAGAATGAAAGTGATAGAAAAACCCTAGAAACTGAAGAGGAGAGCTCACGCACCCCCAAATCTGCCTTTAGAGGGGCGAAACGTGTGTTTTTGTGCTCAAGAAATCAAGAGATAAAAAACCTAGGGCGTGCAAGTCCTTAAATAAATCAAAAATTGCAACCACAAGCCCAAGTCGCTGGCGCTCAGCGCCCCTTCTTAGGGCAAGTAGGCGCCCATGCGAGAGAAGTGGCGCTCAGGGCCCCTTAAAGGGTAAGCAAGTCTCGTGTGACTCCTTCTACTGGCGCGCAGCGCCCCTGTTGTGACACTCAGCCTGACGAGGTGACTGATAATGGTTGAAAATACCGTTATCTGTGATGTAATTTTGATACTAAATGCACCCTTTTCTGCTTAGAACTTGCTTGGAATCATGTTTTTCTATTAAGTTGTGTGAATAAGAGAGTTGAGGTTGAATTCAACGACTTTATAACTAATTCCCCTTATTTTGGCAGAGAATGAGGTAATACTGAAAGTAGAGATGAAAAGCCCAGGAGATGGAGCTCAGAAAGGCCTAGAAAAGCACCAGAAGGATAGACAACACGCAGCTTGGGCGCCCTGTGTGGAGGCTCAGGTGCTGAAATCCAACGTTCACCGCCCGGGCGCCTCCATTGGGCACTTGAGAGTCAGGCCTCGAGGCTTGGGCACCCCTCTAGAAGGCTCAAGCCCTACATGACAGTCGTGCACCACCCGGGCACCCTAAATGAGGCGCCTGAGCGTCGTGCGTCGTGAATCAAGCCCAGATCTGCTCTGTTTTGACTCTATTGGACCAGACCCTGTTTCTTCTCTGTTCCGACTCTATCTAAAGGATCCAAGAACTCTAGATTTGGTATCTTTGGCAGAGAGGTGCGCATCAGCACACTTTTTCACCCTTGGAAGGCGGATTTGGATGCGGGAGCTCCTTTCCCCAATCTTTAGGGTTTTTCTATCCTATTCTTCTGTATTGTTCATATAGTTTCTCCTTGTCTATAGGGAACTAAACTCTATTTATTGTTGAGGGATGATGTAACCTTGTGAACTCTCATGTATTTTAATTGATTCTCAATAATATATGCTTTTTCACTAATTGTTAGAGTAATTCATCTGTTTCAACGCTTGCTGTGTTTAATTTATTCATTAGCATGATTTATGAATTGCATGAGTGTCGGGAGGTTCCTTTCAATTCAAGTTCTTGTTGAATTACTCCCAAGAGTAAGATTTGTCAAGGATAAGGGTGTGTGTCTTGGTCGTCTTAAAGCTCTATATCTTCACAATTAATCACTAGGAATGCTAGGAATTACATGAACTAGCGTTAAGGACAGACTTATTCACCAAGGGATTGGGTTTAGGTGATTTAGTGAGTGACGTTAACATTAATGCATAAAGAAGAATTCTTACATACATGAGAGGGAACTTGATGAAATCTAACCCCAACAACATACTCGCCTCATATTAATCAACATTCATTCATTATTTTGCTACTCTGCTATTGATCCAATTGCATTCATATTTAATTTTATGTCTTTGCATTTGAAACCAATGATCTCGTTTTCTTGAAGTCTTAATTAATTGAGTTATCACATGACTGTTTAGTGCCGAGAGTCTTACCATTTTATATTACTTGTGCGATTCGGTACACTTGTCGATCCATCAACAAGTCTTGGACTCCGTTCTTGAAGACCATAGATTTTGTTCAACAAGTTTTTGGCGTCATTGCTGGGGACTCACGGTTTAAGCTATTCTATTTGTGTGATTCTTGATTAACTTTGACTTTATTTTTATTTTTATTTGCTTATTTTTATTCTTGTTTTTAATTTTTGTTTTGTGTTGTTTAATATTTATTCTTGATTTTGTGCTAACAGTGTTTTCTAGGTTTTGTGTCTAATTTATGCAGGATACAGTTAGGACTAGAAGCAATAAAAGTTCTAAACCTGTTCTTGAAGGACTTGAGACTAGCAGGAGGCCGAGAAGAAATAGATTATCTAGAGAACCTTCTATAGAGAAAATTTCACAGGCCTCCTAACCTGATCTGGAAAGCATGGAGAACAATGGTGGTAAGTGCACCCTTGTTGATTATGTGACAGTTATTGGCCCTCACCATTTTAACAACATTGCAAAGCCGAGGGTCAATGCCACCAGGGGAGATGAAGCCTGCGTTGATCCATCTTGTAAAGAGAAACCAATCAAATGGACTGTCACATGAAAGTCCATATGAGCATCTGACCACTTTCAATGAGATACTGGGAAGCTGAATGGAGTACATGATGATGTTATTAGACTGAGCTTGTATCTTTTCTCACTGGCAGGAAATGGTAAATTGTGGTAGAACTCCTTCCTTGAAAATAGCTTCACTGAGTGGGAAGATATGGTTGTAAAATTCTTGAATAACTATTTCCCACAATCAAAGATCAACAAAGGAAAGCAGGAAACCTCTTCTTTTAGACAAGGCATGGAGGAGACCTTGGGTCAAGCATGGGATAGGTACAAGAGCTTGTTGAAAAAGATGCCTACTCATGGCTTTGATGAAGCAACGATAGTCATCCTTTTTCTTAGTGGTCTTGTTTCACAGAAAAAATTGATGTTAGATGCCTCAATGAGAGGCAATATCAGATGAAAGACCCCAGATGAAGCCTATGAATTAATTGAAAATATGGCTACCAATGACAATGAGATGCACAGTAAAAGAGGAGCTCCAACACAACCTAAGGGAGTTCTACAATTACAGCCTTATAATGCCTTGCTTGCTCAAAATAAGATCATTACTCAACAATTGGAGGTCTTGACAAAGAAACTTTCTCAGCCACAAAAAGAATTTCAGAATGTAGCGCAGGTTCAACGACAACTTTGTGAGTTACTACAGGGAACCTGTTAATTACCGAGGGATTTTTACCGAGGGCTTTAAGGCCTTCGATAATTCGAATTTACCGAAGGCTTTTCCGACGATCATTTTAAGTGTATATTACCGAGGGCTTTTGCCCTTCGATATTGGGCAGTGAATTTACCGAAGGCTTTTGCCCGTCGATATAAGCATTCACTTAATGAAATCAGAATTTGGGATTTCCTTATTCCATTCTCCCAAAATCCTACGAAAGTAAGGTTCCCCTTTTCTAAGTTCCTTTTCCCCTTTTCTAAGTTCCTTTTCCCTTCTCCCCTCTTCCCCACCGTAATCCTATTTCGTCCCTCAGAGAAGTTCAGTTTCTCAATCATCCATTACGGTTCTGTCATCGTCATTGATCATTCTCGACCTCCTCTCCATTGTCCAAAAGCATGTGTGGTTGAAGGACGAAGGCATTGACGTGACGCCTTCATTTGTGGATGGTGCTTCTCTTAGGATTTGTTGACGATGGTCCTTTGGCAGTGTAAGGAGGTGTGTCACGTCTGGTCAGTAGGTGGTGTCGCGGTTTTGAGAAGAGCTTCGAGTTGGCGAGGGAGGCTGATGAGTCGATATTTTACTGATTTCACTTAGTTTATTGTGCTAGAATTAATCAGGGAATTATGCTTAATTGTCTGGTATTTTCCCGTTTTTCCTAATTATGCTTAATTTGACAGAAAATTCTAATTTTAATTAATTTGAATTTTCTGAGCTAATTATTTGCATTATTATTTTCAGGGAAAATTTTGGAAACACAATTTAGGACATTTGGAGTGCTATCAAANAAATTCAAGACTCTCATTTTAGACATTTTAAATTTTAGTTATCTTGTAATTTAGTAGTTTAGGATTTTTAGACAAACTTTTACATTGTGGGCCAATGTTGACAAATTTCATGATGGGCCCAAACTTTGAGGGACACATGGCACCTAGGGTTGGGTGGACCCCACCCTAATTTTAGAGACACCTCACGGTCTTGGAGAATGCTCAACCGTCACACGCATTTAAAATGTGGCTGCAACGTTTTTGAGATTACTCTTATTCTCGGCAGAGGTGCAATGGGAGCTGCAACATTCTAGGAGGAACTCTCTCGGCATTTTTTTTGTTAGCTGTAGTGGACACTCATTTTTAATAGCTTGCTGGAACATATATTGAGAATTATTCTCGGTGTGAAGAGATTGATGCAGAGGGAAACGTTTTCTTTTGGAGAATAGGAATGATGTTCAAGGTCTTGGGAATTGGTTGAATGAACTCCAGCCGCCATTCCCATTTGGTTTATTTTACTTTTGGGCAATTTTGATGGATGAAACTTGAGAAGCATGTTTTTCTTTTTTTTTTCTTTAAGGTTATGTAACGCTGCCTTCAATTTCTTTTTAGTGCACGCTACTTTTAGTTTTTATTCAATGCTTACTTTTATTTAGTTTTATTCAATGCTTACTTTTATTTAGAAGAGGCGTGCTAGAATTTTCTTCCGCTTGTTCATGAGGCAGCAGCCACCAAACATTGCATTTTAATTTCCTTTCTTTAGAAGTGGTGTCACGGGTTGAATTGCAGCATGCATTATTCTTTTTATTTTTTATTTTTTTTTTTTTTATGTGGAGAAGCAAGGTGGACATTACTTGTCAATGGGTTTTCAATTCTTCTAGAGAAGAGCTGCAAGCACATTCCCTTTTAATTAAAAAGAAGTGCTTAATTTATTCTTTTCTTTGCTTTAAGCTTGATGGTCACGGTTAAGGGTAGAAAAAGATCATGTCTTTCTATGTCTTTTGTCTTAGTTGCCTTAGAATATTTCACATCATATGTTAAATTGTTTTTCTTTTATATTTGAGTGTTGCAATTTAAAAGCTTTAATTATGTTTGGATATTTGTCTATTGCAGTGTTGGATTTAGCATTTTCATTTAGTATTTTTAGTAGTGATAATTTAACCGTCATGTTAGCTTAGGTTAGTTGGTTGGTCGTTAATAAAATTACTTTGTTTCCATGAGATTATTGCACTTTAATTGCCATACTGCTGCTTGATTCTGCTCAATATTTAATCTTTTGTCTGTCTGCGATTAGGTTACACTTAGTTGCCTAATCAGTGTTTAATCTTCGCTTAGTTGATTAGACTGCATGGTGGATGACTGATTGGATTTGAGCATTGCATTCGCTTAGTTTGCAATTTTGAAAACCGAATTACCCTTCGCTTAGTTGGGTGATTCGTGGTGGATGACTGATTGGATTTGAGCATTGCATTAGATTTGCATTTCTGTTTACGTCTATTTTTACATTTCTGTTTGCATCCGTCCTTTGATTTAATTCTTCCGCATTCACAAACTTTTCACAACCCCCCCCCCCCC
>NC_028358.1:12162869-12166193 GCF_000741045.1 Vigna radiata var. radiata
TTGTGTTTGACCTAAGACTCGAACCACAGTTTGGTCCTTGAGAGACAACCTAGGAGTCATTCCTAGCTATACTGCATTTCTAATATGCAATTAAATTTGTATGGGCCGCGACAACCCATCAAAATTTTGGCGCCGTTGCCGGGGACCAACGGTTCGGTTTTAGGTCTTTTGTTGTGTTAGTGTGTGTTGTGTTTTGTCTCGTGTTGTGAGTGTGTTGTTCTGTTTTATGTGTTGTGTCATGTGTGTTGCATTTAGATAGCTTTAGTTGCATATTTTCATTCCATTCTTCTTTTCCCCCTTTTTCTTCTACATGTCTACCTATTTTGATTTTGTTAATAATGTTTCTTCTGCCTATGTCCATGACTTTGATTCTCCTTCTGAATCTAACTCTGATATTTCTTCTTATGCATATTCTGCTGATTTCTATGTTGAGAACAATATGACTCATGCTCCTATTCCTGAGAGTGCTCCTAGGGAGCCAGCTTCACTTAATGAGGATGATGTTCATTGCGTTCTCACCTCTGGACTGATACGTTTGCTGCCTAAGTTTCATGGTCTTGCAGGTGAATGCCCACATAAACATTTGGAGGAATTCCACATCATTTGCTCTTCAATGAAGCTTCCACATGTTCTTAAGGGCATTCCCACACTCATTACAAGAAGCAGCAAGGAATTGGTTGTATTCTCTTCCTCCAGGATCCATCACCTCTTGGGAAGATCTTGAGCAACTATTCTTGGATAAATTCTTCCCTGCTCAGCATGGCTACAACAACGATCCTGGATGGAATGACCCTAGCTTGGGATGGTATGATGCTCCACAGCAATATCAACCATTCCAAAATTCTTGTGTGCCTTCTCCCCCTCTCCAGGAACCACAACAGTTGCAGTTTCATGAGCCTGCCCAAGCAACTCCTCATCTTTCCACTACTTTTGAGCCTACACTGAAGGAGTTATTGGAGCAGATGACTATTTTGAACATTCAGTTCCGGCGGGAGAACATTGAGTTTCAGCAGGAGACCAGAGCTTCCATTCAGAGTTTGACTGATCAGATGGGGCAGATGGTCACTCAGCTCACTGAGGAACAGTATTATGTTTCAGAGGGATCACCATTTCAGATTGTTTAGCTTCCACATGATGTTAGTTTCATCCACATAGGAGATGGGGAGCAGAGTCATGAGCTTACTACTGCACCATCTAATTTCCCACCCTCCTATGTCCCCACTCTTGCACCTGAGGAGACTGATGAAGAATTGGAGGAACAGACAGATATGAGAAACACCTTTGAGATAGGTAGACCACTGTCATCTTCCACCACTTTAACCACATCTAGGGAAGTGAAGGTAAGCATACCTAAGATTGATTTTGTTGTTGACGATCATTTTGTTGATAGGTATGTTATTGATGATTGTATTGTTGATGAGCATGATTTTCATTCCCCCTCTTTGCATGATGAGAACCACTTTGTGTTATCACATCTAAATGTTTGTTCTCCATGCACTGAACATGAATCTGAACCTGTGATTGATATTGTTTCTATTTCTGAAATTGATTCATGTTCTGAAGGTATATCTGAGGTTCATCCTGTTACACTGGGATTGGGTGTTATACCCCTGCATGTTATTTCTGTGGAACCATATTGCACAAACCATGTTGCAGGAGGTACATATGAATTTTACCAACACACACCCATGGTGGAAGACAAAGGTGCCGACAGTTTGAAGATTAATAGGCACCAACTGAACCTGCTCATCAATAATCACTGCTTCTTAGATCCAGCTATAGAGGACATCTCCCTGCTTGATCAAATATGGAGGATGAAGCAGTTCTTCCTCAACACCTCCTTGTTGAATCCTGTGGTGGAAGACATCTCCCTAAAAGTCCAAAATTGGCAACTGCCACCATGATGAAGGGAGTTTTCTTTTCCCTTCTTCTACTCCTTTCCTCACTTCTATTGCACTTGTCCTTGATCAGTAGCCTGTTTTGATTGCTGATCTTATGTTTGTAACACATTGAGGATATTGTGTAGTTTAAGTGTGGTCTATTGGGGGAGACTCTGATTTGTCGTTGTTAGTTTATGTTTTCTGTGTTAAATTTTTTGTTTTCTAGGTAGTTTTTGTTGTGTCTTGTGTACAGTTTTGCATGTTTCTCTTGGGTTCTGAACTTTGTTTAGGTTGTAGATGTGTCTTTCACTTCATTGATACTCTGATTTGCTTGGAATTCCTTGCCTTTCTTTGCTTGGAAAGATGATTATGACGTTTGAGGGTTGATTTGATTGTGACAATTACCCTGTGTGAGATTTGAGCCACTTAATGTTCTTTCTTGTGTCATATGTCTCTTGATTGCTTGCACATATGCCTTGGCTTGACTCTTGTTGATGACTCTTGATTGATATGCATGTTTGGAAGTGATAAAGGCAGCTTTGTTGTTGAGCCCTTCTAGCCAAATGAGCCTACCTTGTTGTGATCCTTTGATAACCGTTTTAAGCCTATACTTTCCCCATCTCTTGGTTTTGAAGCTCATACACTAGCCCTAACTGAAAAACCATTATTACCTTAACCTTAGGGAATTTTGGAGCTTTGGAAGTGTTTTAGGAATAAGTGTGGTCTCTTGGGATATTCAGATGAATTGGCTAGATTGGTTCATCTTCTTGTTTGTGTTTTTGTAAATACATGGTATATCTTGTCTCTTAGAGTTATGTCCAATATTGAGAGAAAAGAAAAGAGACAAGATGAAAAAAAAATTGTTAATAATGGAGTCAAGAAGAGGATTGAATTAGAGGGTTTTGGGTGTGCGTATACTGTGTTTTCACTTGTTCCCCATTGCTCCTCTATTTCCCTTTGGTTTGTAACTTCTCATACATATCATATCCTCCCTTGTCCTTGACCCCATTACATCCATAAAAGACCTTTTGATTTGAACATGCATGTGTGTTTGAGTGTTGATATCAGAGGCTTGCCAAGTCTATTTGTGTTTGCTTTCTTGAGTGCATTGAGTGACATTGATTTATCTTAAACACTTGAGAGAAACACTGATTGTGTGCATCTGTGAGGCTGTGTTGCTTTTGATTCACCTCTTGAACTGATTGAATATTTTTCCATTCTTGGAATTGCTTGGATGATTTCATGAGTATTTGCTTTCCTCAACTCTGTGTTGGATATTGTCTACCTCCTTTCTTTGTCCAGATTTCTCGAGCACTGTGTAATTCTATCTGTTGAGTCCGTGTCAATTCCCTGATGTCCTTGAACTGTTCCCTGTTTTGCATCTTGATTTTGCCCAGGAGTGCAAAAGACTAAGTGTGGTCTATTTTGATGAGTCGATATTTTA
>NC_028358.1:12166378-12170802 GCF_000741045.1 Vigna radiata var. radiata
GGAAATTCTAATTTTAATTAATTTGAATTTTCTGAGCTAATTATTTGCATTATTATTTTCAGGGAAAATTTTGGAAACACAATTTAGGACATTTGGAGTGCTATCAAAAAAATTCAAGACTCTCATTTTAGACATTTTAAATTTTAGTTATCTTGTAATTTAGTAGTTTAGGATTTTTAGACAAACTTTTACATTGTGGGCCAATGTTGACAAATTTCATGATGGGCCCAAACTTTGAGGGACACATGGCACCTAGGGTTGGGTGGACCCCACCCTAATTTTAGAGACACCTCACGGTCTTGGAGAATGCTCAACCGTCACACGCATTTAAAATGTGGCTGCAACGTTTTTGAGATTACTCTTATTCTCGGCAGAGGTGCAATGGGAGCTGCAACATTCTAGGAGGAACTCTCTCGGCATTTTTTTTGTTAGCTGTAGTGGACACTCATTTTTAATAGCTTGCTGGAACATATATTGAGAATTATTCTCGGTGTGAAGAGATTGATGCAGAGGGAAACGTTTTCTTTTGGAGAATAGGAATGATGTTCAAGGTCTTGGGAATTGGTTGAATGAACTCCAGCCGCCATTCCCATTTGGTTTATTTTACTTTTGGGCAATTTTGATGGATGAAACTTGAGAAGCATGTTTTTCTTTTTTTTTTCTTTAAGGTTATGTAACGCTGCCTTCAATTTCTTTTTAGTGCACGCTACTTTTAGTTTTTATTCAATGCTTACTTTTATTTAGTTTTATTCAATGCTTACTTTTATTTAGAAGAGGCGTGCTAGAATTTTCTTCCGCTTGTTCATGAGGCAGCAGCCACCAAACATTGCATTTTAATTTCCTTTCTTTAGAAGTGGTGTCACGGGTTGAATTGCAGCATGCATTATTCTTTTTATTTTTTATTTTTTTTTTTTTTATGTGGAGAAGCAAGGTGGACATTACTTGTCAATGGGTTTTCAATTCTTCTAGAGAAGAGCTGCAAGCACATTCCCTTTTAATTAAAAAGAAGTGCTTAATTTATTCTTTTCTTTGCTTTAAGCTTGATGGTCACGGTTAAGGGTAGAAAAAGATCATGTCTTTCTATGTCTTTTGTCTTAGTTGCCTTAGAATATTTCACATCATATGTTAAATTGTTTTTCTTTTATATTTGAGTGTTGCAATTTAAAAGCTTTAATTATGTTTGGATATTTGTCTATTGCAGTGTTGGATTTAGCATTTTCATTTAGTATTTTTAGTAGTGATAATTTAACCGTCATGTTAGCTTAGGTTAGTTGGTTGGTCGCTAATAAAATTACTTTGTTTCCATGAGATTATTGCACTTTAATTGCCATACTACTGCTTGATTCTGCTCATTATTTAATCTGTTGTCTATCTGCGATTAGGTTACGCTTAGTTGCCTAATCGGTGTTTAATCTTCGCTTAGTTGATTAGACTGCATGGTGGATGACTGATTGGATTTGAGCATTGCATTCGCTTAGTTTGCAATTCTGAAGACCGAATTACCCTTCGCTTAGTTGGGTGATTCGTGTTGGATTTGGATTAGAGTAGTGTGTACTTGTCTTTAATCTGGGATTGGAAGCATAGTGATTAAGTTCATGACCGACCGTTTTTATTCTGCATTTGATTCCATTTCTGTTTATATCTGTGTTTGCATTTTTGTTTACGTCTGTTTTTACATTTCTGTTTGCATCCGTCCTTTGATTTAATTCGTCCGCATTCACAAACTTTTCACAACCCCCCCTCCCCACTTTGTGTTTGACCTAAGACTCGAACCATAGTTTGGTCCTTGAGAGATGGCCTAAGAGTCATTCCTAGCTATACTGCATTTCTAATATGCAATTAAATTTGTATGGGCCGCGACAACCCATCAGAGGCTAATCCAGGGGTTGTCGCGAAGAAGCATTGTCGCTGCTGTAGACGTAAGTTATTCCTTCAATCAATTGCTTCAAATTATGTACGTTTTGGTGGCTGCCCTCTTTGTGATGCATGTGTGAGTTAACTTTGTATGTATGTACTGGAATTATGATAGCTCTGGTATAAATGGGAAAAGAACATGTTAGCACTTCGGTTCTGTTATGCTCTGGCCGAACATGGTAGCTTTATACCTATGTATGTCTGAACTTGAACTTTGATGATTGGATGGGATTATAGTTCATTAAATTTGTTTGATGGTAGGAACACTATATCACATGTAATTCATTAATAAAAGATTGTGCCTGGTATTAGTTTTGATTTTGGAAAAGAATTGGATTAAGTCTGAACCAAAATGCATGATTAATAGTTTACTATGCTTCTTTATGTGGATAGATAATGGATACTCTGAATGTTTAGGTCCTCTTGTATTCTAGTCATTGCTTCCCAAGCAACTCTATTAGAGGGAGACAATCCATAGCTTTTTCTTTTCCTATAAACATCTTTAGGAGCGTTTTTTTCCACAGTATTTTTTTGGACCCCATGAAAAAGCTCTACGAGCCTTTTTATAAGTTACTTAGACTGCTCATAAAGGATGATCTTTGTGGGGCACCTGATCTTGTCTTTTGTTTTGGTCTGGAATATACAATTAAACTTCTTTGAACACTAATTTGGTTCAATATGAAACTGTATAAGAAATTCACCCTTCTACTTCCCCACTTCACTAAAAAATAAGGCGTGAACATGCCATTTT
This sequence comes from Vigna radiata var. radiata, assembly GCF_000741045.1. Classification (NCBI taxonomy): domain Eukaryota; kingdom Viridiplantae; phylum Streptophyta; class Magnoliopsida; order Fabales; family Fabaceae; genus Vigna; species Vigna radiata. Next base: position 12,169,044 of record NC_028358.1, read on the forward strand.
GCACACAAAGAGAATTCATCTTCAATTTGAAGATTCTAATAAGTTTAAATCAACATTTAAGACTTGTATAAACTACCAAATACCACAGTGTTGGCTACTGCAGAATATTCATTCTGCTATTTACCTTGTGATGCAATCGTGAAACTTCAATTAGAGCACATTCATCTCACTTTTAATGATCTTCACAAAGCTCTCCAAAATAGTGCTACACAAGTTGAACTTAAATCACGAGCACTTGCACTCTGCTGCAAGGTTTTCCTTTATGAACTTTTCTTATTCAAACCCCAAAATCACGTGGATTGTATAATCTCAAACTAAAAAATAGTTCCTCTCAGACAAGGGTATTCAAATCTCACTTCTAAACTGTCTTAGGGTGCTTTACCAACTTTCTTTTAGAGATAGACACTAATTTTTACAACCCCTTAACTATTTGGCTTGTGTTTCAAAATTGAACTAGATTCAACCAATAACAAGTGCAGCACTATCTTCCAAAAGTGTTTTATGAAAGTGACTCTAGAATGTTCTGAGTTTTCAAATTCTGTGAAAGTAACTCTGTGTTTGATTCTATGAAAGGTTCTAGAACAGATGAAGAAAGCAAGATAAACTGAAAATGCAGGTTGAGAAATGGTTAACATGAAACTGTTTGATAAAATCACAAAGTGTTTAATGAAATGCCTCAAAGAAATCTAGATTTTGTGGTTTTGGGTTTTGATTGTGCTGCATGGTTAAGAATCCCCTTTTATCAATTTGCTTTGCTTCTTTTAACCATTTGTCTCTATTTTAAATCATTGAACCAAGTTTTCCTCCAAGCAAAATGGAATTGATACCAACTTCATCAAAATAGCACTTAAATTTTTCAACTCTGCACCAAAAAATTGACCCAAGATTGGTGGTTTTAAAAGTTAATTCGTGCACAAGTCATTCTGAATCTTTGATAATAGTTTCATCAACTTTAATTCATCAATTTAAACTTGTTTGAACTATAATTGGGTTCAAAACCAAACTGTATAGCAGATTCACCTTTCTAGTTCCCAATTTCACTAAAAAATGAGGTTTGAATATGCTATATTGCACATAGATGAATTTGACTTCAATTTCAATGTTCTAACAAGTTTAAAACAACAATTAGGACTTTTTTAAACTGGCAAATAGCACAGAATCAATTGTGAATGAAAAGTGACACCCAATACAACTTTTTCTTCTTCAAAATTACTAAAAGGTGTACTAAATAGCTGAGAAAATGGGAATTGTTCTAAAGTAACCTAAGAGTATGTATTCTCCGCATCCTAACAAGTTTAAAGTTATTAAAGGAAGCTAAGAAACATGTCAAATTAGAAGAAGTAGCTAAATCTCAATGTTTGCCTACTTGAAACCTAAAAAAGTAGATGAAGTAGTTGAAAAGTCAACCGTTGGTCAACTATGGAACTCTTTGCTTATTCTTTTCTCCAAGACCCAAAATTGTTGCTAGAATAAACTATAAAATAGTGAAGTGAAGCTAGGAAAGTACTCAAAAGAAAACAACTAATGTAGACTAAATTTAAGTAAAAATAACATATCAACAAGTCTAAAGTAGTGAAATGAAGTTAAGAACGTATTCAAAAGCAAAGAATTACCTCAAACTCAAATTTTGAGTATTTAGACCTAAAAAGTGCACTTCAAAGGTGATATTTCTCAAATAGACCTAATGTAGACTAAATTTAAGTAAAGTTAACATCTCAACAAGTCTAAAGTAGTGAAATGAAGTTAAGAAAGTAGTCAA
>NC_028358.1:12171090-12174868 GCF_000741045.1 Vigna radiata var. radiata
TTAACATCTCAACAAGTCTAAAGTAGTGAAATGAAGTTAAGAAAGTAGTCAAAAGCAAAGAATTACCTCAAACTCAAAGTTTGAGAATTTAGAACTTAAAAGGTGTGCTTAAAGGGTGGAAAATTGCAACTAGACCCAATGTAGACTAATTTTAACTAATGTCAACATCCTAACATGTCTAGAGTAGTGAAATGAACCTACGAAACTATTTAAAAGCAAAGAATTAGGTACAAGTCAAAATTTAAGTAGTTGGAACCTAAAAAAGTGAACTTAAAATGGAAATGGAGTAGTGATTTTGAGTTGCAGGTTGTTTATAACTCATTTTAGAGTTTAAACACAATTAAAATCATCAAACAAAGTTTCTTGAACATTCATTTGTGTGTTTAATTCACTTCCATACGTTTTTGAGTATCAAACCACCAAACTAAGGGCTTTCTCTAGTGCAGAATTTGTTTTCCAACTAAGGTTTGATTCTGGATTGGTAAAAGTTGATTCAATGTTTGAAACTGAAATTAAATGATCAAAAAAAGTATAATCAAGTAATAGAAAGCATATATAACCTTGAAAACCATATTAGAGGCCATGAAAATCAAAAGCTCAAAATTAGAAATTCTTTGGGGCATTTCATCAAACACCTTTAAAAATATCAAACAGTTTGCGTCTGGAATGAATTTGGAGCTGTGATTTTGATTTTTCTTACTTTCTTAATCTGTTCTAGAACCTTTATTAACTTCCTTTTGGGTGGTTTTTGTTATTCCTTCCTTGTTCCATTTGAACTCCTCATTCTTGGCTTCTAAGTTATCAACATTAAAAGAAATTGGTTTGCTTAATTCTAGTGTAGTATGATAAATCTGTTGAGTCTAACAACCCCAAAGTGGTCCTTACTCACCCCGAAGTCTTCTTAAGTAGCATCTTTCAATTCACCCATTTAGGAATGGGTTTGACTTCATAGACTATTAATCAACTTGCTTTCTATTTTGTCTTTAGTTGTTTCCAATTTATGAAGTTTTTACTGTTATGGTTTCAATCTTAATAGCTATTCTTATTTGCTTCATGAATATAAATAATGTTCTATGAATAAATCATCTTCTATGATCTTCTATGAATAATATAAATAATCTTCTACGAAATGTAATGAATAAACCTAAATACTCTCCTATTTGATGTGATAGGGTGAGTTTTTAAAGGAGTTATAATTGTGGCCAAAAGGGGAGGAAGAGAGTGTACAAAGAAGACTTGATCAGGAAAGGAAAGCAAAGGCAAAGGTATGGTGACCTAAAATGAAATATTCCCTGATTGTATGTGTTATGTTCTATTATTTTCATTCTTGTGTCATGAAATTTATCTTGTTCTAAAATGTTGTGAATGTTGAGTTTCAATGTTAAGTTATGTTGATTGGAGTTTTATAATATTGTATACATTGAGTTTTGTCAAACTTGTGAATGGTTTGAAACTAATTGTCAAATATGTAAGAGGTTTCAAACTTAGAACCTAGTATGCAAACCTAAAAACCTCAAAAGGTCTACTAGAAATGCACTACAATGGTCAAAATTTGTAAACTAAACTAAACTAGCTAAAGAAACAACAAAGAAACTGCCCTAACAAGTTTAAAATGGTAAAACCTATCTAATTAGAAAGTCACACTACAAAAACAACCAAGAACTCAAAATTTGGCTATAGAAGTTGCCAATTTTCACATTTTTCCTTGCTGGACAGCCCCTTTGAATTCTCAACTTGTGCTCCTTCTCCACTTTCTAAGATGCGACCTTAGTTGGAAAAGGTTTCGAAAACTGGACTGCACCACAAAGTCTTCAGAATGGAATGAGTTTCCACAAAATTAGCACCAAAGCAGATCAAAAAGTGCACCAGAAATGGTCACTCGACATACCCAAAATATGACTTGAATTTCTATGAGTCAATTTTGAATTTGAAAGCATTAAACTAGTATAACTACCAGTATAAGGACTCCTTCTTCTACCTTTCCTCTCCAATACAACACAACCCATATTACTTCACTTCAAAGCACTAAACCACGTCTTGCTACAATCCAAATTTAATTTGCATGACAAAATAGTAATTCGGTTTCTGTTTTTCAACTCTTAAGTTACTTTCAGCACTTTAATTCATCCACAAGTGATTCTAATATTGTGGTAATGCATTCCACAACTTTAATTCATCAATTTAAACTTTTTTGAACTCTAATTGGGTTCAAAACCAAACTGTATAGCATATTCACCCTTCTAGTTCCCAATTTCACTCAAAAATGAGGTTTGAATATGCTATTTTCCACATAGATGAATCTGGCTTCAATTTCAATGTTCTAACAAGTTTAAAACAACATTTAGGACTTCTTTAAACTGCCAAATATCACAAAATGACTTTTGCACGAAAATTGACACCCATTACAACTTTTTCTTCTTCAAAATGAGTTAGAGTAAATGCACTAGAATGGTTAAAATTTGCAAACTGCACTAAAGTAGCCTAAAAAACTTCTAAGAAATTGTCCTAACAAGTTTAGAATGGTAAAACCTAGCTAATTAGAAACTCACCCTAGGTAGTTTAAACCATGATATTTGAGCTATTTTTCAAACTTACAAAGTGAATTTGAGTTCCAGTTCTGTTTTGTGCCTAATTAGAGTTCAAACAAGTGTATTTTGAAGAATTAAAACTGTTGAAATGATTAGCAAAGTGTCAGAATGGATTAGGCACAAAATCACTTCCAAAACCACATATTTTGAGTCAATTTTGGGAAGTAGAAAGGTAAATTTAGGTAGCAGTTTGGTTTTGAGTTAAATATCAGTTTTAAAATGTTTTAATTCATGAAACAAAGTTGTTGAAGTAGTTAGTATTGATCTAAAGCTACTGTTGTGTACTTTTATTTCCTAGCATAAATTTGTTATCAAACCTGCATTTAGACCATGAATGAATGTTCATGTATATGTTCCTATAAATTGTATGTTCATTTATTAGGCTACAACTTGATTAAGTTAAGTAGTCATTTGAAGGACTTAAGTAGTGTTCAAATTGCCTTCCATGTTGGACTTAAGTAGTAATAGGTTTATTACTTATGTGACATAGAGTGTTGTTGATTTGGCTAAGTTTACCTTTGTTTGGCTTGTCACAGAACATGGCCCATTTTCTCAACCATCGTGCTTGGATGTACAACCGTTGTTATAGCGGAAGGAGAGGTTTGAAGGAATCTTTTGTCATCGGAGTTGAAGAGTTTGTCCAGACGGCTCGACGATGTCAATAATATGCTCTTGATGGAGGGATTCGATGCCCATGCATCAAGTATGAATGTACAAGGATTTTGAAAGATGAAGACGTTAAAGTTCACCTATACCAAAAAGGGTTCATGCCTAATTACACGGTTTAGACATTTCATGGTGAAGAAATTCCTTCGAATATTGTTGTACATACATCTGAGATAGATCAATTTGCCTATATGCAAGAGATGGTCGACAATGCTCTTCGTCGACATGACGAACAAGAAGCAAACGATAGTCATGATGAAGAGTCTCCAAATGAAACCACTCAGAGGTTTTACAAATTACTGACAGAGGCAAATCTACCTGTATTTGAAGGTTCATCTGAGTCAAAATTGTCAATGTCCATCAGACTCTTGGCTGGTAAATGTGATTGGAACGTTCCCAATCAAGCCGTGGATCACTATACAAAATTGATTTTAGATTTGACACCACCAAACAATTCTATTCCGAAGAATTGTTATCAAGCCAAAAGATGTGTTTCAATGTTGGGATTGGAAGCCAAGAAGATT
>NC_028358.1:12175048-12198269 GCF_000741045.1 Vigna radiata var. radiata
TAATGGATGTATGTTATTCTATGACAATGACAGTGGCAAAAATGATGCATTGTTGGTTGAATGCAAGTTTTGTGGCTCTCCTCGATATCATACGATGCATGTATGACGGAGGAAAAACCCTTAAAGTCAATGTTCTACTTGCCCATTATTCCAAGATTACAAAGAATGTTTACTTCAATGCAAACATCACAACACATGACATGGCATGATGGTAACAAAATTGATGGTGAAGCTTGGAAGCACTTCAATCGTAAACATTCGTCCTTTGCTAGTGAACAGCGTAACGTAAGACTTGGTCTATGCTCTGATGGGTTTACCCCATACATTCAGGCATCTGCATCACCAAATTCATGCTGGCCGGTGATAGTTACCCCATACAATCTACCTCCTGAGATGTGTATGACAAAGCCTTACATGTTTTTAACGTGTATAATACCAGGTCCATCTAATCCCAAATCAGCGATTGATGTTTATTTGGAGCCTCTTATTGATGATTTGAAGAAGCAGTGGAATGGTGTTTGGACGTATGATGTTTCAAGGAAGCAAAATTTCCTTATGAGGGCANCTTTGATGTGGACTATTAATGACTTTCCAATGTATGGCATGTTATCTGGTTGGAGCACGCATGGTCGATTAGCTTGTCCACATTTCATGGAACATACAAAGTCATTCCAATTGAGTTAAGGTCGGAAAAGTAGTTGGTTTGACTGTCATCGACGGTTCTTGCCTATTGATCACCCTTTTAGAATAAACAAAAAGGCATTTTGCAAAGGGTAAGTTGAAACGGATATGCCCCCGCCGAAGTTGACCGGATCACACGTTTGGAGAAGAGTGAAAGACTATCCAAAAGTAGATGAATCTGGACAAAATAGGATAGCTAGGTTTGGAGAATGGCATAATTGGACTAAAAGAAGCATATTTTGGGATCTTCCCTATTGGAAAGACAACTTGCTAAGACATAACCTGGATGTCATGCACATATAAAAAAAAATTTGACAAAGTCTTGAACACAATTATAAATTTTATTGGTAAGACAAAAGATAATGACAAAGGAAGAAAAGATTTACCTCTGATATGTGCACGAAAATACATAGAGTTGAAGGTGCAAGTTAACGGTCGATTCTTCAAACCAAAAGCAAACTACACCATATCGAAAGATGAGGCAAGAATAATGTGTGGATGGACCAAATAGCTTAGAATGCCAGATGGATATTCTTCTAACTTGTCCAGATGTCCCAATGTTCAGAACGGTACTATTCAAGGGTTGAAGAGTCATGACTGTCATGTATTCATGGAGACTTTCATCCCTCTTGCGTTTAGTTGTTCGCCACAGCACGTGTTACATCCACTGATAGAAATCAATAACTTCTTCAAGAATTTGTGTTGCACGACACTAGAGGGAAATTGCCTAAGAAAGATGGATGAAAATATCCCACTTATTCTCTGCAAATTAGAAAGAATATTCCCTCCTGAATTCTTTGATTCAATGGAGATCTTCCTATCCATCTTGCATATGAAGCTTGGCTTGGGGGACCTGTGCAATACAGTTGGATGTATCCCTTTGAAAGGTTTATGGGAGAATCCAAATGTTTAGTTAAAAATAAAGCTAGAGTAGAAGGCTCAATTTGTGCAGCTCACTTGCACAGAGAGACAACGTATTATTGTTCACATTATTTCAAAAACTTCAGTTGTCCCCCACTAATGTCAGAAACGAAATGCAATGGCAAGTTGAACCACGTCAAGGTTCATTATCAGCTTTTCGACAATGGCAAGTTGAACCACGTCAAGGTTCATTTCATTTGTACCAGCTCATTTCTTGTGGCTGAGCAAGTCGTAGAAGGAAATGCTTCTGCTAGAATACACTCAAAGTTTCCCCAATGGTTTAGAAATCAGGTATGTACTTTTTCCTATGTTTTTAGCAAGGTTAATTTGACTCTTGCTTCAAAAATTTTTTGGTATCTTTGTAGGTTTTTAATCAGGCGTTAACTCCCACGGTTCAAGAGTTAAGACATCTCTCCAATTGGCCAATGAGATGTGTGAAAGAATGACACACTTACTTCCTTAATGGTTACAAATTCCATACACATGAATGGTCTAAAGGAAAGAAAACAACAAATTGTGGTGTCTACGTCAAGGGCCTTACAGAGGGTTCTTATGATGATTTCTACGGCATCATTCATAAAATATATGAGCTAGAGTACAACAACACTACTTCTCCAAAAAGAGTAGTACTTTTTTATTGTGAATGGTTTGATTCTTTTAGAGCTGGTACTAGAGTGGATCCTAGGTTTAACATTGTCGAACTCAACTTGAGAAACAAATATGGACCATTTGATCCTTTCATTCTACCAACTAATATCGGACAGATTTATTATGTGTCATATCCACCATTCCACAATATTGACAAGCGTGGTTGGGCTATAGCAATACAAACCAAGCCTAGAGGTCGCATTGATTCAAATGAGGTAGAGGAAGATGTTGCCTACCAACTTGATCAAATGTCACAACCACAAGAAATTATTGAACTTGAACGTATAACCACATTGCGCGACCCTAATGGTGATAGAGATGAATTAGAAGCACCAAGACAAGGTAATGATGAAGAAGAAGAAGATGAAGAAGAAGAAGAAGAAGAAGATGATGATGATAATGATGATTAAGATGATGAAGAAGAAGATGAAGATGATGATGATGATGAAGAAGAAGATGAAGATGAAGATCATGATGACAATGATTGAATGTTCGACTATCTTAAATATTGGATCAAATTTAACTATCATTTCAATATAGTTATGTAAAATACAATCTTAAATTTGTAGTGACCCTTCCTTATTCTTTTTTATGCATTGCTAAGACATTCACTTTAATTTGTAGTGATCCTTCCTTATTCTTTTGTATTTTTTCACTTTATTTGTAAACATTTTAATGCAGTAATGACAGGAGAAGGTTCAGACCGTCCTGATAAAGGAAAGGGGGTAGTAAGACCTAAAAAGAGGCAACGACAGGCCCCAAACAATGTACTTAGGGTGTCTGCTACACTACCTACCCCTACAGTACACCGTCCCCCTACTATTGCAGTACACCCTCCCCCTACTACTACAGTACACCCTCCCCCTACTACTGCAGTACACCCTCCTCCTCCTACCCCTGCATTATACCCTCCTCCTCCTACCCTTGTAGTTCACCCTCATCCTCCTACCCCTGCAGTTCACCCTCTTCCTCCTACCCCTACAGTACACCCTCATCCTCTTACCCCTGTTGTAGAGCCTCTTCCTCCCACTGTGATTATTACCCCTACTCCACCTCTCAACCCTACTTCTATACCTTCCTCATCTTCTAGACCACCTTCTGAGACTGCTACACCATCTGCTGATTCAGCTGGTGATGGTGATGGTGTTGACCCGCCCCTCCATGATCGACCATGGATTGAGCCATATGGCAAAGGGTAAGACTTTAATTCTTTTTTTAACCATATTTATGTATAAAGATTGTCTTATTTGAAATGACTTTTATTTCTTTATATGCAGGTTTATCCCATCCAGGGTTGCTTCCCAGGCCATCACACGATCAATTAAGCAACAATATTTGACTTCATGGCCTACTTGGGGAGCAATACCTATAGACAACAGAAAGCCATTCTGGGAGCGTTTTAAGGTGAACAACTTTAAAGTAATTGTCATTCTTATTTTACTCTATTCATTAATAAATTTTGTTTTGTTCATCATTACAGATGAAGGTGCAGTGGATAACTGAACATGAAACACAAATACATAGAAATTTCCACATGAAAGCATCTCATCGGCTCTCAGAGATGTTTAGGGATGCTCGTAATGCAGGGGAGCGCCCTTACTGGATGGGCGAGAACATTTGGAACGCTTTACTTGCACATTGGAATTCAGTAGAGTTTCGCAACAAGTGTGCTACAGCCAAGAGAAACAGAGCGTCTGAAAAGGGTGGCGCCTTACATACTAGCGTGTCGATCACAGTTCACGAGCATGTCATTCGTATGGTAAACTTTCTTTACTTTTCTGTTTCTTTCATATATAACTTATGTATTTTCAATTTCATATACACTTCTAAGTCTAAATTATGTTACAGGCACAAGCTCTAGGACGGGCGGTCCATGTTGACGAGGTCTTTGCATAGACCCATGTTCGGAAAGGCACTAAGGAATTCGTTGATGAAAGATCTCGCAAGACTCATGTAAGCAAGCAAATAATAGTGCTAGTATTAGTATTGCACATGATTATGTTATTGTATATATCATTCACTAACGGTGCTTTTAATGTTTCAACAGGAAGAATTTTCTATGAGACTTTCACAGGTTAGATCCGAATATGGGTCAGCTCCTACACAGGATGATGCGAGTAATGTAGATGACGACATCCGTAGGACACAGTGCTGGGTCGATGTCGTTGGTGGGAAGAAAAAGGGACGAGTCTACAGTGCAGGACAACTTGCTGCAAACTATACATCATCGAGAGGAGGTACACTAAAGCATCAACCTTCTTCTTCTTCCACCCCTTCTTGACACAACTACTAGAGCAACGTGACCGGGAAAATTGTGAATTGAGAGAAGAATTTACAAACTTCAAGTCCCTGGTCATGAGAGCGTTGCCTCCAACTTCAGACACTCCTGCAACCGTCCCTCCGACCCAGCCACGACCCTCCCCGTCACCCGTCGTCCCTCAGCAACCCACATCAGTCTAGCCCACACCAGTCCAGCCATCTACAGAGGATTAGCGGGATGATGAAGATGATTCTGATGACTATGTAGTATTTTAGTTTTATTTTGTTATTGATCATAGGTGTTAGAACGTACTAATGTTAGTACATTTGAATTTTAGTACATTATCTTTGCTCAGAAATGGATGATATTGTTTTATGTTTCACATTTCATACTAAATTATGTTACAGATCATGTTATATGCCTTTTTTCATTAATGATATTATTGGATGATTTTGAGATGCACAAAATGCAGCGCTGTCTGTGGTTTGAAAGTTGTATGCAAGTTTGTCTATGTTGTTGTGAACTTTTTTATGCAGGTATTTGTGGTTGGATAACAAATACAAATATGACTTTCTTTTTTTCCGACTGTTACCGAAGGCTTTTGCCCTTTGGAAATTACTGAAGGCTTTTGCCCCTCGGTAATTACCGAAGGCTTTTGGTCCTCGGTAATTACCGAAGGCTTTCGGCCCCAAGGAAGTTTTGGGGCTAATACTGAAGTTAACCCCAAGGAAGAATGAAAAGCTATTATGATAGTAAAAGATGAGAGGGAAAAAGAGAAAGAAAAAGAGAGAAAATAAAAAATTGAGATGAGAGAGAAAGAGGAAAAAGAAGAGAGAAAATGTGAGATTGAGAAAGAGGAAAAAGAAGAGAGAAAAAATGAGATTGAGAAAACAGAGAAAAAAGAAAAAGAAGAGAGGGAAAAAGAGGAAGAAGAGGTTAAGATTAAAAAAGAAAAAAAGAAAAATAACAAAAAAAATTGAGAAAAATTTTCACCACCTTGAGGAGTGTTCCATGAAAGAAAAAGAGATGCAACCAGGGTGTTTTAATGAAATCTTCAAGAAATTGGGGATAAAAATTCTTGTGACTGAGTCATTGCAACAAATCCCTGAATATGCCAAGTTTTTGAAGAAACTCCTCAAAAGAAAGAAATATCTAGAGGAGGACACAATTGAGGTACATGGGGATTGCAGTGTGATCTTACAGAAGGCACTCCCTCCTAAGGTTAAAGATCCAGGAAGTTTCATTATTCCTTGCACTTTTAGGAGCCACAAAAGAGGGAAAACCCTAATCAATTTAGGGTCGAGTATCAATTTGATGCTCTTAACTGTTCTTGAAAATATTGGTGGTCTTGAAGTCAAGCTGGCAAGGATATCTCTTTTTATGGCAGATGGATCCACCAAAAGGCCCTATGGTATGGTGGAAGATGTGATGGTTCAAACTAATAACCTAAGATTCCTGGTGGACTTTGGTGTGCTGGAGATGGAGGAAAATTTGGAGATCCCTATTATTCTTGGAAGCCCATTCATGAAGACGGCCAAGGTGATGATTAATGTTGATGATGGAACAATAGCACTTAAAGACCAAGAAGAAGAAGTTATTTTCAATGTCTTCAATGTTGAGCAACAGATCCAAGTGAAGAAGAATAGTCGCAAAGATGCATGTAAAGATGCACCAGGGACTAGTACAAAAGCTTCAAAGCCAAGCAAGAAAGGTAAAAAGTGTTTTTTGTCATAGGTGGAAGAAGAAGAAAAAGACAACAAAGGAGCAAGGGTTCACCAAGATTTTCTGGAGAAACATGAAGACTGAGACCAGGCTTACCTGTGAAATTCAACAAAAAGCTTTGGGTTGTGAAAGAACTCAGAGCTAATGGACTGATAGAGATCGAATCTCCAATATCTAGGAGAGTAAAAAAGGTGAACAAGAAGCTGCTAAAAACCAGTTGGGGTGCAAAAGGAAAAGATGACACCAAGATAAAAGATGTGTCATGAACTTATTGGGTCAAGCTAGTGACGTTAAAGAAGCACTTGTTCGGAGGCAACTCAATTTTTTATTTTTTTATTTATTTAGTGGTGTGGTGTGGATTTGACTTTGTTTTGTAGTAATGACAACGTCTACCGAGGGATCCTAAGAGGATTTAGATAACAACACCTACTGATGGATGTTGCTGCGTTGAATGACAACCCAGTTTTCTGAAATTTTCCTTTTGAATGGATATTTTTATTGTACTCTACTTGAATGAATTAAACTGTTTTGATTCAACTATGTTGTGTTTTGTGATGACTATTGCTTTATGAGATTCTAGTGTATTGATTGATGTTGAGATGATGCATGATGTGATAATATACAGGTAATGGCTCACAATGTATGAAGCAGGTGCTTGAGAAAAAAAAAATTGATTGAGATACTGCATAAGGTGTTTTTCTGAATTCTGGGACTTGTGAGTTTACCTATGTGAGAATTAGGCTTCAGAGTTTTCTTGTGAATAATTGTTATTACTTTAGAAGCATAAATGATTTTGCCCAAATTTTTTGTGATTGAACTATTTGCTTACAGGTTTCATATGATCAAGGCCATCTTTTGTTATCCCTTATTCTTTTAGCCTTCACAAGAAGTTTTGCCCACTGAAAAGAGAACAATTTGTTATAACCTTTGAACCTTGAACCTTGCATGTTTTGAAAACCCTTTTTCTGAAAATCTTTACCTTGAGTTAAGTTGAGAACATCTGATGAGCTACTGATAAAGGTCGGTAACCCCATTTTCCTAAGCAGTGAGCAATTGAAAAGAAAAAACAATTGAAAAGTAAAAGCAAAAAGAAAAGAAAAATGAAAAGAAAAGAAAAGCTCACTGCTAGGGAAAGCTGGGAATAAGTGAAAAAGAAATAGAGTTTGTACTTGAATGATAAATTCATAAATTTCTCTCTTAACTCAAGGAATTTTGCTGACCAGAAAAACCAATTTCCTTCTTAACCCAGACAAGTTACAAGCCATGAAAAGCCCTTGTGAAGATAACTTTCTTGTGAGTATGTTTGACTGTGGTTAAATGAAATGAAAATTTGATTTGTGTGGCATTGGGATAGCAGAGTGAAAAAGACACCAACACCTCACTATACACCTTTGAGTTGAGTGATACACTTTTGAGTGCTTGAGTGAAACACTTTCTTGGTGAGAAGTAGTCCTTTGAATTTCTGATTATATCTGTGCTTGGTTGATTGATCATTCTTACGGATAGCATCTGTTGAAATTGTATGAGTGTCACATTGATTTTGATTGAATTAAGGCATCTGCACATCTTAACTGAGATCTTTATGCTGAATTTATAAAAGTTATTTCTTGTCTTGGAAGGAAAAGTTTTTGAAAAGTGTTGAGTCATTGTAGTGATTTTTCTGAAAAGTTGAGTTACATTCTGTTTTTCTTGAGGACAAGCAAAGTTCTAAGTTTGGGATTGTGATAATAGTTAAAAAATACTGTTATCTATGATGTAATTTTGATACTAAATCCACCCTTTTTTGCTTAGAACTTGCTTGGAATGAAGTTTCCCTATTAAGTTGTGTGAATAAGAGAGTTGAGGTTGAATTCAATAACTTTACGACTAATTCCCCTTGTTTTGGCAGAGAATGAGGTAATACTGAAAGCAGAGATGAAGAGCCAAGGAGATGGAGCTCAAAAAGGCCTGGAAAAGCACTAGAAGGAGAGACAACATGCAACTTGGGCGACCTATATGGAGGCTCAGGCGTTGAAATCCGACGTCCACCGCCTGGGCGCCCCCTTTGGGCACTTGAGAGTTGGGCCCCGAGGATTGGACGCCCCTCTTGAAGGCTCAAACCCTACATGATAGTCGTCCACCGCCCAGGCACCCTAAATGGGGCACCTGAGCATCGTGCGTCTTGGATCAAGGTAGATTTTTCCTCAACTTTGACTCTATTGGACCGGGCCCTATTTTTTCTATGGTCCGACTCTATTTAAAGGATCCAGGCACTTTAGGTTTGGTATCTTTGGCAGAGAGGAACGCAACAACACACTCTTTAACCCTCGGAAGGCGGATTTGGATGCAGAAGCTCCTTTCCCCAATCTTTAGGGTTTTTCTATCCCATTCTTCTCCATTGTTCATATAGTTTCTCCATATTTATGGGGAACTAAATTCTATTTATTGTTGAGGGATGATGTAACCTTGTGAACTCTCATGTATTTTAATTGATTCTCAATAATATATGCTTTTCAATTAATTGTTAGAGTAATTCATCTGTTTCAATGCTTGCTGTGTTTAATTTATTCATTAGCATGATTTATGAATTGCATCAGTGTCGGGAGGTTCCTTTCAATTCAAGTTCTTGTTGAATTACTCCCAAGAGTAAGATTTCTCAAGGATAAGGGTATGTGTCTTGGTCGTCTTAAAGCTCTTGATCTTCACAATTAATCACTAGGAATTGCATGAACTAGGGTTAAGGACATGCTTATTCACCGAGGGATCGGGTTTAGGTTATTTAGTGAGTGATGTTAACATTAATGCATAAAGACGAATTCTTACATACATGAGAGGGAAGTTGGTGAAATCTAACCCCAAAAACATACTCGTCTCATATTAATCAACATCCGTTCATATTTCTGCTACTCTGCTATTGATCCAATTGCACTCATATTTAATTTTATGTCTTTGCATTTGAAACCAATGATCTCGTTTTCTTTAAATCTTAATTAATCAAGTTATCACACGATTGTCTAGTGCCAAGAGTCTTCTGGGATACGATACTTGGTCTTACCATTTTATATTAGTTGTGCGATTTGGTACAGTTGTCGATCCATCAACAGGTCTTGGACTCTGTTCTCGGAAACCATAGATTTTTTTCAACAGTGGCACTTAGGGCCCTTGGACCAGGGCCCTCAGTCTAACTAGGTAGCGCTCAGGGCCCCTGACCCAGGGCCCTCAGCCTTACTTTTCTACCTTGCATCTTTTTCTCTTTTTCTGCAGATATGCCTTCTTCTTGAGTTCCAACTCCTTGATCCTTTTGCTCCTCTTACAGAACATATCAATAACCTACAAAATTTAGGGAATTTAGTGATAAATCATTAAGTATAACGTCTACTCACTTATTCACAAAACTAAACTAAAAGCATGAGTTTAAGCAAGTTTCTAAGTCAAAGAGAGTTGATTTAGTATCAAAATTGCATAATAGATAACGATATATTCAACCATTATCAATCATCAGTAGGGATGTTATAGTTGATGAAACTAAAACATGGAGTTGGGAACAACTCGGTAGGAAGGATCAACCATTGTATTGGAAAATGAAATTGCAGCAGTGCAAGCATATTTTAGTGACCTTAATGTCAGTGTTAGAAGATCAACAAGAATAACTCACTTGCCATCTCATATGAGAGATTCAGATTTTTCTATGATGCTACTGTCACATCTGAAGGAAATTTTGTGCATTTTACTCTCATAGCTCTAGTTGAACCCATTGAGTTTGACCAAGCTGTCATGGATAAAAGGTGGTCGAAGGCAATGGAAGAAGAGATTGAGTCGATTGAGAAAAATCAGACCTAGGTATTGATAGAATTACCTCCTAATAAGAAGCCAATAACACTGAAATGGGTTTATAAGTCAAAAATAAATCCACAAGGTGTTATTGTAAGAAAAAGGCCAGATTAGTCACTAAAGGATTTCTACAACAAGTTGGAATAGATTATTGGGAAATGTTTACACCTATGGCAAGAATAGAGGCAATCAGGTTGATAATTTCCTTGGCAACACATTTTCGTTGGTCTTTGCATCAGCTAGATGTAAAATCTACGTTTTTGAATGGAAAACTAGAAAAAGAAGTACATGTGGTACAACCACAAGGATTTGAGAATAAATAGCATAAGAACAAGGTGTATAGGCTGAGAAAGACTCTTTACGGACTTAAACAAGCTCCAAGGGCTAGGAATAAAGGAATTGATGGCTTCATGAGTAGTATTGGGTTTTAGAAATCTGTTTCTAAACATGGATTATATGTTCAGTGTTATCCTAATAATGATAAACCAAAAAAGTTGATGGTATGTTTGTATGTTGATGACCTTCTCATCAAGGGAAGCAATGAGGAACCGATTTCAGTTTTTTAAACTAAAATGTTGAATAAATTCAAAATGAGCGTTTAGGGAAGGCTAAGCTATTTTCTTATAATTGAGTTTACTAAGATTAAGTGTGAAATTGTGATGCTGTTAAAAAGGTTTGACATGGACAAGAGTAATGCTACCAACACATCAATAGAGGTAGGATTGAGGCCAGAAAAGGAACTTGAGGAAGAAGCTGTAAATCCTACATATTATAGGAAAATAGTTGCAAGTTTGAGGTACCTTTGTAACACCATACCAGACCTAACGAGAAATGTTATTATTTTGATTTCAATTTAATTGGTATCTCATTGATTTAATTTAATTTTAATTTTTTTTCAAAAGGAAACAATACTGTTCTTTTTTAAATTAAAACAAAATTTATTATTTATATAAATATTATATTGGTATTTTTATCAAAAATAATTTTATTATAATATATTACTAATTTTTGTTTTTGTTAACATCCAATATTTTTGTAGTAAATATTGTTTTCATTTTTTCTTATGGTTGTGAATCAACATATACCAACATATAAAATGAAAGACGTGTGCTTGTGTGACGCATATTTTAGGGAGATGATTTTTTATTGAGTGTATTTATAAAATAGCACTTTGCAGTAGATATAAGTTCATTTGCTAGCATTCATATACTTTAGGTAATCATATCAAAGCAAGTTGCTTCTATTTTCTTATTCATTTAAAGAAAGATGTGTCTATAGATAAAAGATCGATATAGATACTGCAAATCACCACACAATTAAAAAAAAAAAAGAAAAAAAAAGCTTACTGATACAAAACTCATTAGATCTAGAGAACACATAGATATGAAATTTTTATTACTTCAATAAACTTAAATGCGGAAGGTTTCTATGATATTATGTTTCATGTGTTGCAAAGGTTGTTTTAATCTTGAGGGACACTTTATCTAATTAAAGGCAGGAGAACGTTTGATCCCATCATTAACTGCAAAAACAAACACATAAGTACTTACGTTATTGAATAACTGTTTTCTTTAAATTATAATTTGCATATTGAACTACTCAAATTGAAAGAGTTTAAGAGAATAATCACCTTCCAGATAAAGGAATAGAAGGATCTAGCGGAAGCTGGATTTCTTATATCTACGTATTTGGTCTGGTACCACAGAATTGAACCAAGAACATTTCTAAGACACTAAAATATAACATAGATTTTTGTTAGAATTTTGTTCAAAAGTTTAAATAACTTTATGCTCATTTATAATGATATATAGAAAACAATAAACCTATGTTTGTACTAAATCATTGTTTACCCTTCACATTTAGATTAAAAAGTTGGAATAATCTACACAAGTAAGGACAACTTTTCTAGAGAAATCTGTTTATCTAAATACAGATATATGGCATATCATAAGAAAGTAATGTTAAACATAAGGGATGTTGTTGAACTCTAAGAAACTTCCTATGTACAGGGAGGTTCAAAAGGAAACAACAACGTCTACTTCACTTTATGAACTTTTCAGCTTATATATAATTTGTTTTACATTTTCTTTTTCATTTCTAGTCTATTTTTCTATCAATAACGCGGTCTCCCTTGTTGGATGGACGAAATATAGAATACTCAAAATAGTTACATGTTATTAGTATTAGTGAGAAAAATGTTGGAATTTAAGAGTATTAGAGACAGCTTTCAGATTCATGAAGAGTTACAATTATTCATAAAAAGTTACCATTCATGAAGAGTTACAATTATTCATGAAGATTAAAAGTTACAATCATTCATGAAGAAATGTAACTAATAAGAATATGGTATCTCTTGGATTTGAAAGATGCGTGATCAACATCTATATAAAAGGATCATGTGCTCTATTGAAAGCAGAGACTTCAGAGATTTGAGAGACCTTTTCTCTAAATCCGGTCATTCTCTTAACACACAAATCAATTCCTGACAATCATATTCTTGTTTAACGTTAATACTAAGAGTGAGTATTATCGTTGTATTTCTTCTTTGTATCTCAAAATCGGATTTCGTGATCCCCTTCACTCTTATAAGGGACGAAATATTGTTTTTAGGAAAGTGTGTATTCATGTCTAGAAGAATATATCAAGTCTACATTGTTGTTCATCTTGTTTTCCTAAGTTCTTGGAAAATTGTTCCAACAAAAAATTATCAAAAAAGTTTTAAAAAAAATCTGTTATATTAGTAATTGAACCCTATGCCTGATTAAATAAAGAAATAATTCGTGGTATTTTAAAAATTAATGTATACATCACTTAAAAAACCATTAAACTATTTTTTTAATTTAAAATAAATATTTTTAAGATAAGACATTTAAAAAGAAGTTGATAGAATATACTTTTTGAAAGAAAGAAAAAAGATAAGTAAAACATATTAGACAAATATATAAAACAAATAAAAATCTGCTTAGTTTATTAGAAAGAAAACATCTACTTCGAAAGAATATACTCAAATAAAACCGGGTATTATTATAAGACATTCTTCATCAAAATCAAACTCCATGTTGAGGAAAGAAAAAAAAACAAATAAATCCGCATACCTAATAAAATTCCAACCCATATTAATATAATAAAAATATGTTACCGTAACAAATTTAATCCAAAAGGGAGACGAAGATAATGCTCTGCCAAAAAGGCAACTCCAAATGCCATTTCATATAGGAAAACACAAATCCAAAATACCTATCAAAGATTTTTAGAATCAATCAAATGTTATACAAAGATGAGATAACCAAAAGAAAATATTGAATTTAAGAAACAAACATTTTTCTGGCCTAAACGTGCTGCGAAAGTATCAACACCATGTTTTATATCTCCTTCTACGTCAGGTATATCCTACACAAATCCAATACAAGGTTTTACACTGTTAGAACAAAAGCTTGATGTTGGAACATTAATACATGTCCTTAGAAAATAAAGACAGTTTACCTTGGCTAATGCTAAACCAGTAGAGTAGAAACTCATGAACAGCAGAGTAACAATCAGAGATCTTGTAAACACAAGTGGCCTCTTGAACATAAATGTCTGAACATTTGTTACATCAATTATCAGTTATTAGATCCATTTCTGATTGGTGGATTCAAATGGTTGATTGTATATCAAATGAAGCTAACCCAAAAATCTTGGGATGAAAATTTGTTATTATTCTTTGAAAGTGATAATAAGTTGGAACATGCTTATTCAAAAGATCTATAAAAGGCAAGATTAGTGATAAGGCAGAACCTGCATATGAAGGAAGTATATAATTGGATTTATAAATGTCGAACAAGCAAACATGACTAATGAAGCCAGCACCGGATTTTTCTTCCATCGTAAGAAAGGTAACTACACAGATATATATAACATTACTCAGTGCACTAATACTTTATACTCTAAAACATAATACTCATACATTGGCAGAATAGAAAGTCCATAATGTTGTGCACAGCACAAAGTTCCAAATCAATGCAGTAGAACCTATCATCAAGTGAACCCCAACCCTGTAAAAGAGAATAAAACAAGGAAAATGTTTCTTCAACAATGACATTTTGACAACAATTTGACAACGACAGGTGTCGTTCGGTCATTTGTTGTCAACAATGAATTTATAAATTGTTTAAAATGTCTTTTGAAGGGTGTTTTGGAAAGAACCAAAATTCTGAAAAGCTGTTCGCACCTTCATCTCTTACGAAACGCTCTGCCTCTCTCTCACAGTCCTTACGAAGCGAAATCCCCTGTTTGTCTCTCAATCTCTCTCGGCCACCGAAGTGGTCTTCCTTCACCGTTTATCATTGGTGGTTGTTTGCAGGTATTCTGTGGAGCAAGGTCTTTGAATGTGTCGGCATACGCTCTGTGTCTCTCTGTCACAACCCTAACGAAACGAAAGCCATTCAAAGCTATCTAACCTTTCTTTCTCAATCTCTCTCCGCCACCAAAGTGATTTTTGTTCACCGTTTTGTCGTTTGTCGTTGTTTTCAGGTATTCTGTGGAGGTCTGTCCACATTGAAGTGTTGTGAGGAGGGGTCGATAGGGGTAACCGAAAGGAGACGTTTTTTGGATTTGGGCGTTGTTAATCGAAAGGTATTTTCTGTGCCATTTTGTTGGATTTGGTTTGTTGGAGATTTTTTGGTGGGTTCTTGCTGGCACTGTCGTGTTTTGCCCTTTATTGTTTATCCACTTTTTTTATGTGAGTTGGTCATTGTTGTCAAATTTGCGTTGTTGAAGAAACGTGCTTGGGTGCACCCTTCTCTGTGGAATAAGTCGTGTGTGCCGCCATTTGTTGTTCTACAAATGAAGTCATTAGTCAAAGGTTTCGTTTTTTTGCCGTCGCTGTTTTTTCTTCGTTGGTGGGTGCGGTGGTGACTTTGTCAGCAGCGATTTTCATCTTTTATCGAAAGGTCACTACTACAAAATTGACTATAGATAGCGCTCCATAGATAGCGCTTTTTGAAATAAGCACTATCTATTAATGTGCAGAACAATAGATAGCGCTTATTTAAAAAAGCGCTATCTATAACGATGACAATAGATAGNGTTTTTTTAAATAAGCGCTATCTATAACTATTTAATATTATNTTTTTAATTAATAATTTAAAATATACTAAATAGATAGCGATTTTTACCATANGCGTTATCTATTACGATTACAAAATTTTCGTTCGCACTACTAGTCTTACAATTTCAATTTCACTTCATCACTCTTAGCGCTGCTCCTCAGTTTCATTCGCTCTACTCCTCGGTTTCATTTCCGTTGCTCCTCCATTTCATCCTCCATTTCATCAGTTGTTAGGGCTCTTCTCCGTTTCATCAGCGTTAGGGCTCCTTCTCCTNTGTTCATTAGGGTTCCTTCTCTGTTTTATCAGTGCATTAAGGCTTCTTTGGCGGTTCTCCTTCAATTTAACGTGTACGACTTTACTCCCTCCTTCATTCCACTCTCATTTTCAACAGTGCGTTTGGCCTTTGCTCCTTTGTTTTAGAGCTTTCGTTTTTAGGTATCACGTTCCCGCTCCCTCCTTCTCTTCTCGGCTTGTTTCTCCTTTGCCTTATTTTCATGAAAATGTGTTTTTATCAGGTGTTGATCGCGCCATTGGTGTACTGGGTGTAGAATTTGTTTTTGTGCACTGGGTTTAAGAACCCATTCTCACTCACTTTGTTGTTAGGGCAAAACCTGAGGGAGAACGAAACTCTTCTGGTGAGTTTTTAAATTTTGCAATGATTTATAGTGTCTTGGTTGTATTATAGTTATACGTATTTTATTTTAGCATATGGGTTGCGTGAATATTTGGGTTTGGTGACTCTGTTTTGCACGAGTGAGACTAATTCTTAGTGTAAATATGGAACAACAACTTGGATTNNTGTGTGTGAGAGTGTTAGGAAGAGGGAATGTAAATGTAANANATTGGAGAAGGGTAGTTGCAAAGAAAGGTTGAGAGAAGGTAAGGTTAAATGTTTGATTNGAAGTGTGAGGTGAGNGAAAGGATTGNGGGTGNATGAGATTTATAGGTGTGTTTCAATCAGAATGAGAGTGTGTAGGATGTAGTAGTGAAGCTGTTTGGTGTCTTGTTTTCTTTGTTTGTAGCTCTATTTAGAATTTTAACTTCACCGTTCTATGGTAAAAGTCATTTTGATTTTACTGAATGAACTGTAAATTTAAAAGAAAAAAAGAAATATTGGATGTATTTGGAATTACCATGACATTTGATTTGATTTTACCTTGTTGTCAGTTGTAAGTTTACATGGCAAGGCATTTCTTAACTTGCGTGGTTGAACTGAGAATAGTTTTTTTGCTTCATATCGTGTGGTATAGTATATGTAAAAATGATATTTGGAAAATTGGTAGTGTAACCTANGTGGTAAATGATGGTCTCTTTGTTTAAGTATGCTAGAATAAGTTGTTTAATAAGGTAAATGCATGCAGCTTGCCCTTGTTGTAGTTGAATGGAAGTTTTGATCATATTGATTGAGTTCAAAATGTGATCAACAATAGTGTGTTACTGATTTTTGGTGTCCATAAGGGGTAGATTAATTAGGAGGGATGCTTCTAAATATAAATTGGTTGAAGTCTTATGCCTTGAGGTGGNAAATGTTCTTTTCTGAAATTAGCTCTTTAACCCAACCAAAATAGAAACTAAGCAGACAATTCATATGAAACAACCATAGTTTTGTTTCGGACAATTATCATTCAAACAGGAATTAGATGCAGCAANTATGCAGTTCACATCACACAATTCAGAGTGAAAGTTAATATGGCAACTTAGAGTAACCCTAACAATTATCTACCAGACAAGAATCACACCAGGACAACCACTAGTCAAGTTGTAAACGAGTCACAAACTTAAGAAAAAGTTGCACTAAAAGAACCAGTACCACTTTTTTTATATAGCTAAATGTCTCTGATATACTACAACCAAAAACACAAAAAACTTTCTCTGTTCATTCAGTGATAACACTTTACAATTTATTTTTATCTCATTACTATTCTAAGTCAATGCAAGGAACAACCCTGTGAAGGATTTGTTGGCCTAAAGTTAATATCTGGAACAAATCAGTCTTTTAAACTCTTTGATCATCACCTAGTGTACTTGGTATCCGCACAAAAGGGTCATAGCAAAGTTTATGAAGCAAGCAAAGGTGATATTGGGTTACTTATGCTTTATATAGCAATTCAGTAAAATGTTATCTGTCTTAAAGAAGATATATGCTGCAAATTATTGTTCGCATATATAGTGTCCATTATTTGTATGCCAAAGGAGATTTTCGTTTTTTAACTTCTAGATCCTAAATTTGAAACTATTACTATGATCTCTCTGATCTCCGTGTTGTATACAATCATGTTCAACTTGGAAAGTATNAAAGACTTGGAGGAGGTATTGTTCTTTACTTTTCTGTTTTAGTTTAATTTAAATATAAAGAATGAAATATAGAAGAATCTACCTGGCTTTTTAATTTTAACCGCCCACAATCAGCTGTTATATTCTTAACCTCCCTGTTTAATTTAAAGTAAATTATACTGAATTTTAACCAATGAACTTTAACTTTTTGTATTGAAAAACTTGTTATGGATTCATCCTGGAGGAAATAATAAGTTTTGTATACCCTTAGTTTATGATGCTTTCTATTGATATGATCTCATACTCGTATCATGTTGTCAGTTGAAGGAATTTGTCTTGGACCAATCAGAGGCTTATGAGATTAAATTGGGGGATGAATTTTTTACAGAGGACTTGGAGATCCACCTTTAGATGAAGTTATTGAGAAGCTCAACTGTGAGAAAGCCAAAGCAGATGATGCTGATATAGAGGAAATTGATCAAAATGATAAGACAAAGTTGTAACAATCAGTATAGACATAATTCTATGAAAGTTAAGATAAAATGGTTGAGTCACTCATTTTCAATGATTTACAAGTCTTATTAAATTTTTAGTCCTTCTTAAAAGTATTGTCACTGATGGAGAAACAACATTACCTATATACACAGTGCTTGAGGTAAAAAGTTCTCAATCTATATTTTTCTAATGTGAATTGCTTTCACGTGTACACTCCCTTTGTAATCTGTATCAGTTTAAAATTTTCACTACCTGGAGGAATCAAATCTCCTCTGGTCCTACATGAGTGAGGCAATAGAAAATATATCTAAAGCATGTGCAACTTTAGAATTGAAGGAAGTCGCACCTCTTATTGCCGGTATCAGTTCTTCAAATCTAAAAGTTGTCATTTATTAACGTTTTGATCTTGAGTGCATGTGTCACTCCTTTTGTTGCAGTTTGTGCCATCCGAAATTGCAATTAGAGATTATAAGGATCTACGTACTGAGGCTCTACTCTTGGATGCGGGCATCAGTTGCTGACCCATTTTCTTTCTTGCTTCCTTTGATGTTTGTCTAATGCTTGATATCCATTTAATATCCCTGGCAACTATTTCTCTTACTAGCATAACTTGTTTAAATTTCTCAGGTTAATATTGGGGTGAAAGACAACATGATACTAAGCTTCTTTCTTGCAAAGACTTTGAAGTATTTTGATCTTTTAATTTATAATCGTCGTTTTATGATATTTTACTTGATTTATTAGGTACATTACAATTAACCATAGGAAATTTGATTATTTCCTTTGCATGTGATTCCAGACTAAAGTTTTGATAGATATAATTTCACTCTCCTATGGACATTTTTTATCCTGCCTATTGGTGTTCATCTAATCTGCCAGAGATGGAGGAAGATGCTAGTCTTAAATGTCATATATTTACTGCAGTTGAACGGATTTTAGATAATACTACATTGTTATGTCAAGTTCATAGGACATCATTGTTTGTCAAGTTCTTTGCAAACCTTCATTATTTTGTTCTCAACATATGCGAAGGTTCGTTCTTAGTCAGTATTCCCAAAATTTTTGACCCATATGTGATTGTTGTACCGGTATATGTATTTCCACATTCCATTTATCCTTTTCTTTTTTCTTGTAATTTTAATTCCTAGAGCAGAAGATTTTTTTTGTTCTCAAGGTCATGGAGTGCTTGGAAATGGATCTATCTAACTTGCTACCTGGATTTTCTTTTGCTTCTGATGCTCCTAAAGTTGCCATTGCTAGCAAAAACCTCCTTAATAGTCATTCTCAATTATTTATTTTGGACATATGAGCAATATATGGTTATTTTCTTAGATGTAGGCTCATTGTTAAGTCATGCAGAATCTTTGATTCCAAAATTCTTAAATGTGAAGGATGGGCAACTTTTAAAGTTGTTACCTTCTTTTAGATTTCTTTGTAGCACTATGTACTTTGCATTTGGCATGACAGATTTTAACTCTTGTTTCAGTGGTTATGCATGTATAAGGCATATACGTGGTGTTGAGTGTGATGCAGGAGCATTATGGTAGCACCTGTTTGACCATACTTATTTTCTGTAGGTTAGTTCTATGGATGGTACAGTTTTAAGATTTAGGGAGTTGAAGGGAGNAGGGGCAATGATTGAGCAGGTTAAAGGGTTTTCATATTCAGTTTCTTCTCTTCTTGGTGCAAGCCCTTTCCTTCCAACAACATATGGTGATGTGCAAGAGAAGCATAATGAATCAATAACAACGTTTGAGAAGAGCAAGAAGTCATGGTGGAGAGTTTTGAAATATTATTGTATAGTAGTTTTTATTTATATTAATGAAAACTTTTTTGTCTTTTTCATATTTTTCTTATTATTTTGTAATTTTTTTTTATATAATAGAACCAATATATTTGTACATAATAAAATCAATATTTTATATTTTTTTTTTGAATTTTGTTTTTATGTTTTGAAATATATTATTGAAAAATTATTAATTTTTTTTTAAAAATATTTAGACCAATAGATAGCGCTTGTTTAAAAAAGCGCTATCTATTGTCAGACAACAATAGATAGCGCTTTTTTTACAAGCGCGCGCTATCTATTAATAGATAGCGCGGTCATAGATAGCGCTTAAAAAGCGCTATCTATGATAAAAATAAGCACTATCTATGCATTTTTTTGTAGTAGTGGGTATTGGTTATTCACACACTGTATCGCGGTTCGTTCATGTGGCTTTTTGGTTTGTTAATGATTTCTTCCTTTAATGAGAAGAACATAAAGAAAGAAATAAAAAAAAAAGAACAAAGGAGGAGAACAGGAGAGGGAGGTAGAAGAGGTGAGTAAGCAGGGAATAGAAGCTAGACAAACTAAATAGATCTGAAGGTTTCAGGATCTCTTAGACCGTGTAGATGAGTTGGAGCTACTTGAGAATAGAGGCAGGAGAGCTAAACTATTTATTTTACTTAGTGTAGAATTTTGTATGTTTACCTTGAAACTTTGAGTGTCGGTATATGAATCTTACCATGTTGTTATTGCGATATGACTGTCAGGCTTGTGTCTAGTTGTATCTTGCTTATTCTGTGATATTCATGCTATGTTGTATTAAAGACTTGCTAAGAGTGTCGAATGGTATGATTCTCATGTACTTAATGATTCTGTAAAACTTTGAATGATGATGAATTTCCAATATGAATTTGAATGTCACGGTTCTAATGGAGAGAGTATATAATTGTAGTATAATATTTCATTGAATCATACTATAACCGTCACAGAGGAGAATAAAGGGATGAAAATCATTTCCTCTTGATAATCACGAAGGCCATGTCAGATTGGCCATACCAAAATGCTCTTTCCACCTTAAAATACCAACTTTAGTTTATAATTTTGACTAATTAATTATACTTCGTAGAAATTATTTGTTATTTATTTCTTTTCATCATGCTACTGCAACCTCATAACGAGTGCAACTTTTATCATGTGTGGGGTAGTATATAGGGGTAGTATATTGCATAATATATTGCATATTTACAGATTATCAAATTAGAAGAAATTTAGGGGTAGTATATTGCATAATATATTAATTCTGGAAATATTGGAAATAGTATATATAATATATGGTGTTATAAATTAGAATAAATAGGTAATATGTCCGAATTAGTATAATTTTGTGTGGTCTGAATATATTGGCACATTAATGTAAATGGCATGATTCTTTTCTGATGGTCTGAATATTAGTCTCGCAAAGAGTTGCTTATATTTAAAAATAAATAAAACTTGGTTTAGAAAGTAAGTTTGAAATATGACTTAATATAGAGTACGTATAACTGGAAAGACCTTGGTAATGTAAATATAAATCAATTATTAACTTATCTTATTAGTTTATAATTAATTTGATGAATTACAAAAATAGTTGATATGTATATATTAAAGTTGTTTATTTTAGAAATTTTAAATTGTAAGTATAAATTAGCTTATGGGCGATAACTTATTTAATTTTTTTTTATTATCTCTCATATCTTAATGTCTTTTGTTTACATGTGTGTGTCTATGTGATGATTGTGTAATGTATGTTATACGAGAGAGTTCAGATAGGAGTGCAGATGATTCTAGAGCAGCTAATGGACGAGAAAGGGAAAATGTGATGGGAATTTTATTTTAGTGTTCTCTAAATTTTTAGAATAATGTATAAGTTTAATCAACATTTACTTATTTTTGATTGAGATATAGATAATTATGTTTAAAGTTCAAATAAATTGTTTTGTAGTAGTATATTTTCATATTTTATCACTAAGTTATAAAATGAATTCTGGGTAACTTTTTGCTTTGCTGTTATCAGTCATATGCATTATTTTAAGAAAAACTTTTCTTGTGATGTGTACAGATGGAGCTAGTCCTTGCGCTTGATTTTGATATTAAAGATATCCTTTTATCAATTGGTAGAATAATCGTATTTCAAACTTATTTAAGTTATAAAGTTCTATGTGATTATATTATGCCTATTTTGATCGTTTTAGTCCACGCCCTAGTAGTAAATTATAAACATTGTTGGAAATATTTGATATTCAATATGTTGTTAAACTTTTAATAGAATATGTTATCTTTGTTTTAAAGGTGATTGCATGATACCTGACTCCATGGTCTTTTTACTTGCGTTTTGGAATGAGTTTGAGTAATAGTAAGTTTATCAGTGATTTCTAAGTGAGCCTTTGATAGGAGAATGATCATAGGCTAATGTCAAGACTGCTGAAATGAAGATATTGATCTTGTTATATGAAACTAATCAGTAATACATGATTTTTTGGTGCATGTGCATGTCCGAAACATTCTGAAAAGAAAATCTAGTTGAACTAAATATAATAGTTTTAATAATTTAATGGGGGAAAGAGAAAAATGAATGTATACTGATCCATTTATTAATGATTGTTTATGTATGGAAATAGAGAATTGAAAGTAGGTTCAAACTATTCGGTTTTTGCCCTTTCCTTTATTGTTAGAATTTCCTTTTATGATTTTATACAATTGTAATTTTTGTTAAATTTTAGTTCGTTGATGATGTCAGTGCATCAAGCAAAGAAATTTGTTACTTCTCTGTGAAAGCATCAGCTAATACAATTGGAGAGGATTTGAAGGAAAAAAAAACACATAAAAAATAACCTTATAAAGGAATGACGACGAAAGCGTTACAAGAGTAGAGCTTATAGAACACCGTACATTGGATATCGTCCAAAACATGAGTGAATTTTGTATTTAGTGATTATTGGCAGTAGGAGATCAATGTAAACAGATGTAAATCTAAATGTAAATGTATTGTATTAAATATTTTGAATGTTAATAAAGATGTAGGTTATTTTCTTTTTGATTGTCATTTTCATTTGAATTGTTGTTGGTCATCGTTGTTGATCATTTATCAGTTTTGAGTTTATGAACAATTTTTATTTTGTACTAAAAGTTCAACGCTGCTCCCATGCTTTGGTAGAGGCGCTCCCCACTGTGTGGTGGGTACTGACTTGGTTAGAATTTAAGTTATGAATTTGAGATTAATGGTTGTTTTTCAGGACCAATAACTGCTTAGGGGTTTGTTAGGCTATTTCATGAAGTGCTTGTGTCAGGAAGAGGGACTTTGTGACTTTTGTGCCTGTCTAAACGATTACAGGCAGGCTGTAATCCCTTACCAGTGCCTCTGTACCAAAAGTCCAACGTTGTTCCCTGACTCTGGTAGAGGGGGCTCCCTAGTGTGTGGTGGGTACTGACTTGGTTAGAATTTAAGTTATGAATTTGAGATTAATGGTTGTTTTTGAGGACCAACAACTGCTTAGGGGTTTGTTAGGGTATTTC